>NW_026712243.1:0-382500 GCF_030504385.1 Musca domestica | reverse complement strand
ATTTTGGCACATGTGACCGAGATTAGCCTTAAAGTAAATACAACAAATTTGGAGAAAATCGGTTCTGATTTGGATATAGCTCCCATATATATCTTCATCCGATTTCGGGTTAATTGTGCTCCAAATGGCCGATATAAGCCCAAATGGACTGAATTTTAGTACATCGGACCAAATTCAGCCTAGAAGCAAGTATATCAAATTTAGTGAAAATCGGTTCAGATATAGATATAGCAAGCATATATATGTTTCATCCGATTTAGTGTTTTAGTCCCTTACATTCGTAATGTTCACTCCACAACCGTGATATTTGGTACCAGATATAAGGTACAGCCCAGAAATAGCTGTTTGTAATTTTATCGAAATCGGTTCAGATTTGGATATAGCTCCCATATATATCTTCATCCGATTTCGGGTTAATTGTGCACCAAATGGCCGATATAAGTCCAAATGGACTGAATTTTAGTACATCGGACTAAATTCAGCCTAGAAGCAAGTATATCAAATTTAGTGAAAATCGGTTCAGATACAGATATAGCAACCATATATATGTTTCATCCGATTTAGTGTTTTAGTCCCTTACATGTGATATTTGGTACCAGGTATTAGATGGAGCACAGGAATAACTGTTTTAAATTTTATCGAAATCGGTTCAGATTTGGATATAGCTCCCATATATATCTTCATCCGATTTCGGGTTATTGACCACCAAATGGCCGTAATAGCATCAATTTTGGCAAATCCGACCGAAACCAGCTTAAAAGCAAGTACACCAATTTTAGTAAAAATCGGTTCAGATATAGCTATAGCTCCCATATATATGTTTCATCCGATTTCGTCTTTAAATCCCTCACATTCGTAATATGCACTCCACAGAAATGATATTTGGTACCAGTTATCAGATAAAGCCCAAAAATAGTTGATTTTAATTTTATTAAAATCTGTTCCGATTTGGATATGCCTCCCATATATATCTTCATCCGATTTCGTGTTAATTGTGCATCAAATGGCCAATATCAGCCCAAATGGCATGAATTTTGGCAAATCCGACCGAAACCAGCCTATAAGCAAGTACACACATTTTAGTAAAAATCGGTTCAGATATAGCTCTAGCTCCATATATATGTTTCATCCGATTTGCTCTTTAAGTCCCTTACATTCGTAATATACTCTTCACAGGAATGATATTTGGTACCAGATATCAGATAAAGCCCAAAAATAGTCGATTTTGATTTTATAAAAATCTGTTCAGATTTGGATATAGTATAGCATAGCATACTCTTCACAGGAATGATATTTGGTACCAGATATCAGATAAAGCCCAAAAGTAGTCGCTTTTAATTTTCTCAAAATCTGTTCAGATTTGGATATAGCACCCATATGTATCTTCATTCGATTTCGAGTTAATTGTGCAACAAATGGCCAATATCAACCGAAATGGCATGAATTTTGGCATATCTGCCCAAATTCAGCCTAGAAGCAAGGACACCAATTTTAGTAAAAGTCGTTTCAGATATAGCTATAGCTCCCAAATACATCTTCATCCGATTTCGGATTAAATGTGCAGCAAATGGCTAATATTGGTACATCAAATTTAGTGAAAATCGGTCGGATACAGCTATAGCTCCTATATATACCTTTCATCCGATTTGTACTTTAAGTCCCTCAAATTCGAAAAATGTACGATACAAGAATAATATTTGGTATCAGATGCAGCCAAGAAATATCTTCTTTTTCAGTTTTACAAATATCGGTTCAGATTTGGATATACCTCCTATATATATATTCATCCAATTTCGTGTTGATTGCGCACCAAATGTCCAATATCAGCCCAAATGTCCTGGGTTTTGGCAAATCTGACCGAATTCAGCCTAGAATCAAATACATCAAACTTGGTGAAAATCGGTTCAGATATAGCTATAGTTCGTAAAATGCACGATAGAATTAGATAGATTTTGATTTTGTACCAAATATCTCATAGAGCTCTGAAATGCCCTGTATAAACCTTTTTACGAGAGCTCTACTAAATATGCATAGTGGTGTAGGGTATCATATAGTCGGCCCCGCCCGACTTTTGAGCTTTCCTTACTGGTTTTAATTGAAAACCCTCCGTAGTCACATCCCACATCTCACCACGCCAACGCCCATTAAAGCCATATACGCACAGACTTTACTTAGTGTAATGAAATAACAAAGATTACAAGTTGAATAATCCCCAGATGGTTGTTATGCATATGAGAGTATGTTACTTGTTTGTATGTCATCAACTATTTTAATCCAGTAAAATGCAAATAAGTTAATTTAATTTAAAACAACAGTAATTAGTTCTTAAGAAGATGATATGTAAATAAATGTGCGCTCTAATCCCTCGGGGGAATATTTTAAATTTAACTTGTAATAGAATGATGTGAAATGAAGCCACACAGAATCATGTATATATTCGGATGAAAATAGCATACAGGTTCGACTACAATTAAAATTATTAAATTTAAAATGTTCACAATTTTAACGGCTTGTTTAGGTATTGCGACAGAAAAAAACACAGTCTTATTTTTTTTTTAATATTTTTTAAATTTCAGCACTTATACTGATTTTGTCAGTAAAGATTCCTTTAAAAAACAAGGCTCTATTTATGTTAAAAAATTTATTCACTCATTTTTTATACCCTACAACACTATGTGTTGGGGGTATTATAAGTTTGATTGGGCCAACAATTATGTAACACCACGAAATATTGGTTTCCCACAAAGTATATATGGATCTTCCTATCTCGCCGAGCTGAGTCGATGGACCAAAAAATTAAAAAAAACATGAGTTTGCAGTTGCTCTACAGGTCGCAATTATCGACCAATCGAAGCGGAACTTAGCATTGGGCTAGAGATTAGGGCTGGGCAGAAACCTTCCAATTTTGATGGTCATCGGGTAATATGTATTTAGTGGATGAAATAGGCCTCAACATTTGTGTTAAATAAAAGTAAAATTTTCCATTAAACCGCGAATATTTTTAATCCCGGCGAAATCACAAATAGACGAACAGGTCAATTCTGACCGTTACGTAGATGCCGATAGTAAATATATCGGTTATATATAGCGAAATATATACAATGTGTATATACAAAGGAAGAGGATATTTGTTAGATTGTTTATATCTCAAGAATGGCTGGGCCGATTTTGAAAAATTTTGTCAATTCTGAATGCCCTCCTGGCATAAAAGAATAAAATCTAAAAAAACCGCGTAAAAGGATGCCAATAATGATGTTAATATAGATTTTGTTGTATTTTGTGACATATTTTTATTTTTTCATATTTTTTATCGCATGCGATTTTTTCAATTTGACTTATAATATTGAGGTGTACATTTTGTAAAATTTTTGCACTTTACCTCGCAGGTTGAGGTTATTATTTATATACAGATTGCAATTATCATTCGATCCTCACGAAAATGTTGACAAAGGCTCAGAAGGGCTAAGATGTCCGCAATATATTTAGGGGTTGAAATGGACCAGCAACTCAAAATATTCCTGATTTTGCATCCGCTATAAAGGTCACAAATGGAAACCAAAGGACACGAAATCTCGCATGAAGTTAGAGTTTGGAACGGTGGGTGGAATGGACCACTATTTTTGTGTGAAAAAATACCAACATTACTTACAGAAGATATCCGAAATACACAAAATTCGAACTTCTGGCTTTTTATGCTGATTTCGTTGACGAATATAGCCAAATATCGTAGACAAGCAAATCATATACATGAGTGTATATTTTGTAATACAGATAGGACCCTTACTTTTGGAGATGATCTCAAAATATTTAGGGGTTCAAATTAACCAAAAATAGAAAAAAATTCCTGATCAAACAATTGAAGCCAATAAACACGCCTGAGAAGAGAGTTAAGGGCATTGAAGAAGTCTAGCATTTTGAATGACCATTGGATTATATTTAGCTGTAAAATGGACCACAACAACTAACAGAACGACGGAGGTCGTGAATATTGGGCAAATGTCCCTGGTCAAAATGCTAAGGGTAATATCTGGGCAGTGCTCCGTGACATAATTTCAAAAGCGAAATCTTCCAAAATGGATTTGGACATAAGGGAGCTTCTAATATATTGTAGTGTTGTAGGGTATCACATGGTCGGCCCCGCATGACTATAGCCTTTGCTTACTTGTTAAATTATGTTTTTGATTTAATTTAAGCTTTCTTAGAAATAAGTGACAGTATAATGGAATTTTGAAATGACAACATAAAGGAATTTCCTTTACCAATTAGGTATTTAAGTGAATTAAAAATGTAATGAATTTGAATTTTGTGCCAAACAGAATCTCAGTTCATCTTGCTTTACGAATGAACGAACAGACATTTTCTTAAATTTCCTAATTCATAGTAATAAAGTTGGAAATGCACACACAAAGGTATATTTATTATATTTTTGATTTTGATTTCTTATTTAGCAAAATGTACATAATAAACTTATTGAGAAGGGTGTTTAGAAAAGAACTGCGTACTGCTCATATTCATGCGAGTTAAATAGAGGGTACATTAAATTTCTTATTTCCTTTAATAAGCATTTTAAAACCCACAAAGTATGCTCAAAGAGAACCAAATCTCAAAATATGAAGAGAAAAAAAATGTTAATTCATTGATTGAAATATGACTTCCTGTAAAAGAGTAAATTAATTGACTCACTGACTTAACGATTCATCAATGTCCAGACGAAACTCTAGAACTCGTAAATTTGAAATGAAGGTCATAGATACACCAAACGGTTTTTGGAAATTCGCACTATAAGTGTACGAAAAGTACTAAAGTAGAAAGTAGAAAAGTACTAAAATGTATTATATTTTGTACCATATCGTATCATGGGAACGGTTAAAGCTAAAAACTTGAAATTTGAGATGCAAATCAGGGTTGAGGAGTTGGGTCGATGTAAGGAGGTAGTTTTCGAAAATTGTACTTATGTGCAAGAAAAGTAGTAAATTTGGAACAATTTAAGTTTCTGGTGAACCGATAAAGCTGGAATGGTGAAATTTGGAAGTAAGATTACTTTGGCATTATAGGACATTTGATGTAGTTTTGGTAATTCGTACTTATGTGTACTAAATGGTACTAAATCTTGTAAAATTTAAGTTTTGGGAGAACTGGTAGAGTTGGAATCCTGAAATTTAGAAATATGATCTCCATTGACTTGTATGATGTAGGTAGTTACGGAAATGTGTACTTATGCGTACTAAATGGTGGTAAATTTGGATTTTGGAGAACCAATTTGGAAATAAGATTACTGTCTGAGTGTATGATTGGGATATGGCGATAGTTTTGGAAAATTGTACTATGTATTTTTGTAAAATGTACTAAATTTGGTACAATTTAGTTTTGTGTGAACCAATAGAACCGGAATCCTGAAATTTGGAATCAAAATTACTGTTAGAGTGTAGGATTGGGATATGGTGGAAGTATTCTACAGTGTATGTACTAAATGGTACTAAATTTGGTACAATCTACATTTGGATTAACAGATGGGTCTGGAATTCTGAAGTTGGGAAATATGATTTTTTTTTTTGGAATATATGATGCAGGTTGTTAAAGAAATGTGTTAGTACCATGTACTAAATTTGATACAATTTGGATTTAGGTAAACTAAAGAAGCTGATATCCTAAAATTTGGAAATAAGAATAATGTCGAAGTGTAGGATAGTTTTGGAAAATTGTACTTATGTGTACAAAAATGTACTAAATTTGGTACAACTTTGATTTGGGTGAACCCATAAGAGCTGGAATCCTGAAATTTGGAATAAAAATTTCGGTTGGAGTGAAGGATTGGGATATGTAGGTAATTTTTGAAATTATTACTTATGTGTAGTACATGGTACTAAATTTGGTACAATTTACATTTGCGTTAACAGATCGGCCTGGAATTCTAAAGTTGGGAAATAAGATTTCTTTTGGAATGGATATCCTAATATTTGGAAATAAGATTACTGTCGAAGTGCAGGATTGAGAAATGCAGATAGTTTTGGAAAATTTTACTTATATAAACTAAAATGTACTAAAATGTATACAATTTGGATTTGGGTGAACCCATAGAGCTGGAATCTTGAAATTTGGATTTAAAATTACTGTTAGAGTGTAGTATTAGGATATGCAGATAGTTTTCGATACTTTTTACTTATGTGTTCTAATACATGGTAATAAAATTTGCTACAATTTGTATTTGTTCACTCAATTCTGAAATTGGGAAATACTATTTCTATTTGAATGTATGATGCAGGTTGTTATGGAAATTTGTCGTATATGTAGTAAATAGTACTAAATTTGGCACCGTTTGGAAATGTGGAGTACCGATAGAGCTGAAATCCTAAAATTTGGAATTAGGATTACTGTTGAAGTGTAGGATTGGGGTATGTACTAATTGATACTACGATGGTGCTGAAGTCCTGAAATTTGGAATTATTTTTGGAAATAAGTACTGACTGAATGATTGTTTTATCAACGCCAATAAGAAACAGCTGAACTATAATCTTGAAATTTTGCTAGGAGTCAATGTCGATGGGTAGGGATAAGCCGGGTTTTTGGAAATTCCGACTATAAGTGTACTAAAAAGCACTACATTTCGTACATTTAGTATTTTGTAAAGGGATTTAGCTAAAATCTTGACATTAGGTATTAAAAAAGGTATTTATAAAGGTATTTTTGGAAATGTGTACTAAATGCAACAACTGTACTAAATAGTACAAACTTCGGTACAATTTGATTTTGGGTTGGACGAATTGATCTGGAAATTTAAAATGTCGGTATTGGAGTCTCTGCTGTTTGGTATGGTTAAGATAAAGAGTTGGATTTGGAAAAGCGTACGAACGGTGCTAAATTTTACTAGGTATGTAGGGCTGAGATTTGAAGTTCGTTTTACGTATTAAAAAATCACTAAATGGTACTAAACTTGGTATTTGGTAAGGCTGTGCAAATCCTTCTCTCCCACAGAGGGTCAACATTTTGAACAATTATAACTCTTAAATAAGCGAAAAAACTAAGCGATCTCCTCAAACTTCGTGTATCTCAATATTTCTATCAACAATTAATCCAATGTAAATATGGATCCAATTTTAATAATAACCAGAGCTATAGCATGTATGTATTGTCCAACCGATTTGTTATTTTTGGCACCCACAGCCGTAATATGCACTGCATAACGATATTCTGGATAATATATTAAATACTGCTCAGAAATTCCTTTGCCAAAGTTTAACGAGACCGGTTCAGATTAAAATATAGCTCATATATAAGCCCATATTGAATGGTTTTTGGCACACCTGAAAAAAAATTTACCGAATTTGGTGAAAATTGGTTACGATATTTGGTTAAATTTTTCAGATACTGCTTACATGCCGCTGCCTAATTTTAAATATAGCTCCCACATACATCTTCATCCGATTTTGCGTTTATTGTCCACAAAAATTATATATCAGCTCAAATAGTATCGATATTGGTGAAAATCGGCACAATTGTCTCCGGAAATCGATTCAAAGTAGGATACACCTCCCATATATTATTCCCTGCTCAAAAGCCATAACAGACATTCAAAAAAGACATAAATCGACATAAATTCCCTATATAAATGTGGGTTTGTTCCCAGGACTTTTTGTATTCAGAATAGAGTGTTTACCCACATAGCCGTTCCTGCTTATTGCAATTTTGAAGATTTCGACCCGAATTAAGAATGAAATAGGTTGGAATATGGAACTTCAGGTTCTCTGTGGATAATTTAATTCCAGAATAATGTTTGGAAATTAACAGGTTCTTGTATTTCGGATAACTGGCAATAGTTTTAGTTTTTCTCATAAAGGGGGTGCATAAAAATTTGACCCAGCTTAACTCAACACTGTTTTAACTGTGTTTGAAGATAGATTAATGACAAGAAGTTATTCCGTGCAAACTTTAACATAAAAATGAAATCCATAAAAAACACATTAATGTGCTTAACACTGTGGCTTGTCATAGTAATATCCTCCAAAAAAACACTAATAACATTTATTTAACATTTCCATAACACTCCGAAATTGCTTGACTTAATTAACATTAATTGCATTTTGGGGATTTCTCCATTTTCCTCAGGAAAATGTGTGTTTATTTATGACACACTTAGACATGTAAATATGTATGTTCTTGTCATGCGAATTACATGTGTAAACGTGTGCGTGTGTGTCCTCCATGAGGTGAATTCATGTTGTACTTGATGTTGTAGAACATCTTTAAGAAGTTAATTTATAGAAGCAAATTAATTTTTGTCTACAACGAATTGGTAATGGAGTTCCCTTTGGGTTGTAATGTGTACTTGAGACTTATCTTTACATATGTAGAACAGAATTTACATAAATTAGCCAAGGTAATAAGTCTCGCACCTGAAGTATTAAATTGGTCGTGGGTAACGCCTGCGAAGGTAGTCAATAAAATTAAAAAAAAGTTGAAATGTATCAGTCGGTTTTGCCGACAGATATGTGCCCTCAGAAGTGGTTCGAATATTTAAATATATTTTGACTTCTGTTATGATTATTCAAATGTATGACCCTCCGAAGGAATGGGCCAATATTGTCCATGTCGTATCGGACCCAAATAATTATGATATAAATATTGCAACTTGCCAGGTTTGGACAAATATCGACTACTTTCTTCACTTTATATGGGATAAGTGATAATTTTTAGAAAATATTGAAGTGTGCGTGAGGTACCAAATATAGTCGACAGAGGAATTCCATTTTCGCACTTCATAAATAAAAAATTCCATATTAATCTCAAGTTTCTGGTTGAGAGAAATATTTAGATATCGCAAGTTGCAGAGTATTGAAAATTGTGACCCTTTGTTGGTGAGGTATCAGAAGGGGTTGGCAGATATATTACATCTTCACAACATATCCTGTGTTAGCAAAAATGTTTCTATTTGAAGAGAGATGGATGCTTATTTCGATTTCTTTGAGCGTTTTGTTTTTCAAAAACTTGAGCCCTATGTGCGGGAGGTACCAGAAGAAATGGTCCGATTTATTCCATCTTCATAGCAGATCTTGTGTTTGTAACAATAATGGCATATGTGACATATGAAGAGAACCGGACGCTTATTTAGGATTTTGTGATCGTTTTGGTCGTTTAAAATCTTGAACCCTATGTGGGCGAGGTACCAGAACAAATGGTCCTATCGCTACCATCTTTATAACAGAACCTCTGTTATGGAAATATTGAGATGCGAAAAGTTTGAATGGAAACGGGCGTTAAAAAAAATTGTTGACCCTTTGTGGGGTAGGCACCGGAAAGAGTGGACAGAAATATCCCATCTTTACATAAGATCTTGTCTTAGTAAAAATAATGGGATGTTCGAAATATGAAGAAAAACGGAAGCCTATTTGGGATTTTAAAATCGTTTTGGTTATTCAAAACTTTGACCCTTCGTGGGGCGGTACCAAAAGGAATGGTCCGATCTCTATCATCTTTATATTGATGTTGATGGAAATGTTGAGATGTGCCAAGTTTGAATGGAATCGGGTGTTAATTTTGACCCATGGAGGGGGAAGTACTTGATGGAGTAGACCGATATTTTCTATTTTGACGATACACTGATAAAAATATTAGGATTTCCAAAGTTGGAGCATATTTGGACCATCCTTTCTCTTTCTGTGCAGTAAAATATATTTTTATATCCTCCACCATAGTATGGAGGGTATAGGTAGTTTCTCATTCTGTTTGTAACACCTCCAAATATACATTTTAGGCCCAACAAAATATATATATTCTTGATCAGCATAAAATTCTATGTCGATTTAGCGATGTCCGTCCGTCTGCCCATCTATTCGCCTGTGGAAATCACTCTAGCTTTTGAACGAAATAAATTGGTTTGATAACATTTTACTCAAATGTATATTATGTCTGCAGGACTTATGATATAACCAGTAGGTTCACGTTTTGATTTTTGCGCCATTATTCACCGGATTTGTTTAAAATTTAGTACTTGAAGTTCGTAATACATAGTACAGCCTATGACAGAAAATTGTCTGTGCAGGTCCACGTCTTCGTATATCCTCCATATAAAGGTAGCTCACCGGATTTGTTTTTAAATTTGGTATTTTATGTTCGCAATGGATGCGACAGCCTATGACAGGAGATTGTCTGTGCAGGTTCACGTTTTGGTATAGCCCCCATAAAATGGTACCTCGCAAAAAACGTCAATATACCGAAAATAGGGTATATTGACGATTTTAGCGACATTATTCACCGGAATTGCTTCAAACTTGGTACTTGAAGAACGTAATGGATACTACAGCCTAAGACAGAAAATTATTTGTGCAGGTTCACATTTTGGTATAGCTATAGCTACATTATTATTTATTGAATATTGTATGGCCTATGACAAAAGTTGCTTGTGCAGGTCCACGTCGTCGTATAGACCCTAATGTAACGGCTACATTCGGTACTTTTAAAAATTTAACACAATTTTTTACGTTTTTTTTTTTTTTTTTTTTGAAAATTGCTACCGAATGGTGCTCTAAAACCGATTTTGTCCAAAGAGACCCAGGGTCTAAGATCGTTATTTCGCTGAGGCACGTTTTAGCCGTATAAAATGATATATACCCTCTCTAGCCTTATGGCTGAGGGTATAATAAACTTTAGGACTTCTTAGAATATGAAAATTAAATTTTTTATACCCTTTACCGCTTAAAGTATGGAGGATATATTAATTTCATCACTGTGTGTGTCTTCATCGATTTTCTCATGTCCATTAATCCATCAGTGGTAATCCTTCTTATTTTTAAAACGACTGGTCGAGGTGATTAAAACTTGGCTCATGATCATATTATGTGTGCAGTTTTCACATAACTAAAGATGGGATATATCGTTCGGTCTGGCTGAATTAAATGCAAAATTTATTTTTTATGTTCAGGTTTTCCACGGAATTTCAATATGATGACATGAATCCATTCAAATTAAATATTTATTTCGTGAATATTAAAGAAAACAGCTACCATCTTGATGACTGTTCTTTAAATGTCCATGAACCAAAACAACAACGAATAACATCTTCATTATCAACAAGAGCTTCGACGAGATGAACAACAAGCATTGATTTCGATTCTGGGAAATTTTATTAATTTAAAATGGAATGGAAAATCTATTATGAACATTCACGTTTCATTCATGGTTATTCGCTCAAATTTTATAATTGAAATATTTGTATGGCTTTTACTTTACGCGAAATTTCAACTCTCTTCGTTAGATCTCAAATCTATGGGTTCTTTGCTGAAAATGCATGAAATCCAGGTTGAAATGAAATTTGAAATTTTTATTATTTTTTTACATAATTTTTACACCCTACACCACATGGTAGTAAGGGCATAGTTACTTCTGAGGATCTTCAAAGAATCACTTTCTGAGTTGATTTATGCATGTCAGTCCGTTTGTCCGCCCGTCTGTCCATGTATTCTTGTGAACAAAATGCAGGTCGCATTTTTTCCGATCCAAATTTTAAAACAATATTTGTTTGGCCCAAGAACGAACTCAATTGAAATTGGTGATAATCCAATCAGATTTAGGTATAGCTCCCATATATTATAAACCGATTTTGGGTTAATTGTACACCAAATGACCAATATAAGTCCAAATGACCCGAATTTTGGCTCATACAACCGAATTTAGTCTAGAAACAAGTACATAAAATTTAGTGAAAATCGGTTCGGATATAACTATAGCTCCCTTATATATGTTTCAACCGATTTGCTGTTTAAGTCCCTCACATGCGTAATAAGGACTTCACAGCAATGATATTTGGTACCAAATATCAGATACAGCCTAGAAATACCTCTGCCAAATTGTATCAAGATCGGTTTAGATTTGGATAAAGCTTTTCAACCGATTTCGGGTTAATTGTGCACGAAATGGCCAATATAGGTTCAAATGACTTGAATTTTGGCAAATCCAACCCAATTCAGTCTAGAAGCAAGTACATTGAATACGGAGTAAATCGGTTCAGATATAGCTATAGCTCTCATATATATGTTTCATCCGCTTTGGTGTTTAAGTCCCTCACATCCGTAATATCCATTCGATATCAATAATATTTGGTACCAGATATCTTATAGAGCTCGTAAATACTTTTGCCAAATTTAACGATAGCGGCTAAGATTTGGATATAGCTCCTAAATATCCTTAATCCGATTTCAAGTTTATTATGCAAATGATGGCTAATATCGGCCCAAATGGAGTGAATTTCGGGACGAACGTTTCTATTTTGTGGAACTCGGCTCTGATATATATTTATACCCTACACCACAAGGTGGTTAGGGTATTATGTCTTTGTGCATTTGTGAGTAACAGGCAAATGGAAACGAGATAGACCCATAGTTCCTTTTGATGATCTGCATAGAATCACATTATGTGTCGATTTATGCATGTCCATCCGTCCGTCTGTCCATGTATTTTTGTTAACAAAGTAAAGTTCGCATTTATTGCCCTATACAAATGAAATATTGCACATTTCATTTGTTTGGCCCAAGGACGAACCCTATTGAAATTGGAGATAATCGGTCAAAATTTAGATATAGCTCCCATATATATCTTCGTCCGATTTGGCTTTTATTGTGCACCAAACGTGTAATATCAGCCCGAATAGTATGGAATTTTGCACATACAACCAAATTAGACCTGAAAATAAGTATGCCAAATTTGATCGAAATCGGTGGAGATATAGCTGAAGCTCCCATATATATTGTTCATTCGATCTGTTATTTTTGTCCTCCGCAGCCGTAATATGCACTCTGTAACAACAATATGTGGGGAAATATATCAAATGCAGCTCAAAAATACCTTTGCTAAATTTTATTGAGATCGGTTCAGATTTGGATATAGCTCCCATATATAACTTCGTCCGATTTACCTTTTATTGTACACCAAACGTCTAATATTTGCCCAAATGGGATGGAATTTGGCACGTGCGACCGAATCGAGTCTAGAAGCTAGAATGCCAAATTTTATCGAGATCGGTTCAGATATGGATATAGCTCCCATATATATCTTTATCTACAAGTCCGAATTTAAAAGAAACAAAGACTTCGGCATATTTATTCCTTTGAACTTTAAATTACAATTACAATCATAGCGTGTATGATTAAATTCTCCCATAAAATCTTTTAATTGTTAAGTAAAGCTCTACTAATTTAGCAAAGTGGTGTAGGGTATCATAAAGTCGGCCCCGCCCGACTTTCGTACTTTCTTTACTGATTTTATGTGGATCAGTCTTGGTGCGTAGGCGTACGAAAGTATTGAATAAGAAAATATTAAAATGTAATAAAAATTTAAGATTATTCATAGGACAAACGGAATGAGCTAGAATTTTGATTAAAAACAATGAAATGTGCCCTTTCAAGTACATAAAAACGGGACTATTTTTTAAAATGTCTAAAATCGAAATCCAACACTCAAATTTGCAAGCAATTCCGTTGTATTCTCAATCCAAATCCTAAATTACAGCTATTTTAGCTATAAATAGATATAAATGTTCATTCACATCACATTTGGTCAATAAAATTGTATTATTTTTAGTTAATTTCTTTTGCAAAATCAAAAAACAGACCAAGTTGTGACCAATGACTTCTAACCATAAAAAATTTGTCTGGGTATGGTCCCATTCTTCTTTCTTTTTTCAATCACTTTCACCACGAAATACTTTAACTGACTGTTTCTATTGTACGTATTTAAAATGTATAACATTTTATCTCAGAAATATCTTTTGATTGAAATTGATTCTCATCTCCTCTCGGCACGCGTATATATATTCCCTTCGTTGATGAATAAAGGCAACCACTTGACTGTGACCAAGTGGAAAAGTAATATTTATTTCATTCATTGAAAATGTTAATAATCGCAAATGGTGGTGGTAAGGTGGCTCAGGCGGTTGTTTATATCCTTAGAAGGTACGACATCAAATGAAAATTCTTACAGACGGTTACCATGGACAAATTTAATATATACCTTTGCGAGAAGTTTGTCTGTTCGAATATAGAATTACATTCATCAAAGGAAATGATGGTATGGTTCTGTTTAATTATAGAGTTGATATTGCATTTTCTAAAAATATCAAAATTAAAACATTTTTTGAAATAATATAAAAACTTTGGGAAAAATATGTATATATACAGGGTGAGATGAAAAAACTGCAACAAATCTCAGACTGCTGTCATTTCTAAGCCACTTGTCCGACAGCTGTTAAAATTATTCTAGTGACAGCTTATTATATTCTTTATAAGCGAACAAAAGCATTTTGGTGAGAATTTTCCAGAAAAAAAGTTATTCGTGATGGAATTCAAGCGTGATAACACTATCATTTCTTTATATTTGGTTGGAAAAGCACAAGTGGCTTTCGTTAGAGCCCTCCAGCATTTAAATGTGAATAAATCTCTTATGTGTCGTACCATCGCTCGTTGCCGTGATACTGGTAGTGTAGCCCGTCGTCAAGGAAGTGGACGGAAGAAAACAGAAACATCAGCAGAAATGGTTCAAGTAAAAGTAAAGAAACGACTTGATCGAAACCCGCATCGCAGTGGCCGAAAAATTCCATTCGGCGAATATTGAAAAATGAGCTCGGGGGAAATCCATTGAAATTCCAAAAAGTTCAAGACTAAATCCATTTTAAGATATTTGGAGGCGATATAGCGATGTCCGTCCGTACGTCTGTCCAAACTTGGTACACCGTAAAATTATCATCAAACATAGATCGAGTTTGGAGATGGGCAATATAGGCCCACTCCCTCTGATACCTCCCCACAAAAGATCAATATTTTCAAAAAAAGATTTAAAGATGAAAAATTCCGGTCCACACCTTCTGGTGCGTCTTCCACAAAAGGGTCAACATTTTCAATATCCATGAAGCTCATAAAACTCGAAATTAACAGGCTATCAGCAAAAACTGTTATAAAGGTAGAGATCGGACAATTCCTTCTGGTACCTCCCCCATAATGGGGCAATGTTTTGAATAACCAAAACGATTATAAAAACCGAAATAAGCATCCGGTTCTCTTCATATCCCAATATTTCTACATGAAAACAGCAACATCAGCAGAAATCGTTCGAAAATAAAGAAGCGATTTGATCGAAACCCGCGTCGCAGTGACCAAAAAATGGCTCGTGAGCTGAACATCGCAATCGCAATATTCCATTCCGCAAATATTGAAAAATGAGCTCAGGGGAAATCCATTGAAATTCCAAAAAGTTCAAGAACTTACACCGCAACAGAAAAAAATAGACTCAAAAAAGCTAAAGAGTTGCTTCGCTTGGCCGAAAATGGTGAACTGCCGAATTTGGTTTTCTCCGATGAGAAAACAATCGTTGTCCAGCAGTTTGTAAACAAACAAAATGATCGTGTTTACTTGCCATAGAGGTCAGCTGAAAATGTGCACCTTAGGTTGGCATCCAGAACTCAAGCGCCGGCCATGATGATGGGGCCCGCCATAACAGCCGATGCCCGCTCTCCGCTCCAATTAATCAACCGTGGCTTCAGAATAAATGCCTAATACTATTACGAAAATATTCTGGAGGGTGTATTAAGAAACTTAGATCGATTTCGGAGATGGACAATATCGGTCCACTCCTTCTGGTATTTCCCACACACAAGGTCGAAATTTTAAAAAATATTATTTTTTGAAAAGAAAGAGAAATGATAATCCGATTTTGTTCCAACCTTGCAAATCAAGTACCTCATCACCAATTATGTACCTCCCCCACAAATGGTCAAAATTTTTAATAATTACATAACTCTCATAAAATGTGATGTAAGAGTCAGATTGTCTTCAAATTTCACATATCTCACATATCTCTATTTATATTAACCCAAGGTCTGGCGTTAAGATGGAATATATCGGTCCACTCCTTCCGGTAACACCCACACAAATGGTCGAATTTTTAAAAAATATATTTTTTTTGCACAGATAGAGAAACGATAATCCGATTTTGCTCTAAATTTGCAAATCCTAATAATTTAGTCATTTCTAGTTCTGGTGCGAAAATGGACAATATCGGTCCACTTCGGGTACCTCCCCAACAAAGGGTCAAAATTTTAAGTAATTACAACTCTCATAAAATGTGACGTAAGAGTCCGTTTATCTTCAATTTTCACACATCCCAATATTTATATCAACCCAAGGTCTGCTGTTAAGGTGGAATATATCGGTCCACTCCTTTAGGTACCTCCCCCACAAATGGTCAACATTTTTAATATCCATCAAAAAAGAGAAATCAACATCCGATTCCATTTCAGACATGGTACATCTCAATATTTCCATCAACACAAGAACTATTATAAATATGGTAGAGATCGGACTATTTCTGTTGCTACCTGCTCCAGGGTTCAAGATTTTGAAAAGCAAAACGCTCAAAGAAAGCAAAATACGCATCCAACACTCTTCATATTTCACACATGCAAACATTTTTGCTAACGCAAGATCTGCTGTGAAGATTCTACATCTCTACAAACCCCTTCTGGTACCTCACCCACAAAGGCACACAATTTTCAATACTTTTATCTGTCATAAATTGCGAAACAACTCAGCTTTTCTTTTTAACTTGCTTTATCTAAATATATGTCTCTCAACCAGAATCCTGAGATGAATATGGAATTTAAGAATTTTCAAGAGTTTGAAAATTCATAAAAAAATCAAAACATTTTTAAATAATCGAAAATTGGCTGAGGGCATACATCTGTCGGCATAATCGACAGATACTTTCTTACTTGTTTTTAACTAATTTTTTCTGTGTTTTTATTTCATGCCAATATTTCTCTTTGCGCAACACACACGGGTGTCACCCTGGCATCATCATCTCTCACCATCGCATCACATGCTACTCTTGGGAGTGTTTGTTGTCCTTGCCGCTTTCTTAACCATTCTCCCACTAGCCTGAATTAAACAATATTTAGGGGTATAAAATGGCACAAACTTCAAAACCATCCCCCCTATTTTGATCCAATTCTCAATGATGGATTAAAGCAAACCACATAGCATACCACTTCGTAAACCTTGCACTCAAAATGTTAATATCAAGCAGATGCGTTGTCCAAACTTTCCTAATACTATTTAAAGTACTAATAACTTAAATCATTGCTTGTCAGGACGTTAGCATTGCTCCCCACTGTTAGGTAAATGAGATATTTTAATGAATGAAGTTTAATGAAGTTCACGACCAACTGCAGTGCAGGAATATCAAATAGCGTAGAATTCCGCAAGAGATGTAATAACATTTTCATTAAGTTCAAGTAATTATTTCTTTAACTAAGATGAAAAAAACTAACAACAGACATAGCGAGATACTGAAAAAAATCTATTATCCCCAGTTTTATTAGCGAAGTTAACTTTTAATTGGGGAGTCGTTTAATATTATAATGCTAACATTACTAGGTTATTAAAAAACCAGTGGAAACTAAAATCAACAAGGAGAGGGAAAAAATTTGGCAGGGGCCACTATATGATACCCTACACGACTATGCATTTCTAGCAGAAACAAATATTCGTTTATTTTGGAGTTGTCGTGATGATTGTTCATGTGAAACGATATTAACTAAGTTTGATCGAGGTATTTGTATGCTGTTTGTGGTCTCTCATACCAAATAAAGTGCATATTACGACTTGGAGAAGGCCCAAACATTGGATGAAACATGCATATTTAAGTTACAACAATATCTGAATCGATTTGGATCAAACTTGGAAAGCTTTATAATACCCTCCACCATACATAGTATGAAGGGCATATTAAGTTCGTCATTCTGTTTTTAACACATCGAAATAATAATTTCATCAAAATTTACATCGAAATAATAATTTTAGACAACGACAGGAAGCTAAAATTTTGCACAGATCAGTCTGTTGTCTGCAGGCAGATCGAGATCGAAGATGGGCCATATCGGCCCACAATATCGTATAGTCCCCATATAACGGTACCTCTGATATTCGGTATTTTGATGATTGTAGCTAAATTTTTCAATGGAATTGTCTAACAATCCATACTAGAAGTTCTTTTTAAGTACTTTACCCCCTGAAAGAAAAATGTCTACCTAGTTCGACGATATCGTATAGCCTACATATAACGGCACCCTCCGATATTTGATAACGCTCAAAGAAAACAAAATAAGCATCCATCTCTATTCAAATTTCACACATCCAAATAACGCAGCATCTGTGGTAAAAATGATATATATCTGCGAACCCCTTCTGGTATCTCACCTAATTTTTGCCATAACTTGCGAAACAAGTCGGCGATTCTTTACAACTTGCTATATCTAAACATTTCTCTTAACCAGAGATCTTATATAAATATATAACTTATCAGAATTTATGATTTCGCAAAAAATTGGATATAAATGTTCAATTTCAAATTTTGCAAATACCAATTTTTTATCAGTATTAGATGAAGTGGAATATTTTCGTCCGCTATATCTGTACCTCACGCATATTTTCACATTTTCCGAAATTTTGCACATATCTCACATAAAGTATAGGAAGTAGTAAAGGAATTTTCCATCACTGAAAATATGTATGACCACATCAAAAAATTTTCAATTTTATAGAAATTTTTTTCTGGCGAAATTATTTTATAATCAAATCTTTCCATTCGATCACCGGCTATATTTATGAGAGAGGCAGTATAGTTGTTCTATTTATTTGAATTTTTAATTAAAATGTGTTTTACATTTAAAGATTACTTTTGGTGAAAACAAAAAAAAAAAAAAAACAAGTAAGCAAAGGCTATAGCCGTGCGGGGCCAACCATGTGATACCCTACAACACTACAACATGTTAGAAGCTCCCTTGTGTCCAAATCTATTTTGGAAGATTTCGCTTTTGAAATTATGTCACTGCCCAGATATTGCCTTTCACATTTTGACTATGGACATTTTCCCAATATTTACACACTCCGTCGTGCTCTTAGTTGTTGTGGTCCATTTTACAGCTAAATATAATCCAATGGTCATCCAAAACTCTTCCCTGTCCTTAACTGTCTTCTTAGGCGTGTAGATTGGCTTCAATTGTGTGATCAGGAAAATTTTTCTGTGTTGTGGTCATCTGAACACCTAAATATTTTGCGATCATCTCTAAATGCAAGAGGCCCATCTGTATTGTTTATTTACAATAATTGGCTGTATTCGTCAACGAAATCAGCATAAAAACGCCAGAAATTCTCCCTGGTATTTTGGATATCGCCTGTAAGTTATTTTCAGAATTTCGGTACAATGGAAATGTTGGTATTTTTTTACACTTAAATGGTGGTCCATTCTACCCGCTATTCTAAACTCTAACTTCATGTGAGAGTTCGTATCCTTTGGTTTCTATTTGTGACTTTTATAACAGCTGCAAAATCATCAAATCAGGAAGATTTTTAGTTTCATGTCCATTCCAACCCCTAAATATATTGCGGACATCTTTCAAAACAATAGGCCTAGCCCTTCTCAGCCTTACCCTACCATTGTGAAAAATTTCGTGAGGATCGGACGATAATTGCAATCTGTATATAATAACCCCAACCTGTGTTGTAAGGTGAAAAACATTACAAAATGTACACTTCAATATTATAAGTCACATTGAAAAAATCGTATGCGATAAAAATTATGGAAAATATAAAAAATGTCACAAAATACTACAAAATCTATATAAACATCACTATTTGAATCTTTTTAAGCTTTTTTTTAGATTTCATACTTTTATGCATTCTATATTGATAAAATTTGTCAAAATCGGTTCAGGCATTAATGAGATATATGCATTCTAGATAACATCCCCTTTCTTTGTATATACACATTGTATATATTTCCCTATATATCCGAAATAGTTACTATCGGCATCTACGTAATGGTCAGAATTTGCCTGTTCGTTTGTTTATGATTTCGCCGGGATTAAAAATATTCGCGGTTTAATGGGAAATTTGACTTTTATTTTACACAAATGTTATGGCCTATTTCACCCACTAAATTTTACCCGATGGCCATCAAAATTGGCTCTAGCCCCATGGTTTCCGCTTCGATTGGTCTGTAATTGCGACCGGTCGAGCAACTGCAAAATCAGGAAATTTTTCAATTTTTGGTCCATTTCCACCCCTAAATATTATGCGATCATCTCCAAAAGCAATAGGGTTATATTCTGCCCAGCCCTAAGTTCTAGCCCCATACGTTTTGGACCAATCAAACTTATAATACCTCCACATATGGTGTTGTAGGGTATAAAAACTTTCTTTAAATTTGCTAATTATGGGTTATTCCTTAAAAAATTACCAAACCAAAGTAGAACAAGTAATGCAATTTCAGCATTGAATTTTATATCCTTATGTTACTTAAACGATATTTTATGTTTTGTTACCCCCCGTCGTATAATCAATAGAAACACATTAAAGTTTGAACGTATACGCCACCTGTTACTACACCAAGACACCAAGTGAGCCACTTCAGTACACAATATAAAATAAATTGCCTTTTAGTTGTCTTATACTCTTAAGGACAAACCATGTCCATTCTCTGTTAATAGAATTGGACAAGACTCAATAAAATAATCAAGATAGTATAAAATTGAAACAACAACAACTTTCTTACAGTATAATATTCTATTAAATCCTTGTATATACTTGGAAGACAAAGTTGCTGCATAGCTCACAATTGGTTGATAACAATTGTGTTTTTAATTTTGCTAAAGGCTATTTTGAACAGAAGACGTTGTAAACAAATAAAAGTTGAGATAAGTCCTTAAATTGAATAAAATTGTAGACAATTTACGGTATTAAAAATAACTTAGTAGGTTCATAAAAAATCAATAAAAACACGTACTCTACGCCTGTAGTAGTGTTCTTTATTTTTTATACCGTACAACACTATGTGTTAGGGGTATTATAAGTTTGATTGGGCCAACAATTATGTAACACCTAGAAATATTGGTTTCTCACATAGGAAAGTATATATGGATCTTCCTACCTCGCCGAACTGAGTCGATCTAGCTATGTATGTCCATCCGTCCGTCTGTCCATGTTGATTTGTAATCACTCTACAGAAACTGAAAAATTTCCTGATTATGCAGTTGGTCTACAGGTCGCAATTATAGACCAGGCGAAGCGGAAGTTAGCATGGGGCTAGCACTTAGGGCTGGGCAGAAGCCTTCCAATTTTGATGGTCATCGGGTAATATTTAGTGGGTGAAATAAGCCATAACATTTGTGTTAAATAAAAGGCAACATTTCCAATAAACCGCGAATATTTTTAATCCCTGCGAAATTACAAATAGACGAACAGGTCAATTCTAAATATTTCGGATATATATAGCGAAATATATACAATGCGTATATACCAAGGAATGGGATGTTAGCTAGAATGCTTATATCTCATAAATGGCTAGACCGATGTTGACAAATTTCGTCAATTCAGAATGCCCTCTTGGCTTTAAAGTATAAAATCTAAAAAATTGCATAAAAAGATGCCAATAATGATGTTAATATAGATTTTGTAGTATTTTGTGTTTTTTTTTTTTATTTTTCATATTTTTTATCGCATGCGATTTTTTCAATTTGACTTATAATATTGAAGTGTATATTTTGTAATATTTTTTCATCTTATAACACAGGTTGGGATTATTATATACAGATTTCAATTATCGTCCGATCCTCACGAAAATTTTCACACTGGTAGGGTAAGGCTCAGAGGGGCTATTGTTTTCAAAGTTGTCAGCAACATATTTAGTTGAAATAGACCAACAACTAAAAATGTTGCTGATTTTGTTGCCGTTATAAAGGTCACGAATAGAAACCAAAGAACACGAAATCTCGCATGAAGTTAGAGTTTAAGAAAGCAGGTGGAATGGACCACTACTTTTGTGTAAAAAAATACATAAAAAAAAACATTATTCACATGCGATATCCGAAATACACATAAGGCGAACTTCTGTTTTTTTATGCTGATGTCTTTGGCGAATATAGCCAAATATCGTAGACAAGCTTATCACATAGATGAGTCATAATTTGGAGATACAGAGGGGCACCTTGCTTTTGGAGATGATCGCAAAATATTTAGGGGTTCAAATGAACTAAAAACAGAAAAAATTCCTGATCACACCAATTGAAGCCAATCGATACGCCTGAGCAGAAAGTTAGGGACAGGAAAGAATTCTAGCATTTTGGATAACCATTGGATTATATTTAGCTGTAAAATGGACCATAAAAACTAACAGCACGACGGAGTGCATAATTATTGGGCAAATGTCCCTGGTCGAAATGCTAAGAATAATATCTGGGCAGTGCTCCGTGACATAATTTCAAAAGCGATATCTTGCAAAATGTATTTGGATATAATGAGGCTTTGAATATCCTTATATTCTACATTCTAGGCTACAATATGTTAATATTGTAGTGTTATAGGGTATCACATGGTCGGTTCCGCATGACTATAGCCTTTGCTTACTTGTTTTTACATTAACTTGCAGGTTTCGAATGTTTTAGCACAGCTTTAATTTGGTTCGATGTATCTCCCCCAAATTTTTCATTTCCACTAACCTATGCTCCACAATATCCCAAAATTAATTTACTTTCCTTACTTTACTTCAATGATATAATAAATGTCAGTCTTTCCACCCCCAAAAAAAACATATTAACTTAATTTGAAGATGAAAGACATTTCCGAATAAGAATTTAACAATGTGAGAAAATATCTTGTTTATACACGTTCTGCCTTGTACATAAAAGTATATTTATTTGGTACTTGAGTACACAACGTAATTACTGCAGTGTCCGTTTGACATATGTTTAATGGTGTAAAAAGATACGTAAATGGCAGCATCAATTTAGATTACAAGCCCAAAGAAAGAAACAAAAATAAACGTTCTTCCACACATATTCTTGGTCGAGTAGGTATGTGCTTCCTACTCAATAGCCAAATGAGCCGTAACAACAAAAAATAGTCTGCGGTGAAGGGTGCAAATCAGCAAAGACACATCGCCTTAAACCCCAAAGCTTTTCGCCAAATTCGATGTAAAGACGAGGAATAAATACACCTGACATTTCATTAAAACTTTACAGGATCAATATCCTCAGGACCAATATCCTCAGTTGTCCCTGAACGACATATACTGGCTTTATTCTGAACATCACTAACTTGTTGCAACAGCTCGATTTTTTTAAACCAATTTCTTTATTGCGGTCTGACAAGTTCCTTTAAAACAACTTAAAATCAGTAAGGAAAAGTCAAAAGTGGGGTGGGCCGACTATGTGATACCCCACACCACTGTGCATATTTAGTAGAGCTCCCGTAACAAAAGAATTTATTTCAAGTAGATCATACAACCTATTAACATTTGGCTTCAGAACAACTTTAATTAGGTTTCAGAGGGAGCTAATCGGGCAGGGCCGACTTTATGATACCCTACACCACATTGCTAATTTAGTAGAGCTCCACATAATAATTAAAAGTTTTTTTTATGGAAGAATTCAATCGCACACGCTATGATTATAATTATAATTTAAAGTTCAAAGGACTAAATACGCCGAAGCATTTGTATCTTTTAAATTCGGACTTGTATTGCCCATTTGGTGCACAATTAATTTGAAATCGGATAAAAATATATATGGGAGCTACATCCAAATCGGAACCGATGTCGATAAAATTTGGAAAATATATTTCTGAGCAGTATTTGATATATTTCCCTGAATATCGTTGTTACGGAGTGCATATTACGGCTATGGGTAACAAATATAACAAATCGGATGAACAGTATATATGGGAGTTACAGCTATATCTGAATCGATCTTCACCAAATTTGACATACTAGCTTCTAGACTCAATTCGGTCGTAAGTGCTAAATTTCATCCAATTTGGGCACTTATTAGACGTTCGGTGTACAATCACAGGTAAATCGGACGAAGTTATATATGGGAGCTATATCCAAATCTGAACCGATCTCGATAAAATTTAGCAAATGTATTTCTGAGCTGTATTTGATATATTTCCCCAAATATTGTTGTTACAGAGTGCATATTACGGCTGCGAAGGACTAAAATAACAAATCGGATGAACAATATATATGGGAGCTATAGTTATATCTGAACCGATTTCGATCAATTTTGGCATACTTATTTTCAGATCCAATCTGATCGTACATGCAAAATTCCATACTATTCGGGCTGATATTACTCGTTTGGTGCCCAATAAAAAGCAAATCGGACGAAGATATATATGGGAGCTATATCTAAATTTTTACCGATTATCTCCAATTTCAATAGGGTTCGTCCTCGAGCCAAACAAATGATTTGTGCAAAATTTCATCTGGATAGGGCAATAAATGCGAACTGTACTTTGTTTACAAAAATACATGGACAGACGGACAGAGGGACGGACGGACGGACATGCATAAATCGACTCAGAATGTGATTCTATGCAGATCATCAAAAGGAACTATTGGTCTAACTCGTTTCCTTTTGACTGTTACAAAGAAATGCACAAAGACATAGTACCCTGACTACCTTGTGGTGTAGGGTATAAATATATATCAGAGCCGAGTTCCACAAAGTGAAAACGTACGTCCTGAAATTCACTCCATTTGGGCTGATACTAGCCATTATTTGCACAAACTGAAATCGGACTAAGGATACATATGGGAGCTATATCCAAATCTTAGCCCTTGTCGACCAAATTTGGCAAAGGTATTTCCGAGCTCTATAAGATATCTCACACCAAATATCATTGTTGTCGAATGGATATTACGAATTTGAGGGACTTAAACACTAAATCGGATGAAACATATATATGGTAGCTATAGCCATATCTGAATTGATATTCAAGAAATTTGATGTACTTCCATCTAGACTGAATTCCGTCGGATATACCAAAATTCAGGACTTTTGGAATGATATTGGCCATTTGGTGTACTATTAACCCAAAATCGGTTGAAGCTATATGTGGAAGCTATCCTATCCAAATCTGAGCCGATCTTGATAAAATTTGACAAAGGTATTACAGAGCTCTATAAGATATATGGTACCAAATATCATTGTTGTCGAATGCATATTACGAATGTAGGAGACTTAAACACCAAATCGGATGAAACCTATGTATGAGAGATATAGCTATATCTGAATTCGAGATAGTTGCTTCTAGACTGAATCGATCGGATATGCCAAAATTCAGGTCATTTGACTTGATATTGGTCATTTGGTGCACAATTAACCCGAATTTAGCGGTTGAGGATATATATGGGAGCTATATCCAAATCTGAACCGATCTTGATACAATTTGGCAGATGTATTTCTAGGCTGTATCTGATATTTGGTACCAAATATCATTGTTTTGAAGTGCTTATTACGCATGTGAGGGACTCAAACATCAAATCGGATGAAACATATATAAGGGAGCTTTAGCTATATCTGAACCGATTTTCTCTAATTTTGATGTATTTGCTTCTAGACTGAATTCGGTTGGATGTGGCAAAATTCAAGTCAGGCACAATTAACCCGAAATCGGTTTATGATATATGGGAGCTATATCTAAATCTGATTCGATTATCACCAATTTCAATAGGGTTCGTTCTTGGGCCAAACAAATATTGTTTGGAAAATTTCATCTCAATCGGATAATAAATTCGATCTGCATTTTGAATACGGACAGACGGACTGATATGCATGCATCGATTTAGAAGTGATTCTATGAAGATCCTCAACAGTAACTATGGGTCCATCTCGCTTCCTTCTCCCTGTTACAAACAAAAGCACAAAGACATAATACCCTTACCACTATGTGGTGTAGGATGTAAAATGTTATCTAAAATGACGCATGGCACTATCAAATTATATATGCCCTTGAATGCATATGACTTTGAACAGAAACGCACGTTGGTATAAAACTTCATGTTTAGTAAGAATCTCCAATACCATGTTTTATGCCTCCGACATTCCTAAGCCACAAATACAAAGCAATCACATTGAAATGTGGAGGACATATTAACTTTTCACTGTTTTTATTTTTATCTCTGTTCATTTTTATTTTCATTTCAGTGAACGCTTTTATCACCGTTTACACACGACTGCAAGCGTAGAAATTGTTCTACACGTCGACACATATGCTGACAAACAAAAACACCAAAAGCTTCAGGCGGACTCTGTATAGAATGATTTATTTCGCGTCTGAGTGCCGTTGGATTTAAGGATATAATACGAGTGTTGTTTGCATTTTGAAATTTTCATTAAAGTTAGTGTGAATGGCCTTTGGAGTCGTTGCGTAGCCTTAAACCAAATAAATATAAGGGAAACAACACATACAAACGATATAAAGAAGATGTGTATATTTTTCAGGGCATAATAGAGGGTGAATTAAATTTGCGTAAACTTGGGAAGTAATCACAATACACCTTACAGTTTATAGAACATTTAAACAATGTACCTTTATATTAAATATAAAACATAAATTTGAAATAGGGGACACATTTAATCAAAAAAAAAAACAGTAAGGCAAAGTTAAAAGTCGGGCGGGCCGACTAGAGCAAAGAATTAATTAGAAGTATATCATACCACCTATCAACATTTGGCTTTAGAGCAGTTATAGTTTTCTATAGAGTGCATAGTATCACTTGGAGAAAGATTATATTAAAAAAATATACCGGAGCCGAGTTGCGCAAAATGGAAACGTACGTCCCGAAATTTACCCCATTTGGCCAGATATTGGCCATTACTTGCACAATAAACCTGAAATCGGATTAAGGATATATATGGGAGTTATATCCAGTTCCTGATAAAATTTGGCAAAACTATTTCCGAGCTTTATAATATATCTGGTACCAAATATCATTGTTGTCGAATACATATTACGAACGTAAGGTACTTATATATATTTTAACCGTTTTTTTTTTTCAAATTTGATGTACTTGCTTCTAGACTAAATTGGGTCAGATGTACCAAAATTCAGGACTTTTTGACAGATATTGGCCATTTGGTGCACAATTGACCCGAAATCGGTTGAAGATATATATGGGAGCTATTGTTTTATCTGTATCGATTTTCACCAAATTTCATGTACTTGCTTCTAGACTGAATTCGGTCGGATATGCCAAAATTCAGGTCATTTGGACTGATATTGAGGTTGAGGATATATATGATATTAGCCATTTGGTGCACAAGAAACCTAAAATCGGATGATTTTCACCTAAATGCTATTTAGAAAATTTCATCTCAATCGAATAATAAATGCGACCTGCATTTTGTTTACAAAAAAACATGGACAGGCGGACGGATGGACAGACAGACAGACGGACGAACGGACAGAAGGACGGACATGCATAAATCGACTTAAAATGTTATTCTATGCCTCTTTCAATGGAGGCTTACTTTGGACCTCCATAAAACCGTACAGTTTCTTTTATGTTGGGAATATTAAATTCGTTGTTCCATTTGTAACCGAAAAATGGTACACAATTTTTAAAATAGTACCCTTTGATCTTGTTCCTAGTTCGAACTGTACTAAATTGTACTAAATTTGAAACAGTTTGGTTAAGGGAGAACGGATAGAGCCGATATTTTGAAAATTTGTATTAGTGTCCCAGTTGGTGGTAGGTTATGATAAACCGGTGGTTTTGGAAATGTGAATTACAAGTGCACGAAAATTACTAAATAGTACTATAGTTGGTACAATTTGGTATTAAATGAACAGAGAGTGCTTGAAATTTAATATTAGAGTCACAGTTTATGTATAGCCTGGATATATGGAGGTGGTTTCGGAAATGTGTACTATAATTGTATTGTTTGAGGGGATAGAGATAAAATTCTGAAATTTCATATTTCGACTACTGATGGTATTTGTGTTGGAGATTTGATAATTTGTACGAATAGTACTAAATGGTACTAGGTTTGATATTGGGTCAAGGGATAGGGCTGGAATTCTCAATTTTGATACTGAGGTCTATGTCGGCATCTGGTGGTGATTTTGCAAAATTCGCAGATTTTTAGAAAAAGTACTATATGGATTGTTTTGAAGGTACGTAATAATTATTACTGAATTTGATATTGGGTGGAGAGATAGAGCCGAAATTATGAAATTTGATATTGAAGACTCTGTTAGGGTTACATATTGAGATTTTTTTTATATCCTATCCTAATAGTATTATATCTTTGAGCATTTATTTGTAACAGGGAGAAGGAAGCGAGATAGACCCATAGTTACGTTTGAGGATCTTCATAGAATCACTTTCTGAGTCGATTTATGCATGTCAGTGTATCTGTCCGCCCGTCCTTCCGTCCATGTTTCTTGTGAAAAAATGCAGGTTGCATTTATGATCCGATTGAGATGAAATTTTCCAAATAATATTTTTTTGGCCCAAGGACGAACACTGTTGAAATTGCTGATAATCGGATCAGATTTAGACGAATCTCCCATATATCTTCATCCAATTTCGGGTTAATTTTGCACCAAATGGCCAATATAAGGTCTACTGACCTGAATTTCGGCACATCCATCCAATTCAGCCTAGAAGCAAGTACATCAAATTTGAAGGAAATCGGTTCAAATAAAGCTTTAGCCCCCCTATATATATATGTTTCTTCCGATTTAGTGTTTACGTCTCTCACATGCGCAATAAACACTTTAAAACAATGATATTTGGTACCAGATGTCAGATACAAAACAGAAATGGCTCTGTCAAATTTTATAAAGATCGGTTCCGATTTGGATATAGCTTCCGTATTTATCTTCAACCGATTTCGGGTTAATTGTGCATCAAATAGCCAAAATAAGTCTAAATGACCTGAATTTTTGTTCATCCGACCGAATTCAGTCTAGAAGCAAGTACACCGAATTCGGAGAAAATCGGTTCAGATATAGCTATATCTCTCATATATAGGTTTCATCCGATTTGCTGTTTAAGTCTCCAACATTCGTAATATGCACCCACAAGAATGATATTTGGTACCAGGTATCTTATAGAGCTCGGAAATTCCACAGCCAAATTTTATCAAGATCGGTTCAGATTTAGATATAGCTCCCACATATATCTTCAACCGATTTCGGGTTAATTGTGTACCAAATGGCAAATATCAGTGCAAATGACCTGAATTTTGGCATATCTGACCTAATTCAGACTAGAAGCAAGTAAATTAATTTCGGAAAAAATCGGTTCAGATATATGTTTCATCCGATTTGGTGTTTAAGTCCCTCACATTCGTAATATTCATTCAACAACAATGATATTTGGTACCAGATATCAGATACAGCCCAGAAATACCTTTGCCAAATTTGATTAAGATCGGTCCAGATTTGGATATAGGTCCCATATATATCCTTAACCAATTTCGTGGTAATTGTGCACCAAATGGCCAATATCAGTTCAAATTACCTAAATTTTGGGGCAAATCAGTTCAGACCAATTTGGAGAAAATCGGTTCAGATATTGCTATAGCTCCCATATATATGTTTCATCCGATTTGGTGTTTAAATCCCTTACATGCGTAATAAGCACTTCACAACAATGATATTTAGTACCAGATATCTTATAAAGTTCTGAAATACCTTTGCCAATTTTTATCGAGAACGGCAAAGATTTGGATATATCTTCCGATTTCAGGTTTATTGTGCAAATAATAGCTAAATCAGACCAAATGGATTGAATATCGGGACGTACGTTTCTACTTTGTGCAACTCGGCTCTGATATACATTTTTTAATATAATCGTCCTCCAAGTAATATCATGCACTCTATAGCAAACTATAACTGCTCTTAAGCCAAATGTTGGCAGTTGGTATGATCTACTTGAAATAAATTTTTGGTTACAGGAGGTCTAATAAATATGCATAGTAGTGAAGGGTATTTTTTATTATTTGTACACCGAGACCTTAATCGTACACCGCATTATTGTCTAAACCAACCTCCTAGCTTGGTTTGCATTTTTGTTATATTTTTGTCATTTCTCAGTGTATATTTCGGCGAAAATTAGAAGATATGAAATCATACTTATGCTCTGGGCAACATGCATGTCTTCTCTATGTGTATAAAGTAACCGAGCAAACTAAACACAACAAAAAAGTTTTAACAACTTGCTTCCAATGTATCGCACCCAATATTTGTGACAAAATAATAACGAATTGTGTCCAAAAATAATTAATACAAGTTTTGTACTAAAATGAGCAGCTATAAATATAAATAACTTTATTGTTGATAAGTTCTTGCTTGGAAGACAATTGTGGGACAAAGTTTTTAATTAAAAAAGTTCCAATAGATTAAATTAGTTAACACAACAACATATTGTTATGTCAACAAAAATATCCAAATGGACAATAATAAGTAGAGAATGTCATTATTCTGCCATAGAGAGAGAGAGAGAGCGGAGAGTTCGATATGAATTGACACATAAATTGAAACAAATAACTTACTAGACCCACCCCCACAGCACAAGGTGAAGACACTAAATTCAGGAGGCCAATATTGGAAGGCAGTCAGATCTTAAAGAGGTGATGGATTGTCATTTAGTCGTTTATATAGTGTATGCAACACATGTCACAACTGTGAGAGGTTGTATTCAAGATTGCAACGTTTGTGGGCTGATTGTACGAAGTTGTGCCTCCACCACAACGTGGAGGATATATTATTTTTTTTAGACCCAAAAAAAGTATATATATTCATGATCAGTGCAAAATTCGAATCCATTTTAGCCATGTCCGTCTGTCTAATGTAATCACGCTATCTTCCGAAGGAATTGAGATAGACTTGTGCAACATATTCGTTTTGGGTCCGAACTTAGGTCAAGTTTGAAGATGGGCTATATCGACATTTTCGAGCATTTCGAAGATTTTCGGCACATTTTTCACGGGAATTGTTTGGAATTTGGTATACGGGTTCTTAACGAACTTGCAAAAAAGTTGATATTGATATTATACACCCTGTATTATGCAACTCCTCTCGGATATATGTCTGATATATATTTGAACTATATCACTTGATACGACATATTTGATAATTTTTAGTGAATGTTGAAATGTGCGTGAGGTTCTAGATGTAGTGGATCGAAGATATGAATGACATATCCGACTTGTTTCGTAAGTTATTGTGATAGTATGTGGGGGACATGTATGTATGAAGCACTATAAGGGATAGGCCGATATCTATCATATAGGAATAGGCCGATATATTGACTCATTGTGGGGGAGGTACCAGAAGGTGTGTTCCGATATATTCCATTTTCAAACCAAATCTTGTGTTAGTAGAAATATTGAGATGTGTGAATTTTGAAAATTATCAGACGCTAATTTTGCATTTTTAGAGCGTTTTTTATACCCTACACCACATAGTGGTAAGGGTATTATGTCTTTGTGCATTTGTTTGTAACATGGAGAAGGAAACGAGATAGACCCATAGTTACTTTTGAGAACCTTCATAGAATCACTTTCTGAGTCGATTTATGCATGTCCGTCCGTCTGTCCGTCCGTCCGTCCGTCCGTCCGTCCGTCCGTCCGTCCGTCCGTCCGTCCGTCCGTCCGTCCGTCTGTCCATGTATTCTTGTGAACAAAATGCAGGTCGCATTTATTATCCGATTGAGATGAAATTTTCCAAACAATATTTTTTTGGCCCAAGGACGAACCCTATTGAAATTGGTGAGAATCGGATCAAATTTAGATATAGCTCCCATATATATCTTCATCCGATTTCGGGTTAAATGAGCACCAAATGTCCACTATCAGTCCAAATTACCTGAATTTTGGCACACCCAACCGGGTTCGGCCTAGAAGCAAGTATATCAAATTTGGAGAAAATCGGTTCAGATATAGCTATAGCTCCCATATATATCTTTCATCCGATTTGATCTTTAAGTCCCTCACATTCCTACTATGCACTCCACAACCGTGATATTTGGTACCAGGTATTAGATGGAGCACAGAAATAGCTGTTTTAAATTTTATCGAAATCGGTTCAGATTTGGATATAGCTCCCATATATATCTTCATCCGATTTCGGGTTAATTGACCACCAAATGGCCAATATCAGCCCAAATGGCCCGAATTTTGGCACATGTGACCGAGATTAGCCTTAAAGTAAATACAACAAATTTGGAGAAAATCGGTTCTGATTTGGATATAGCTCCCATATATATCTTCATCCGATTTCGGGTTAATTGTGCTCCAAATGGCCGATATAAGCCCAAATGGACTGAATTTTAGTACATCGGACCAAATTCAGCCTAGAAGCAAGTATATCAAATTTAGTGAAAATCGGTTCAGATATAGATATAGCAAGCATATATATGTTTCATCCGATTTAGTGTTTTAGTCCCTTACATTCGTAATGTTCACTCCACAACCGTGATATTTGGTACCAGATATAAGGTACAGCCCAGAAATAGCTGTTTGTAATTTTATCGAAATCGGTTCAGATTTGGATATAGCTCCCATATATATCTTCATCCGATTTCGGGTTAATTGTGCACCAAATGGCCGATATAAGTCCAAATGGACTGAATTTTAGTACATCGGACTAAATTCAGCCTAGAAGCAAGTATATCAAATTTAGTGAAAATCGGTTCAGATACAGATATAGCAACCATATATATGTTTCATCCGATTTAGTGTTTTAGTCCCTTACATGTGATATTTGGTACCAGGTATTAGATGGAGCACAGGAATAACTGTTTTAAATTTTATCGAAATCGGTTCAGATTTGGATATAGCTCCCATATATATCTTCATCCGATTTCGGGTTATTGACCACCAAATGGCCGTAATAGCATCAATTTTGGCAAATCCGACCGAAACCAGCTTAAAAGCAAGTACACCAATTTTAGTAAAAATCGGTTCAGATATAGCTATAGCTCCCATATATATGTTTCATCCGATTTCGTCTTTAAATCCCTCACATTCGTAATATGCACTCCACAGAAATGATATTTGGTACCAGTTATCAGATAAAGCCCAAAAATAGTTGATTTTAATTTTATTAAAATCTGTTCCGATTTGGATATGCCTCCCATATATATCTTCATCCGATTTCGTGTTAATTGTGCATCAAATGGCCAATATCAGCCCAAATGGCATGAATTTTGGCAAATCCGACCGAAACCAGCCTATAAGCAAGTACACACATTTTAGTAAAAATCGGTTCAGATATAGCTCTAGCTCCATATATATGTTTCATCCGATTTGCTCTTTAAGTCCCTTACATTCGTAATATACTCTTCACAGGAATGATATTTGGTACCAGATATCAGATAAAGCCCAAAAATAGTCGATTTTGATTTTATAAAAATCTGTTCAGATTTGGATATAGTATAGCATAGCATACTCTTCACAGGAATGATATTTGGTACCAGATATCAGATAAAGCCCAAAAGTAGTCGCTTTTAATTTTCTCAAAATCTGTTCAGATTTGGATATAGCACCCATATGTATCTTCATTCGATTTCGAGTTAATTGTGCAACAAATGGCCAATATCAACCGAAATGGCATGAATTTTGGCATATCTGCCCAAATTCAGCCTAGAAGCAAGGACACCAATTTTAGTAAAAGTCGTTTCAGATATAGCTATAGCTCCCAAATACATCTTCATCCGATTTCGGATTAAATGTGCAGCAAATGGCTAATATTGGTACATCAAATTTAGTGAAAATCGGTCGGATACAGCTATAGCTCCTATATATACCTTTCATCCGATTTGTACTTTAAGTCCCTCAAATTCGAAAAATGTACGATACAAGAATAATATTTGGTATCAGATGCAGCCAAGAAATATCTTCTTTTTCAGTTTTACAAATATCGGTTCAGATTTGGATATACCTCCTATATATATATTCATCCAATTTCGTGTTGATTGCGCACCAAATGTCCAATATCAGCCCAAATGTCCTGGGTTTTGGCAAATCTGACCGAATTCAGCCTAGAATCAAATACATCAAACTTGGTGAAAATCGGTTCAGATATAGCTATAGTTCGTAAAATGCACGATAGAATTAGATAGATTTTGATTTTGTACCAAATATCTCATAGAGCTCTGAAATGCCCTGTATAAACCTTTTTACGAGAGCTCTACTAAATATGCATAGTGGTGTAGGGTATCATATAGTCGGCCCCGCCCGACTTTTGAGCTTTCCTTACTGGTTTTTTATTAAAAATTTGACCCCACTATGGGGGAGTACCAGTATCAGGTACCTCCCAGTATCAGGGAGCTAAATCGATATATCTCATCTTCACACCAGATCTAGTGTTAGTAGAAATAATAAGATATGTGAAATTTGAAGAGAATCGGATGCTTATTTCGGATTTTATGCTCGTTTTGGTTATTCAAAACTTTGACCCTTTTGGAGGCGGTACCAGAAGGAATGACACGATCTCTACCATCTTTATATCAGATCTTGTATTGATAGAAAGTCTGAATGGAATCGTATGTTAATTTCGCGCGAAATATTCAAGATTTCGAACTTTTATGTGGAAGGTGTCAGAAGGAGTGGACCGATATATTTCATCTTAGCCACAGGTCTTGGGTTAATAAAAATATTTGGATGCGTGAAATTTGAAGACAATCGGACTCTTACATCACTTTTTATTAGAGTTATAATTATTCAAAATTTTGTCCATTTGGGGGAGGAGTGTAGTGTACTGATATTAGCCATTTTTTGCACCTGACCTAGCACTGATGGAAATGTTAGGACTTGCAAAGTTGGAGCAAACACAGATCATCCTTTCTCTTTGTGTGCAATAAAATATTGTTCGGCCGGATCGAACTTTTAATACCCTCCACCATTTGGCAATTTCAAAAAAAATAAAATAAAATCCGTTAAAAATTCTGTTAAAATCTTAATAATACCGAATGCCTATACGACGACGTGGACCTGCATAGGCAACTTTTGTCATAAGTTATTGCAATATTTAAATGCGAAACTTGAAGAAAAATCTGTTTATAATGTAGCTAAAATCATCAAAATACCGAATATAGGGTGTACCGTTATATGGGGGCTATACGAAGGCATGGACCTGCACAGACAATTTTCTGGCATGGGCTGAAGTATCCATTACGAACTTCACATGCGATATTTGAAACAATCCCGGTAAAAATGTCGCTAAAATCATCAAAATACCGAATATCGGGGGGTATCGTTATATGGGGGCTATATGAAGACGTAGACCTACATGGCTCATTTTTTGACTTAAGATGTAGCATCCATTACGAAATTCAAATACCAAATTTGGAACGATTCCAGTAAATAATGTCGCTAAAATCATCAAAATACCGAATATCGGGAGTACCGTTATATGGGGGCTATATGAAGACGTGGACCTACATGGCCCATTTTCTGTTTTATGCTGCAGTATCTATTACGAAATTCAAATACCAAATTTGAAACGATTCCGGTGAATAATGTCGCTAAAATCATCAAAATATCGAATATCGGGAGGTACCGTTATATGGAGGCTATATGAAGACGTGGACCTACATGGCCCATTTTATGTTTTATGCTGCAGTATCTATTACGAAATTCAAATACCGAATTTGAAACGATTCCGGTAAATAATGTCGCTAAAATCATCAAAATACCGAATATCGGGGGGTACCGTTATATGGGGGCTATATGAAGACGTGGACCTACATGGCCCATTTTCTGTTTTATGCTGCAGTATCTATTACGAAATTCAAATACCAAATTTGAAACGATTCCGGTGAATAATGTCGCTAAAATCATCAAAATATCGAATATCGGGAGGTACCGTTATATGGGGGCATACGAAGACGTGGACCTGCACAGATAATTTTCTGTCTTAGGCTGTAGTATCCATTACGAACTTCAAATGCCAAATTCGAAACAATTCCCGTGAATAATGTCGCTAAAATCGGCTACGTAAGGCTTCCACATAATGGTACCAGCCTGTATATGAAATTTTGATTATTTTAACGGAATCGTATTAACGTTGATATTTCGTGGTGACAATAGATTTCATATTCTCTGATAGAACATTTTCGATATGGCCCACATTTCCTAAATCCCCCATATAACTGTACCTAAAGATATTCATCGTTTATATCACATTTTTCGACGTAATTGTTTCAAATTTGGAATTTAGAGTTGGTAGTGCGTATCACTTTCTATAACAGAAAAATAGATATGAAGTTCCACAACCATATTATTCCGAAAATTTTCCGATTTTTTGCCACATTTATTTATTTATTATCTCAAAATTGGCATTTGGAGTTCGAATTACCCCAACCTATTTTCGTGGCATTTTCTAACGATTTTTTTACCTTTTGTAATTTTTTCCAAATTGTGGAGGATATCAAATGCTCAGCCCGTCCGAACTAAGCTGCCTTTTTTCTTGTTTACATTTAAATGCTGCAGAACAATAAGCAGTTTTGCATAAACAATTAAAACGTCTACCTAAAAATATGATTTAAAAAAATTAAAGTATTGGAAAAAAATTTCAGGAAATTATAATTTTAGTTAGCAGAACTGAATTTGTATATTTATTTTTATTTACGTACATACATACAGATAACAAAAATCGTTTGAAAAAAAAACAAGAGAAATAACAATTTTCCTCCACAACTCAACTCTATACTTTTACCCTTTTAACGTAATGTTGTAAAGTTAATTTACATTTTCGATTGTTTGCAACACTGCAATCGATTTCCAACCACCAGCCAATTACCAAACAGTTTAAAATGAACACCAGAGCTTAAAACACTTACTACTGTGGCATTCCACATCATTACAGCACAGCCCCGAATGCCGCTCGTCTTGATGCACTGAATGGCAAGGTAATCTAGTCAATCATCAGTTCAGTTCTCTGCAATTTCATTTTGTTGTTACCAAAAAAAGTGTGAATTTTTTGGTTTGGCCAATCAAGTTAATTTCCTTTTCAATTTGGACAAGTGGAGATTAAAGAAGCAGTTTTGTTTGAAAAGTAACACTTTTAAAATCCATCGAAAGTGTGACTAAAAACATTACTATGGGAAGGGCTTAACAATATATGAAGGCTACATGAAAATCTGGACCTTTATGGGCAATTTGGTACCAGCGGGAATGGTAGCCCTTATAAGCTTCAAATATAAAATTTCAAATATTTTGGTTATGAGTGTTAGTGGTTTGAGAAAATCTTCGAAGGAGAGCCAAGTCTCGTTTCTACTACGCCGTATTCTCCATAGATAATTAAACAACTTTTGACAAGTAAAAAATAAGCTAAGTTCGGCCGGACCGAAATTTTAATACCCTCCTAGTTGAAAAATTCAAAAAAAAAATCCATCGAAAAATACCGCTCAAATGATAACTTTAAATGGCATAAGTAATTTTTTGTCACAGACTGTAGCACCGATTCCAAACTTCAAATACGAAATTTGAAACCATTTCGGTAAATAATGTAGCTAATATCATCAAAATACCCAATAAATATATATTTATCTATACGAAAACATGGACCTACATAGACAATTTTCCATCATAGTTTTAAATACGTAACTTGAAACAATTCCGGTAAAAACAGTCGCTAAAATCATCAAAATGTGCCATATTGGGAAGTAACGCTATATGGCGGCTATACCATAACATGGACCGATAGGGGCCTTTTACGAACATGTATGCTGTCCGTCTTAAATCGACTTAGAATTTTACGCAGATCAAAAATATACAGGATGAGATAAAAAAACTTCAACAAAGTCAAACGCCATCATTTTTACATTTTTTTAAACTTAATTCAATAAAAGCAAAAAATGTCGGAAATAGCATCAAATTTTAGATTTGTTCGAATTGGTCGCCTTTCGCACGAATTATGGCATTCAAACTGCCAATGAAACCGTCACACACTGCCCGAATATTGCTCTGCGGTATTTTGGACCATTCCCGGCGAAGCGCTTGCTTGAGGTGGTCGACATGTTTGCTTTCGAAAAATACTCCAGACACAATAGTCCAACGGATTGGTAACCGGAGGTCATTTTCTCATTTTGAAACCGTCACACGTTCTCTGAATGTGGCTCCGCGGTACTTTGGCATATTCCCGGCGAAGTGCTCGCTTGAGGTGATCCACACTTTCTTATTTTTTAGTGCCAATCTTGCTTTCCAAAATACTCCAGACACAGTAGTCCAACGGATTGGTATCCGTATATTTTGTTTGCCATTGTGCGCTGAAAATGAAGAGAGGAACCTCATTTTGTAACCATTCATGGGTGGCGCGTGCTGAGTGCGATGGTGCTGAGTCCTGTTGGAATGTCCAAGGTCTGCGGCCAAAATGTTTGCGTGACCAAGGCTTTATTAAACCCTCCAGAATATTTTCGCGATAATATTCGGCATTTATTATGATGCCACGGTCGATTAATACGAGCGGAGAGCGACCATCGGCTTTTATGGCGGCGCACACCATCACCATGGCAGGCGCTTGAGTTCTGGTGGCCAACCGAATGTGCACATTTTCAGCTGACATCTTTGGCAAGTAAAGACGATTATTTTGTTTGTTTAAAAACTGCTGGACAACGAATGTTTTCTCATCGGAGAAAACCAAATTTGGCAGTTCACCATTTTCGGCCAAGCGAAGCAACTCTTTAGCTCTTTTGAGTCTATTCATACCCTACACCACAAGGTGGTCAGGGTATTATGTCTTTGTGCATTTGTTTGTAACAGGCAAAAGGAAACGAGATAGACCCATAGTTACTTATGAGGATCTCCATAGAATCACTTTCTGAGTTGATTTATGCATGTCAGTCCGTCTGTCCATGTATTCTTGTGAACAAAAAGCAGGTCGCATTTATTATCCGATTAAGATAAAATTTTGCACAAATCATTTGTTTGGCCCAAGGACGAACCCTATTGAAATTGGAGATAATCGGTCAAAATTTAGATATAGCTCCCACATATATCTTCGTCCGATTTGCCTTTTATTGTGCACCAAACGTGTAATATCAGTAGTATGATATTTTGCATGTACGATCAGATTGGACCTGAAAATAAGTATGCCAAATTTGATCGAAATCGGTTCAGATATAGCTATAGCTCCCATATATATTGTTCATCCGATTTGTTATTGTTGTTTGTAATAACAATATTTGGAGAAACATATCAAATACAGCTCAAAAATACATTTGCTAAATTTTATTGAGATCGGTTCAGATTTGGATATAGCTCCAATATATAACTTCATCCGATTTACCTTTGATTATGCACCAAACGTCTAATATTTGCCCAAATTGGATGAAATTTGGCACTTACGACCGAATTGAGTCTAGAAGCTAGTATGCCAATGTCACATTTGTTACCCACAGCCGTAATATGCACTCCGTAACAACGATATTCAGGGAAATATATCAAATACAGCTCAGAAATATCTTTGCCAAATTTTATCGAAATCGGTTCCGATTTGGATATAGCTCCCATAAATATTTGTATCCAATTTCAAATTAATTGTGCACCAAATGGCAATACAATTCCGAATTTAAAAGAACAAATGCTTCGGCATATTTAGTCCTTTGAACTTTAAATTATAATTATAATCATAGCGTGTTGTTGTTGTTGTAGGGTATCATAAAGTCGGCCCCGACTGACTTTAAGACTTTCTTTACTGTTATTTTTTTCAACTACAAAAATAATTTACAAAATATTACAGACAAATATTCTCATATTTATTAGGATATTTTTATGCGATTTTTCAAGATTTTATTCTTTTCTGGCAAAATTTGTAATTTTACAGGGATTGAAAATATTTTCGGTTAAGTGAAAATTTTCATATTTTTTTTAAACAAAAGTTATGGTCTGTTTTACCCGCTATATATTCTCCGATGACCAAACAAAATGTTATGCTAATCTCTAATCTCTAGTTCCATGTTTTTTTCTGTGGGAGCTTATAACAATAATTTTTTCATAATTCGCTACTTTTGCCACTAAAAAGTACCGGAGGGAAGACAAGGAAAGACTGATACTTTTTAACTTGTTTGTATTGGGATTTTTAGGATTTATGTCATATTGCCAACCAAATGATATTTGTGAACGTTTCGCTATCCTTATTTATTATCAATGACATTTCGCATAAATTATGACATTATCGATACCATAGTAATTAACATTTAACCATCAGCAGCCTTCGTAAATTTATTTCCAAAATTAATTTTTAACACCCGACAATTTTAATCATAAAATAAATTGATACAAAATGTCAACATGAGTAATGAACAAATGACAGCCACTGTCACAAAATCCCAAAAGGAAAACAAACGCAAAGTTCTTGCAGCAAACTTTATTAAACAAATAGTTCTGTTCACGCAAAAAGGATAAAATAATCATCCCATATGTGTCTGGGGGTGGGGTATTGGCGATTGATGTCGATAGCCTTTAAAACCAAAAGATTAGAAAACCTTTCACTGGAAAGTCCCAAACAAATAGAAATCATTTGTTAGAACACACGAGCGGGCTGATAAGCGAAAACATGCAGACAATCGATTGGCAAAGGAAAGGCCATTGTCTGTGTTCGTATAGTGGAGAAAATGACTAAATTCTTAGAATTGTGAACATCCATTTATTTTGATTACAAAAGTGAGGTTGGAGATCCTCTGCGATTTTTATACCCTACACCACATAGTGGTAAGGGTATTATGTCTTTGTGCATTTGTTTGTAACATGGAGAAGGAAACGAGATAGACCCATAGTTACTTTTGAGAACCTTCATAGAATCACTTTCTGAGTCGATTTATGCATGTCCGTCCGTCTGTCCGTCCGTCCGTCCGTCCGTCCGTCCGTCCGTCCGTCCGTCCGTCCGTCCGTCCGTCCGTCCGTCCGTCTGTCCATGTATTCTTGTGAACAAAATGCAGGTCGCATTTATTATCCGATTGAGATGAAATTTTCCAAACAATATTTTTTTGGCCCAAGGACGAACCCTATTGAAATTGGTGAGAATCGGATCAAATTTAGATATAGCTCCCATATATATCTTCATCCGATTTCGGGTTAAATGAGCACCAAATGTCCACTATCAGTCCAAATTACCTGAATTTTGGCACACCCAACCGGGTTCGGCCTAGAAGCAAGTATATCAAATTTGGAGAAAATCGGTTCAGATATAGCTATAGCTCCCATATATATCTTTCATCCGATTTGATCTTTAAGTCCCTCACATTCCTACTATGCACTCCACAACCGTGATATTTGGTACCAGGTATTAGATGGAGCACAGAAATAGCTGTTTTAAATTTTATCGAAATCGGTTCAGATTTGGATATAGCTCCCATATATATCTTCATCCGATTTCGGGTTAATTGACCACCAAATGGCCAATATCAGCCCAAATGGCCCGAATTTTGGCACATGTGACCGAGATTAGCCTTAAAGTAAATACAACAAATTTGGAGAAAATCGGTTCTGATTTGGATATAGCTCCCATATATATCTTCATCCGATTTCGGGTTAATTGTGCTCCAAATGGCCGATATAAGCCCAAATGGACTGAATTTTAGTACATCGGACCAAATTCAGCCTAGAAGCAAGTATATCAAATTTAGTGAAAATCGGTTCAGATATAGATATAGCAAGCATATATATGTTTCATCCGATTTAGTGTTTTAGTCCCTTACATTCGTAATGTTCACTCCACAACCGTGATATTTGGTACCAGATATAAGGTACAGCCCAGAAATAGCTGTTTGTAATTTTATCGAAATCGGTTCAGATTTGGATATAGCTCCCATATATATCTTCATCCGATTTCGGGTTAATTGTGCACCAAATGGCCGATATAAGTCCAAATGGACTGAATTTTAGTACATCGGACTAAATTCAGCCTAGAAGCAAGTATATCAAATTTAGTGAAAATCGGTTCAGATACAGATATAGCAACCATATATATGTTTCATCCGATTTAGTGTTTTAGTCCCTTACATGTGATATTGGTACCAGGTATTAGATGGAGCACAGGAATAACTGTTTTAAATTTTATCGAAATCGGTTCAGATTTGGATATAGCTCCCATATATATCTTCATCCGATTTCGGGTTATTGACCACCAAATGGCCGTAATAGCATCAATTTTGGCAAATCCGACCGAAACCAGCTTAAAAGCAAGTACACCAATTTTAGTAAAAATCGGTTCAGATATAGCTATAGCTCCCATATATATGTTTCATCCGATTTCGTCTTTAAATCCCTCACATTCGTAATATGCACTCCACAGAAATGATATTTGGTACCAGTTATCAGATAAAGCCCAAAAATAGTTGATTTTAATTTTATTAAAATCTGTTCCGATTTGGATATGCCTCCCATATATATCTTCATCCGATTTCGTGTTAATTGTGCATCAAATGGCCAATATCAGCCCAAATGGCATGAATTTTGGCAAATCCGACCGAAACCAGCCTATAAGCAAGTACACACATTTTAGTAAAAATCGGTTCAGATATAGCTCTAGCTCCATATATATGTTTCATCCGATTTGCTCTTTAAGTCCCTTACATTCGTAATATACTCTTCACAGGAATGATATTTGGTACCAGATATCAGATAAAGCCCAAAAATAGTCGATTTTGATTTTATAAAAATCTGTTCAGATTTGGATATAGTATAGCATAGCATACTCTTCACAGGAATGATATTTGGTACCAGATATCAGATAAAGCCCAAAAGTAGTCGCTTTTAATTTTCTCAAAATCTGTTCAGATTTGGATATAGCACCCATATGTATCTTCATTCGATTTCGAGTTAATTGTGCAACAAATGGCCAATATCAACCGAAATGGCATGAATTTTGGCATATCTGCCCAAATTCAGCCTAGAAGCAAGGACACCAATTTTAGTAAAAGTCGTTTCAGATATAGCTATAGCTCCCAAATACATCTTCATCCGATTTCGGATTAAATGTGCAGCAAATGGCTAATATTGGTACATCAAATTTAGTGAAAATCGGTCGGATACAGCTATAGCTCCTATATATACCTTTCATCCGATTTGTACTTTAAGTCCCTCAAATTCGAAAAATGTACGATACAAGAATAATATTTGGTATCAGATGCAGCCAAGAAATATCTTCTTTTTCAGTTTTACAAATATCGGTTCAGATTTGGATATACCTCCTATATATATATTCATCCAATTTCGTGTTGATTGCGCACCAAATGTCCAATATCAGCCCAAATGTCCTGGGTTTTGGCAAATCTGACCGAATTCAGCCTAGAATCAAATACATCAAACTTGGTGAAAATCGGTTCAGATATAGCTATAGTTCGTAAAATGCACGATAGAATTAGATAGATTTTGATTTTGTACCAAATATCTCATAGAGCTCTGAAATGCCCTGTATAAACCTTTTACGAGAGCTCTACTAAATATGCATAGTGGTGTAGGGTATCATATAGTCGGCCCCGCCCGACTTTTGAGCTTTCCTTACTGGTTTGGATTGAATTGGAAAACAAGCAAACGAATTTGTGGAATTAAAACAACAGATTAAAAGTTCAGTGAAGATTTTCATAAGAAATCAATGACTAGAAATAATCTTTAAAAAAAACTTCAAGACAGCAGCGAGGTTTTCTTTTGCGGGAAATTCTCTAACCCTAGGTCATGTGTTTAAGATTAAGATGACTCAAATCTAATTTGATTTATTTATAATATCTATAAACATTGCCGTTAAATTGAATAGCACCGCCTCAAATTTGATGTTTTATATCCTCAGTCATATGTCTCTAGCCATAGGGTACATATCATTTGATGCACCAAAATGTGCCTCATCTAAATAACGATTTTAGACCCTAGGTCTCTTTTGACCAAATCTGTTTCTGACATTTGTTATTTTCGAGCTGTATCTGATGTCCGGTATCAAAGATCATTGTTGTGGGGTGCATATTACGCATGAGGGGGAATTAACCCCCAAATCGGATGAATCATATATATGAGAGTTGTAGCTATATCTGGATCCAATCGGGTGTGCCGAAAACTATTCCGTTTTAAACATATGGCGCACAAAAAAAATTAAATCGGACGAAAATACATGTTGGAGCAATATATAAATCCGAGCCGATTCGTCAACGAAAAGTCGACATTAAAATTCTAGATTCGAATACTAATATCCTTGCACAATGGTCCCACATAAAATTTTTCTGTCCGATACTATTTCAACGTATTTTTATACCCTCCACCTTGGAAGTTGTAGGTCATAATGGGTCCCAGTTCGTGTGGCGTATAACAGTTCGTGTGGCCATATAACAGTACCTCCCGATATTCGGTATTTTGCGGATTTTTGCCAGAGTTTTTCACGGATTTGTCTGAAAATTGACATTTGTAGGTCATAATGGGTTCTAGCTCCTTTGGCGAAACATTGCATGTATAGATCCACGATTTGGTATAGCCCCCATATAAAGGTACCTCCCGATATTCGGCATTTTATTGGTTTTTGCCACATTTCTTCGCGGATTTGTCTAGAAATTGGTATTTTTTGTTTGGTCTTAATGGGTTCTAGCCATAGCCGTATTTCCCGATATTCGGTATTTTGATGATTTATGCCACATTTTTTCACGGATTTGTCTGAAAATTGGTATATGTGGGTCATAATGGGCTTCAATGTTTCCTTTACCCTAAGGTGGAGGGTATTAAAGGTTTGGCCCGGCTGAATTTAATGTTTTTTACTTGTTTAATAATAAAAATTGGCCATCAACATATCTAAATCCTAGAAATCAACAGTGACCTCAATATCAAATTTTAATCCCACAATTCCAGATTTGTTATCATACTTTTCGTACAGTTATACTACGCATGTCCAAAACAAACTCCTTCTCTGCATCAATTTCGATACCAAATTTCAGAATTTTATCCCTATCCCAACACCCAACGGCATATTCTATGGCATATTGTACTTTTCGTACGTTCCAAAACCGCTACCTTCTCTCAATCACAGACCCCAACAGTTACATCCATGTCAAATTCCAGAATTTCAGATTTATGCCTTCACCCAATGCCAATTTAGTAACATTTAGTTCTTTACATACAGTTAAAGCATACATTTTCAAAACAATCTCCATATCTCAATCTCAAATGCCAACAGTAAGCTTAATATAAAATTTCTGAATATCAGCTCTGTAATTTCCCCCATTGTCAAACTTATTACATTTTAGTACAATTATAGTACACTTTTTCAAAACCAGCTCCAACTACTGATACCAACAGTGACATCCATGCCAAATTTCAGGATTGCAGCTCTATCCCTTCAACCAATACCAAATTTAGTACTACTTAGTACTTTCCGAACAACTATAATACATACTCAGATATACTTAGAGGCCTCAATATCAAATTTGTGGATTCCAGCACCATCCCTTAACCCATTACCAAATTTAGTACTATTTAGTACTTTTCGTACAGTTATAGTACACATTTACAATATCTCAATTTCAGATACAAACAGAGAGCTCAATATCAAATTTGAGGATTGCAATATCAAATTGATCGGATAAGGATCATTTAGTACCATTTAGAAATTTTCATACAAATATTGTACGCATTTCCAAACTCAAATACAGATACCATCAGTGTTCTAAATATCAAAGTTCAGAATTTCATGTCTATCCCTTCACCCAATACCAAATGTTGTTCCATACAGTACTTTTAATAAAATTATAAGTGCGGTTGTAAGATTTAGAAGACTTTCCAAAATAATTTTAATTTTATTTAATTCTTTGGTTCCTCTTCTATTGAGCTTACGATCTCGTCACTTGGGTAAAAAGATGTTTTTTGTCATAGAAGATATATTTAAAATAACTTCTGGGGAGAATATCCCAGACAAAAAACAAGGGAACAGATGAGGATTGGTGGCTCTTTCCGAAACCTAGGTACTCCCTCCCCCTAGTAAACATTACCATCGTTCTCCACTAATCAACAAACGTTGTTTTTATAAAAACAACAATAAAGGGACAAAGCCTGACATTTTTGCAAGAACAAAATACTACGGTATCCCGAACAAACAAGCCAACACTGCTTTAAAATTATTGTACACATTTCCGAATCCACCTCCATTTGTCCAAGCTTCACATGAACAACAACCTAAAATACCAAATTTCAAGTTTTCGGTTATATGCGTTCATAATACGAATCATGGAAGTTTAGGACCACTTTACAACTTTTTTCAACCTTAAAGTTCGAATTCGCAAAAAAGCCCTTGGTACATTTACTATGTACTGCCTGAGTGATCCTCACTCCAAATTTCAGAATTCTACTTCATTTGGTTTATCCAATACAAAGTATTAAGTTTTTAGTGAATTTTAGTACTTTTTGTACCCTGTGGAGTCTCAGTCACGCAGTAAGTTACTTCACTAATTTTATAGTGAAATTGATTCTACGAAGATCCTCAAAAGTAACTATGTGCTTCACTTCTGGGTCCTTCGGTCATTTTTTTAAGTTTTTTTAAAACATTAAATATGTATTTTTGAATATTTGTGAAATATTTATTTGGGTCATGTAAGGATAAATCTTCCCTTCAATTCCGCCAAATTTTGGTATTTTGTCTTCTTTTTTGTATAGAAAAGGCTACTACTGCCTGATTTTAGTTATTTTGAGAGTCTTGACTTTATTTTCCAATCGATTTTGTAAGAAATATTATTTCACACATTTTCAATACTACCCATTCCACGACCGTAAAATACATTTAAGTTAAATTTTGTCCACCTACATTTTTTCGTTCGGAAGCTAGCGAAATTTCCACAAACGGACATAATACATACACAAGAATATATATGCTTTGTGATGTCTAAAATGCTTATTTCGAGGAGTTACAAACGAAATGGCAAACTAAATATACCCTCTATAGTAGTGCGTAGGACATGAAAAAAATTAATTTTATATAATCAAATTAAAAAAAAAAAACAAGTAAAAGATAAGCTAAGCTAAGGAGGTTCTAATACCCTCCACCAATTGGAACGAATTTGGAAATTTTCAAAAGATAAAATCCGTTAAAAACTGTTTTAAAATCCTAAAAATGTCGAATATAGCTATAGGGAAATACCGTTATATGGGGGCTACACGAGAACGTAGACCTGCAAAAACAATTTTCTGTCATAGATCGTAGTACACATTACGAACTCTAAATAAGAAATTTGAAACAACTCCGGTGAATAATGTCTCTAAAATCATCAAAATACCGAATATTGGGAGGCACCGTTATATGGAGGCTATACGAGAACGTGGCCCTACATACGTAATTTTTTGTCATGGGCTGTAGTACCCATTACGAACTCTAAATATGAAATTTAAAACAACTCTGTGAGGTACCGTTGTATGGGGGCTATACGATATCGTGGACCTCTCTTCCAATTGGAAGTTCTTTCTTCTCGTGTGAATTTTCTGACAATTCCATGGAAAATGTAGCTAAAATTATCAAAATGCCGAATATAGGGAGTTACCGTTATATGAGGAATATATGATATCGTGAACCTATATTGACAATATTCTTCAAGGGGATAAAGCTCTCACAAGGAACTCCTTATGTGGATTTTTGGACAATACCATTGAAAATGTGGCTAAAATCATCAAAATACCGAATATCGGGAGGTACCGTTATATGGGGGATATACTATATCGTGGACCGATGTAGCCCATCTGCTCCCTGCAGACAAAAGACAGATCTGTGCAAAATTTTAGCTCCCTATTTTAATTTCTTTTGACTCTAGCGTGGTTACAACAGACGGACGGACAGACAGCATTTTATGCTGATCAAGAATATATATACTTTGTTCGGTCTTAAACTATTATTTCTATGAGTTTCAAACGAAATGACGAATTTAATATACGCTCCACACTATGTATGGTGGAGGGTATAAAATCATTCAAATATTTGTCAATTAAAAGCATATTCTTGCCATCTGTGTCCATTTTCAATCATCAACATGTTTCTGCTTTGCTTTTGCACTTAAATTCTCCTTTTCATTCCTTCAGTTGAATATTGCTTCCTTTCTCCATCTCACTCTCTTTCCCCCCAGCCATCTCATATCGATAATATAGTTTAAAACATTTCCCTTGTAACGGCACATAAACGAAATGAATTGCATTATAAAAAGCGCTTAATTACACTAGTGTATATTTATAGACATTTACTTGTTTATATTGACTGGACTTAACCTCCACCATTTCTTCGACACAACTCAAGTGACTCTGTGCGAGCCATGTACAGGCGATGGAAATAACAGTACCATTCTTGGACGATAATTTCCTTTTGCATACCCTTAGCTTTTTCATTGTCATGGTCGTAGAATGAAAGTGCATTTTCTCCTCCGGTATGTGAGTAAATGTATGTGAGTGTGTGCCTGGAGAACACATTCAGCGCCAACAACTTGAACCCAGAAGATTATGGGATTACTGAATGGCTGATGGTTGACGGCTGATGATGTTGTGATAATACCAAACACAAGTACAATTACCATATAAAAAAGAGGGATTTGCGAAGATGTCATTAAAAGGAATACCGTTATATTATATTCCAAATTAAAAAAATCTTTTTTGTGAACTTTAAGATCCTAATTGTCACAATTTGTCTTGAAACTAGCTAGTGGCGAGATAAAGTGAGCATTAAATTTGGTTTATAATTTTTATTATTATTTTTTTTTAATGACGATATGTTATGATTAAGGTTTGCTTAAAATTTCGTCATATCATGTTGGTAACATAAAACAGTAAGGAAAGGTCCAAAGTCGGCCGGGGCCGATTATATGATACATTACACCACTATTCGTATAAAGCAGAGCTCTCGTAACAAAAAAGTTTATATTGGGAACTTATGTGAAGCAAATCATACCAACTATGAACTTTAGAGTAGTCATAATTTGGGAAATATATCCAACTTTGAATCGCTTTTCAAAAAGTTTGACGGAGGCTTTTGTTCCTCTAGAATCAAATAACATTGCCGTATAGTGCATGACATGACTTCAATAAGAATTATGTTCAAACAAGTAAGCAAAGGCTATGGTCGTGCGGGACCGACCATGTAACACTCTACAACACCACAATATGTTAGAAGTCCCTTTATGTCCAAATCCAATTTGGAAGATTTCGCTTTTGAAATTAAGTCACGGAGCACTGACAAGATATTACCCTTAGCATTTTGACCAGGGACATTTGCCCAATATTTACGCAATTCGCTATTGAAATTGGAGATAACCCGTAAAAAATCAGATATAGCTCCCATATATATATTCGTCCGATTTGCCAACTTTGTGCACCAAACGTGTAATATGAGCCCGAATAGTATGGAATTTTGCAAATACAACCAAATTAGGCCTGAAAATAAGTATGCCATATTTGATCGAAATCGGTTCAGATATAGCTATAGCTCTCATATATATTGTTCATCCGATTTGTTATTTTTGTCCTCCGCAGCCGTAATATGCTCTCTGGAACAACAATATTTGGGAAATATTTCAAATACAGCTCAGAAAAACATTTGGTAAATTTTATCGAGATCGGTTCAGATTTAGATATATAGCTCCCATTTATAACTTCGTCCGATTTACCTCTTATTGTACACCAAACACTTACGACCGAATTGAGTCTAGAAGCTAGTATGTCAAATTTGGTGAAGATCGGTTCAGATATAGTTATAGCTCCCATATATATTGTTCATCCGATTTATTGTATTTGTTACCCACAGCTGTAATATGCACTCCGTAACAACGATATTCAGGGAAATATATGAAATACAGCTCGGAAATATCATTGCCAAATTTTATCGAGATCGGTTCCGATTTGGATATAGATCCCATATATATTTTTATCCGATATCAAATTAATTGTGCACCAAATGGGCAATGCAAGTCCCAATTAAATTAAAACAAATGCTTCGGCATATTTAGTCCTTTGAACTTAAAATTATAATTATAATCATAGCGTGTAGGATTGAATTCTCCCACAAAAACTTAAAATTGTTATGCGGAGCTCTACTAAATCAGCAAAGTGGTGTAGGGTATCATGAAGTCGGCCCCGCCCGACTTTAAGACTTTCTTTACTGTTTTTTTTTTTTTTTTTGTTTTTGTTTTTATCTTGTCTATGATATTTGGCTATATTCGTCAACAAAATAAGCATAAAAAGCCATGAGTTCGCCTTTTGTGTATTTTGGATTTCGCCTGTAAGTTATTTTCAGAGTTTCACTAGAATGGAAATTTTGGTATTTTTACTACTTTTGTGTACCATTCTACCCACTGTCCTAAACTCTAACTTCATGCGAGATTTCGTGTCCTTTGGTTCATATTTGTGACTTTTATAACGGCTGTAAAATCAGGAACATTTTTAGTTGTTAGTCCATTTCAACTTCTAAATATATTGCGAACATTTTTAAAAACAATAGGCCTTCTAAGCCTAACCCTACCCTTATGAAATTTTTCCTGAGGATCGGACGATAATTGCAATCTGCATTTAATAACCCCAACCTGTGTTGTAAGGTGAAAAAATATTACAAAATATACACTTCAACATTATAAATCAAATTTAAAAAATCACATGCGATAAAAAATGTGAAATAATAAAAAATGTCACAAAATACTACAAAATCTATATTAACATCATTATTGGAATCTTTTTATGCGATTTTTTTAGATTTTATTTTTTATGCCAGGAGGGCATTCCAAATGGACAACATTTGTCAAAATCGGTCCAGCCATTCTTGAGATATTTGTATATACACATGATATATATTTCGCTATATATATTCGATATATTTCTATATAGCTGTATATATCCGATATATAAAAATTTGGTTGAATATAAAACAATTTACCCAATTTGGGCTGATTCGTTTCAGATTTGGATATAGCTCCTGTATATATTTTCAATCGATTTAGGGTTAATTGTGCACTAAATGGCCAATATTAGTCCAAATGACTTGTCACATCCGACCGAATTCAATCTAGAAGCAAGTACATCGAATTCGGAGAAAATCGGATCAGATATAGCTGTAGCTAGCATATATATGTTTCATCCGATTTGGGGTTTTAAGTCATTCACATTCGTAATATGCATTCGACAGCAATTGTATTTGGTACCAGATATCTTATAGAGCTCGAAATTGCTAAATTTTATCGAGATCGGCTGAGATTTGGATATGGCTCCCATATATATCCTTTATCCAATTTCAGGTTTATTGTGCAAATAATGTTTAATATCATTACAAATGGAGGGAATTTTAAGGCGTACGTTTAAATTTGGTGGAACTCGGCTCCGATATATATATTTGTATACCCTCCACCATGGTATGGAGGGTATATTAAGTCTGTCATTCCGTTTGTAACTCCTCGAAATATATATTTTAGACCCCACAAAATATATACATTCTTGATCAGCATAAAATTCTATGTCGATTAGCGACGTCCGTCCGTCTGTGGAATTCACTCTATCTCCCGAACGAAGTAAAGTAGGTTGATAAAATTTTACTCAAATGTATATTATGTTTGCAGGACTTTTTGGTATTGAAAATGGAATGATACCTCCCGATATTCGGTATTTTGATGACTTTAGCGACATTATTTACCGAAATTGTTTCAAATTTGGTATTTGAAGTGCGTAATACTACAGCATATGACAGAAAATTGTCTCTGCAGGTCCAGGTCTTCGTATAGCCCCCATATAACGATACCTCCCGATATTCGGAATTTTGATGATTTTAGCCACACTATTCACCGATTTTTTTTAAGTTTCGCATTTGAATATTGAGATGGCTTATAAAAGAAGGTTCACGTCGTCGTATAGACCGGCTACATTCGGTATTTTTAAGATTTTCAAAGAATTGTTAAGGGATTTTATTTTTTTGTCGTTCTAAATGGTGGAGGGTATTAAAAGTTCGGTCTGGCCGAACGGCTTTTTTACTTGTGTTAATATAATCCTTCTCCAAGTGATATCAATGTTATTTGGTATAAAAGATAAAAATGTCTCCGTCAAATTTGGTGAAAATCGATTTAGGATAGGATTTGCCTCCCATATATTAGCTACCTCTGAAACCAAATTATAATTGCTCTAAAGCCTAGGGTGATAGGTTGATCAAAGAAATTCCCAATATTAATTCTTTTGTTACGGAAGCTCTAGTAAATATGCATAGTGGTGTAGGATATCATACCCGCCCGAATTTTGACTTCTCCTTGCTGGTTTTTACTTGACAAATGTTGGTGGTTCCCAATTCAAAAAGGAAAAATAAAATAGCAACTATAACATTTTTTATGGATTTCGATAAAGTCATAAACTGACTTTTGGCCAGTGGATTCCTCTTTTGGAACAGCTAAATGATGGAACACCTGATTATAAAATTAAACTGCCTTCATTTTGCATTCATTTATACAACACATCCAATTTCCAGTTCGAAGCTCACTATTATTTTACACGAAAATGTGTTGTTATCTAACTTTTTGAACATTAGCATTTTAATGTTACTTCAAAGCGAGGCTGACCTCAATGGTCATTACTAGGATAACATAAACTTTGTTATTTGTCTGTGAGCTCCCCTTTGTGATTACAACATTTTACAACACCAACCCACATACGCCCACTAAAATGAAAATATTTATATTTGTATTGTTTTCTCCTCATTCGCCCTGTAGTGGGTTTGTGTTTTTCTTTATGATGTACTTTCATTTGGTATGTTTTGTTTATTTTTTGTATGAATGTTATGACAACATCATAATAATGGTGGATGGAAGAACGGGGTCAATGTTTATACACATATCCTGACACCATAGACTCACGCGGCACGGTGGATTCAAAATTCAATTTTCCTAGCCAACATTTTTTTTGTTTTTTGATAGTCTCCGATACCTATTTTCCATATAGAATTCAATAAAAAAACAATATGGAAAATTCAGAGTAGAGCTCCCGTAACAAATGAATTTATTTCAAGTAGATCATATCATCTATCAATATTTAGCTTTAGAGCAGTTATAGTTTGCTATAGAGTGCATGATATCACTTGGAGAAGGATGGAGAAGGAACTCGAAACCGAGTGGTAAAAAATGGAAACGTACGTCCCGAGATTCACTTCATTTGGGCTGATATTAGCCATTATTTGCACAATAAACCTGAAATCGGATTAAGGATATATATGGGAGCTATATCCAAATCTTAGCCGATCTCCATACAATTTGGCAAAGGTGTTTCCGAGCTCAATAAGATATCTAATACCAAATATCATTGTTGTCGAATACATATTACGAATGTTAGGGACTTAAACACCAAATCGGATGAAACATATACATGAGAACTATATCTATATCTGAACCGATTTTCACCAAATTTGATGTAATTGCTTCTAGACTGAATTCGGTTAGATGTACCAAAATTCAGGTTTTTTGGACTGATATTGGCCATTTGGAGTACAATTAACCCAAAATCGGTTGAAGATATATATGGGAGCTATATCCAAATTTGAACTGATCTTGGCAAAATTTGATACACTTATTTTAGAGCTGTATCTGATATCTGGAACCAAAGATCATTGTTGTGGAATGTATATTACGCGTGTGAGGGACTTTAAACACCAAATCGGATAAGACATATATATGGTAGCTATAGCTATATCTGAACCGATTTACACCAAATTTGAAGTACTTGTTTATAGGATGAATTCAGTCGTAATTGCCAAAATTCTGATATTAGCTGATATTAGCCATTTGGTGGACAATAAACCCGAAATCGGTTAAAGATATATATGGGAGCTATATCCTAATCTGAACCGATCTCTATAAAATTTGACAGTGGTATTTGCGGGCAGTACCTGATATCCGGTACCAAATATCATTCTTGTGGAGTGCATATGACGCAAGTGAGGGACTTAAAACCCAAAATCGGATGAAACATATATATGGGAGCTATAGCCATATCTAAACCGATTTTCTCCAAATTTTGATGTACCTTCTTTTAGACTAAATTCGGACGGATATACCAAAGTTCAAGTCATTAGGACTTATATTGGCCATTTGGTGCACAATAAATCCGAAATCGGTTGCAGATATGTGAGAGCTATATCTAAATCTGATCCGATTATCACCAATTTCAATAGGACTCGTCTTTGTTTGCAAAATTTTATCTCAATCGGATAATAAATGCGATCTTCACTTTGTTCACAAAAATACATGGACAGGCGGACGGACGGACTGACATGCATTAATCGACTCAGAAAGTAATTCTATGAAGATCCTCAAAAGTAACTATGGGTCTATCTCCCTTCCATCTCACTGTTACAAACAAATGCACAAAGCCATAATATCCTTACCACTATGTGGTGTAGGGTATAAAAATATTGAGAATAAGGATCCTGGAAATCTATATATAGTTATAAGAGAGTAGTGAAATAACTGGGTTTTTGGATATTCGTACGAAAAGGGTACAAAAAGTTCTAAAAATTTAATACTTTGCTTTGGACGAACGGAATGAGCTAGAATTCAGAAATTAGGAATGAGAGTCACTGATGGAGTGCAGGATAGATGTATAGAAGGGTTTTTTGAAATTTGAACTTTAAGGTTACGAAAAGTTCAAAAATGGTACCACTACTAAAATGGAATTCTGAAATTTGATATTAGAGGCTGTTCATGTGTAACCTGGACATTAAGAGTTGGTTTTGGAAATGTTTACTATAATTGTACGAAAGGTACTGAATGGTACTATTTTTGGTATTGAAATTTGATGTTTGGATAACTGATGGTATCTGTTTTGTGTTTGGCGGTAGTTTGGAAATGTGTCCCTTATTTGTACAAAAAGTACCAAATGGTAGCAAATTTGGTGTTGGGTGAAGGAATAGAACTGAAATCCTTAAATTTGATATAGTTGTTGCTGTTGGTATCTGTGGTTAGGATACAGAGGTGGGTTTGGAAATGTGTACTATAATTGTTCGAAAAGTACTAAGTGGCACTTAATTTGGCATTGAATGAAGGGATAGAGCTAAAATCCTGAAATTTGATATGAATGTCACTATTGGTGCCTGGGGTTGTGGGAAGGGCCTGGTTTTGGATAATTGTGCTGAATGGTACTAAATTTGGTTGTGGGGAAAATTACAAAAGCTGAAATCCTGAAATTTGATATTGAAGTCTCTTTTGACGTCTTGTATTAAGAACTGTGGTGATTTTGCAAATACGTTCTTTAATTGTTCCGAAAATACTAAATTGAATTAAATTTGGTATTTTGTGAAGGAGTAGTCCTGAAACTCTGAAATTTAATATTTCTATTACTGTTGGTATCTGTGTTTGAGATTTGGCGCCCAATATTTTTTACGAAAAGTACTAAATGGTACCAAATTTGTTATTGGGTGAAAGGGTATGTCTGTAATCCTTAAATTTTATATCTCTGTTGGTATCCGGAATTGAGATATAGAGATGAATTTGCAAATGTGTAGAAGTACTAAATAGTTCTAGATTTGGTATTGGGTGAAGGAAAAGTTCTGGAATCCTGAAATTTGGTATGGATGTCACGGTAGGTGTCAGTGGTTAAAATAGGGACTTAATTTGGAAATGTGTTCTACAATTGTTTGCAAAGTACTAAGATGTATTAAATTGGTGTTTTGGGTGAAGAGATAGATCTGGAATTCCGAAATTTAATATTGAGTTCTCTGTTGGTATCTGAGGTTGAGATATGGAGATTGTTTTGAGAAATTTGATTAAATTTTCCACAAATCCTTTATTTGGCCCAAGGATGAACCTTATTAAAATTGTGATGCTTGGTCCAAATTTAGATATAGCTCTCACATATATCTTTGTTTGACTGCCCTTTTATTCTGCACCAAATGTGCAACGTTGGCCCAAATAGGAAGAAATTTGGCACATACAACCAAATTGAGCCTAGAAACTAGTGTGTCCAATTTGGTGGAAATCGGTTCAGACATACCTATATCTCCCATATATATTTTTCATCTGATTTGTTAAATTTCTCCTGCACAGCTGTAATATGCACTTCGTAACAACGATATTCGGAGAAATATATCAAATATAGCTCAGAAATACACTTGTCAAATTTTATCCAGATCGATTGAGATTTTAATATAGCTGCAATATATATTTTTCAATGTTATTGTGCACCAAATGGCCAATATAAGCCCGAATTGAATGGATTTTGGCACACACGAACGAATTTAACCTGGAAGAAAGTGTATTAAATTTAGTGAAAATCGGTTAAGATATAGCTGTAGCTCCCATATATATGTTTCATTCGATTTTGTATTTTACTCCGTCACACCCGTAAAACACTCTCCACAACAACGATATTTGGTGTCAACTGTCAGTTGCAGCATAGAAATACCTCTGCTAAATTTTATAGAAATCGGTTCAGATTTGGATATAGCTCCGATATATATCCTCATCCGATTTGACGTTTATTGTGCCTAAATGTGTAATATCTGCTTATTTGTTAAATGTAGCTCTACTACATATGCACAGTTGTGTCGGGTATCATAGAGTCGGCCCAGCCCGACTTTACTGGTTTTTATATCCTCCACCATACATAGTATCGAGGGTATATTAAGATCGTCATTCCGTTTGTAACTCATCGAAATAATTATTTTAGACCCAACAAAGTATATATATTCTTGATCAGCGTAAAATTCTAAGACGATTTAGCCCTGTCCGTCCGTCTGTTGTAATCACACTACAGTCTAAACAAATTAAGATAGGAAGCTAAAATTTTGCACAGATCTCTCTTTTGTCTGCAGGCAGGTCAAGTTCGAAGTTGGGCTATATCGGTCCACGATATCGTATAGCCCCCATATAACGGTACCCTCCGATATTCGGTATTTTAAAGATGTTAGCCACATTTTTCAACGGAATTGTCTGAAAATCCACACAAGGAGTTCCTTGTGGGTACTTTATATCTCAGCAGAGAATAATCTATATAGGTACACGATATCAAATATCCCCTAATAACGGTATCCCCCGATATTCGGTATTTTTATGATTTTACCCACATTTTCCAACGGAATTATCTGAAAATCCACACAAGGAGTTCCTTGTGTTTACTTTATACCTCGGCAGAGAATTATCTATATAGGTCCACGATATCGTATAGCCCCTATATAACGGTACCCTCGATATTCGGTATTTTGATGATTTTAGCCACATTTTTCTACGGAAATTGTACACAAGGGTTTTTTTGTGAGCACTTTACCCTCCGACAGAGAATTCTTTATATAGGTTAATGATATCGTATAGAACCCATATAACGGTATCCCCGATATTCGGTATTTTGATGATTTTGGCCACATTTTCAAATCGTATTGTCTGAAAATCCACACAAGGAGTTCTTTCTGAACACTTTACTCCCTGAAAGGGAATTGTTTATATCCCCCATATAACGGTACCCCCCGATATTCAGTAATTTGATGAGTTTAGCCAAATTTTCCAATGGAATTATCTGAAAATCCACACAAGGAGTTCATTGTGAGTACTTTACACCCAGACTTAGATTTGTCTTAATAGGTCCACAATATCATACATACCCCCATATATCGGTACCTTCCTATATTAGATATTGTAAAGATTTAAAATAAAATTTAATGGATTTTATTTTTTTTGAAAATTTTCTAATTCGTTCCAAATGGTGAAGGGTATTCAAAGTTCGGCCCGGCCGAACTTACTGCGTTTTTACTTGTTTTTCTTCATTTGGTTTTGAAAATGCAAATGCTAGCTCGTGTAGATCAAACTCAAATGTTTCTGCTTAATTTAAACAACAAATTTTGTGAACCTTTTGTCGATTTTGCTTTTTGTCAAGATGACCAATTTCCACGTACTTATACTTCCTCTGTTAAACATTGTTTGTCCCTTAAGACCATAAAATAAGAAGTCTATGTTTTCATGGAAAATGGCATAATGACAATAATGGAATTCGTAAAAGAAAGAAATATGTCAATTTAGAAAATGCACCCTTTTTTCCAAGAAACATCAGTAGGGCTACAACAGGAAGGAAATAGAAACTCTGAAGTGGTAGCACCTTACAAGGGTACAGAATTTAATTATTGGTAATATAATAGTTAAGAGATTCGATCATAATCAAGTAGAAAGCGCTACAGATGGAATGACCATGTGGTACCGATACGACAGGATACGAATCTACAACAGAGAAGATACCTCTTTGTAACACATAAAAATCTTGATTCAAAAAAAGGAAATATGAAAATACACTACTATGCATATTTAGTAGAGCTCCCGTAACAAAAATTTTTATATTGGGAATGTATGAGAAGTAGATCATACCAACTATGAACCTTATTTGAATGCGTATCATGACTTAAGAGTAGTCATAATTTGGGAACTATATTCAACACTTAATCGATTTCCATCAACTTTGACGGGGGATGAATCGATTTTCAACAAATTTGACGGAGGCGTTTGTACCTCTATTACTAAATACAATTGCTATATACTGTATGATATGACATTGATAAGAATTATATTAAACAAGTATAAAAGCAGCTAAGTTCGCCCGGGCCGAACTTTTTTTACCCTCCACCATTTGGGAAAAAAATGAAAAATGAAAAAAAAACCGTCGGAAAATACCGTTCCAATTAAAACCGTTATATGGGGGCTATACGAAGACGTGGTCCTGCTAAGTAATTTGTGTCATAGACTGTGGTAACTGTTCCGAACTTTATATACGAAATTTGAAACAATTCCGGTGAATAACGTCACAAAAATCATCAAACTACCGAATATCGGGAGGAACCGCTACATAGGCGATATAAGATATCGTGGATTTATATAGACAATTTTCTTCCAGGGGGTAATGTACTCACAAATAACTCCTTTTGTGGATTTTCAGACTATTCTATTGAAAAATGTGGCTAAAATCATCAAAATACCGAATATGGGGGGCTATACGATATGGTGGACCTTTATAGACAATTTCTTGCAGGGGGTAAAATACCTACAAGGAACTCTTTGTGTGGAATTTTAGACAATTCCGTTGAAAATTGTGGCTAAAATCAGCAAAATACCGAATATCGGGGGGTACCGTAACATGGGGGCTATACGATATCGTGGACCGATGAGCTATATCGGTATCATATTAGGGTATTATGTCTTTGTGCATTTGTTTGTAACAGGAAGAAGGAAGCGAGATAGACCCATGCTTACTTCTAAGGATACTCATAGAATCACTTTCTGAGTCGATGTATGCATGTCAGTCCGTCCGTCCATGTATTCTTGTGAACAAAATGCAGGTCGCATTTATTATCCGATTGAGATGAAATTTTGCAAACAATATTTGTTTGGTCCAAGGACGAACCCTATTGATAATTGGATCAGATTTTGATATTAGATATAGCTCCCATATATCTTCAACCGATTTCTATTTAATTGTGCACCAAATGGCCAATATAAGTACTAATGACCTGCATTTTGGTACATCTGACCGAATTCAGTCCAGAAGCAAATACATCAATTTTGGAGAAAATATGTTCAGATATAGCTATAGCTCCCATATATATGTTTCATTCGATTTGGTGTTTAAGTCCCTCTTAATCGTAATATGCATTCGACAACAATGATATTTGGTATATCTTATAGAGCTCAGAAATACTTTTGCAAATTTTATCGAGATCGAATAAGATTTGATCGACTATATATCCTTAATCCGATTTCACGTTTATTGTGCAAATAACGGCTAATATCAGCGAAAATGGAGTGAATTTCGAGACGTACGTTTCCATTTTTTGGAACTCGGCTTCGGTATATACTTTTTATACCCTCCATCATACATAGTATTTAGGGTATATTAAGTTTGTCATTCCGTGTGTAACTCATCGAAATAATAATTTTAGACCCAACAAAGTATATATATTCTTGATCAGCGTAAAATTCTAAGACGATTTAGCCCTGTCCGTCCGTCTGTTGTAATCACGCCACAGTCAAAACGAATGAAGATAGGAAGCTAATATTTTGCACAGATCTGTCTTTTGTCTGCAGGCAGGTCAAGTTCGAAGATGGGCTATATCGGCCCATAATATCGTATAGCCACCATATAACGGCACCTCCTGATTTTCAGCATTTTGAGTACTTTACCCTCAGACATAGATTTGTCTATATATGTCCACAATATCGTATATATCCCCCAAATATATCGACACCTTCCGATATTCTGTATTTTAAAGATTTTAACAGAATTTTTAATGGATTTTATTTTTTTGAAAAATTTCAAATTCGTTCTAAATAGTGGAGGGTATTCAAAGTTCGGCCCCGCCGAACTCACTGCTTTTTCACTTGTTTTTTATCTTTTTTTATCACTTGTTTTTTCACTTTATCCATGATTGATATGTTCGCGTAAAACTACAATCACCTACATTCCAAGATATATCCGGCAAGGACTCGCCCTAGAAACAAACATTAACAAAAACAATGATCTTCAACAACAATTTTACAACTGAGTCTAACATTTCTCAATTTTCATGGCTTTTAGGGTCTTCCAACGGAATTTCTCTATGTCTCCTTACATTGTTCATTATATGGTCATGTTAAAAGAAAAATGCCACAAGTTAACAGAATTTTTTTTGGAGTACCACGGATATTTGAGTAGCTTGACTTCTCTGTGTGTTCTTGTCAGAGTGGGTTGGTTGTAACATTTAAATTATGGTCACACACATAGTTATCCAACAATGGATATGGTATTTTCTAGACAGCAACAATAGCTCCATGAGAATACATTTACTTCGACAGCCAAAAATATATGCTTGAGACAATTAATCAATTTGTAATGATTTCTGCAAAACAAACAAAAAAAATTGAAATAACAAATCCAAATTAATTTGTTACTTCTTTACTGGCTGACTTTTCAACTTTTCACATTTATTTGTCCATTTGAGGTATTTGGATTTGAATACTTTATCATAAACTTTAGTTAACTTTGGAATTTTATCAAAACATAAAAGAATTCATTAATTGTGATTTGTCTTTGGCACGCACACGTGCTTGAGCAACTGGGAGATGGACTATTAGGATGTGATTTCACTGTGAGACAATTGTCAGGTCTTGGTTAGGAGGAGTCGGAAATTCCAAGTGGAGGTGGTAGTATTCGGTTAGTAGATCAAAATTCTAAGAGGGTTTTGGGTTCCCAGGTCAAACTTTGTTTTAGGGTCCTTTATATATAAAGCCTTAATCATATACAGAGGGGCCTTAAATATATTGCTCTATAATTCGAAAAATTTTACATAGAACTTTAAACTAATACAGGTTTTTGGGTTACACGCAGAATATTTAGTACAAAATATGGGCCATATCGGTCCACGTTTTGGTATATGATCCATATAATTCTTTTTCTACATTTCAGTCATATTTTAAAACCCTCCACCATAGTATGGATGGTATATAAAGTTTTTTTATTGCGTTTGTAACACCTCGAAATACAGGGTGAGATAAAAAAACTGCAACAAAGTCAAAAGCCTTAATATTTACATATTCAAATTTTAGAATAAGTTTAGATTTTGTCGAATTGGTCACCTTTGGCACGAATTATGGCCTTCAAACGTCCAATGAAACCGTCACACGCTGCCCGAATGTTGCTCTGCGGTATTTTGGTCCATTCCCGGCGAAGCGCTTGCTTGAGGTGATCGACACTTTGGTATTTTTTACAAAATACTCCAGACATAATAGTCCAACGGATTGGTATCCGGAGATTTTGGATTTTGCAAAAAAAGCGAGGAACCTCATTTTGTAACCATTCTTGGGTAGCGCGTGCTGAGTCCTGTTGGAATGTCCAAGGTCTGTGGCCAAAATGTTTGCGTGCCTAAGACTTTAATAATCCTCCAGAATATTTTCGCGATAATATTCGGCATTTATTCTGATGCCACGATCGATTAATCCGAGCGGAGAGCGACCATCGGCTGTTATGGCGGCCCACACCATCACCGTGGCCGGTGCACATTTTCAGCTGACCTCTTTGGCGAGTAAACACGATCATTTTGTTTGTTCACAATCTGCTGGACAACTAATGTTTTCTCATCGGAAAAAACCAAATTCGGCAGTTCGGCCAAGCGAAGCAACTCTTTAGCTCTTTTGGGTCTATTTTCTTTCTGTTGCGGTGGATGTTCGTGCATTTTTTGGAATATCAATGGCTTTACCCCGAGCTCATTTTTCAATATTTGCCAAATGGAATATTGCGATATGTTCAGCTCACGAGTCACTTTTCAGCCACTGCGACCTCCCTATATTCCGTATTTTGATGATTATGGTTACATTATTCAAAGGAATGGTTTCAAGATTCGTATTTGCACTTCATAACGAGTACTCCCACCTGTGACAGAAAATTGTCTATGCAGATCCAGGTCTTTGTATAGCCCTCATATAACGGTACCTCCCGATATTCGGTATTTTGATTAAGATACAGTATTTACCGGAATTGTTTAAAATTTGTATTTGAAGTTCCTTATGGGTGCTGCAATCTATGAAAGAAAATTGTCTATGCAGACAAAGGTCTTCGTATAGCCCCCATGTAATAGTACCTAATAATATTCGGTATTTACTGGAATTGTTTCAAATTTGGTATTATAAGCTCGTAATGGGTGCTACTATTTTTACAGAAAATTGCCTAACCAGATCCACATCTTCGTACAGGTCCCAATATAACGGTACCTCCTAATATTCGGTATTTTGTTAGTTTTGCGACATTATTCACAAGAATAGTTTCAATTTTCGTATTTCAATAACTTATGACAAAATGCGAGTCCGTGTATTCTTATAGGCCCCTATTTTGATGATTTTAGCTATATTTGTCAAAGGATTTTTTTTGATACCCTACACCGCATAGTGGTAAGGGTATTAAATCTTTGTACATTTGTTTGTAACATGGAGAAGGAAGCGATATAGACCCATAGTTACTTTAGAGGATCTTCATAGAATCACTTTCTGAGTAGATATAAGCATTTATGCAAAATGCAGGTCGAATTTATTATCCGATTGAGATGAAATTTTGCAAATAACATTTGTTTGGCCCAAGAACGAACCCTATTGAAATTGGTGATAATCGGATGAGATTTAGATATAGCTCCCATATAAAATATCAACCGATTTCGGATTAATTGTGCACCAAATGGCTAATATAAGTCTAAATGAACTGAATTTTGGTACATCCGACCCAATTCAGTCTAGAAGCAGTACATCAAATTTGAAAAAAAAAATCGGCTAAAATATATATGTAAGTACCTCACATTCGTAATATGCATTCGACAACAATGATATTTGGTACCAGATATCTTATAAAGCTCGGAGATAGTTTTGCCAAATTTTATCGAGAACTGGATATAGCTCCCATATATATATACTTAATCCGATTTCAGGTTTATTGTGTAAATGATGGCTAATATCAGACCTAATGGAGTGAATTTCGGGACGTACGTTTCCATTTGGTGCAACTCGACTCCGATATATATTTTTTAATATATTCCTTCTCCAAGTCTAATAATGCAGTCTATAGCAAACTATAACTGCTCTTAGCCAAATGTTGATGGGTGGTATATACCTGAAATATATATATTTTTTTTGTTGCTTCAAAATGGTGGAGAGCATTCAAAGTTTGGCCCGGTCGAAATAAATAATTTTTTACATGTTCATACTAATTTCAGCAAATTTTGGTAGTTTGAGTTCTTACTAAGAAGAAACCATCCTTGCAAATAATTGTCAATATAAGTCCATGCTTTGATGTAACCCACATATGAAGATATTCCCTCATTTCAGCTCTTTCCGGAGTCTTGACCACACTTTTCATTTGATTTGGTCATTATTTGGCATTATGGTTTCTATAGCGGTAGAAACCTCTTTGCAGAAAATGTTCAATGTAGTTTAATGTATGGTACCTCCTGATTTTTCCAATTTCGAAGGTCTTGGCTTGGCTGAAGATTTTATTTCAGCGGGTTTCACCCGGTTTTATTAAAGTGGATTTCACCCACAATATTCAGGCAAATTGGCGAAATTTTACCTTAAAGCTAGAATGGATAAAAAGTATCCCTTAAAATGTTATATAGGTCTGCATGTTGTACATCCTTCTGATTTTGACTAGTAGTAGCCCACATAGGTGAAGTCCCTGTGTTTCTGACAAGAATGCTAACTATTTTCCTAGTTTTTAGACTTTTTAAGTCGCAAAGTATATCATATACGTTACAATTTCTGTTAGGTCATCTATGTTACAGAGGCATGGACAAGCCTCAAATTTAAGTCAATACAACTGATTTCGCAATAATTTAAAGTTTCACGTGGAGGAGGGTATAAAAGCTCAGTCCACCCCACATTTTCGCTATTTTCACCTGTTACTTTACAAACTTGTGGCTTCAAAAATATTTTCCATTGCCTAAATTTTAATTTTCCTTTGTTGTTGTTTTAGTTGGGCAAACATAAAAATATTCGCTTTTTTATCTCGTTTAGGTAAAACGAAGAAAACTCCGCTAAAATTATTGCTACATCTATATTCTTATACTTTATACAATGAACTGAAACTTTCAATTTCATTCGCAGGTCATGAATGGATTCCTGGCACTGTTCTCATTTCAGTGTTTGGGTGTGTTTTTTTTTTTCAAAAGAGAACAGAAGGTATGTGAGAGCACTGTTAACATACAGAATGTTTGCATGCTCTTGAGAACATTACATTGTATCATCCTTTGGCCAGCAACAATTTGTCTGTATACATTCAAATGGGTCGAATTTGGAAAAAATTTGACCCCTTTGTGGGGGAGCTGCCAAAAAGAGTGTGCCGATATCTACCATTTTCACAACAGATCCCGTGTTAGTAAAAATATTGAAATGTGTGGAGTTTAGAATGACTTAGATGCACATTTCATGAGAGATATAATTATTTAAATGTTTGCCCCATTGTGGGACAGATCTTCTGCTAATAAAAATATTAGGATGTGTGAAATTTGAAGAGAGTCGGATGCTTATGCTTATATATATATATATATATATATATATATATATATATATATATATATATATATATATATATATATATATCTGCCCAGAAAGGGAAAGGATAATTAGATTTTGCTCCAACTTCGCAAATCCATAAAGTTGCGTCTGCGCTAGGTCAGGTGCGAAAATGATCGGTCCACTCCATCAAGTACCTCACCCACAAAGGGTCAAAATTTTGAATAATTACAACTCTTATAAAATGTGATGTAAGAGTCCGATTGTCTTCAAATTTTACACATCCCAATATCTTTATTAACCCAAGGTCGGGTGTTAAAATGGAATATATCGGTCCATTCCTTCTGCTACCTCCCCAACAAATGGTCGAGATTTTCAAAAAAATATATTTTTTCAAGAGAAACGATAATCCGATTTTGCTCCAACTTTTCAAATCTTAATATTTGAGTCATTGCTCGATCTGGTGCGAAAATGGATAATATCGGTCCACTCTATCAAGTACCTCCCCCAAAAAGGGTCAAAATTTCAAAATAGACGGGCAGACACCCCTAGATCGACTCCAAATGTCCAAAACGGATTTGGTCCAGGAGCACATATTAAATTAGTAGTTATCTAAATGTGAGCTGATATTGAACAAAATATTGTAGACCCTGTTTCTATTTGATGAGAACCCAAATTACAATCAACTCTGTTGAAAATTGAAACATAAATCTCCGGATAATGCCTATTCAGAAACATACATTTACGTAACACGGTATAAAATCATGAAAACTCTTCTAGAATTTCTAGTAGATAAAAATTCAAAATATTTCGGCTCATATTTTGGAATCCGTATCTTTAAAAAAAGAATATTTTTGTATGTTTGTTTGTAACTTATGGACTCGAAAACCGCTGAACAGATTTTCCTGAAAATTTCCAAGTATACTACAACATTGCCTGAGGGTAACCTAGGCTATATAAAATTTTGGACTTCCACTTGGAACTGCAGATATAGCATCAGAATCGAAGATACCTCTCAAAAATTTAGATTTTTTATACACATATCTATTGATTACGATTACACATCGGTTCAAATTTGGATATAGCTTCCATATATATTTTCGGCCTATTTTAAGTGTTTGATGCATTAACACCCTACGTAAATTTAATTTCAATGAAATTTGAAATGTGTAATGAAATGTAATGAAACGAATATACATTTATCAAATATATTATATTTTCGACCGATTTCACATATTTAATGCACCTAACACGATACGTATACCCGATTCTAATGAAATTCGGCATGAGTGGATAAAATTGGTACACAAATAAATCTGCCAAATTATAATGAAATCGGTACAGACTTGGATATAGCTCCCATATATATTTTCGACTGATTTCGTTTAATTGATGCACCAAACACTATATGTATGTTCGATTTCAACAAAATTTGGAATGTGTGACGGGATTATGATCAGAAAATAAAAATAAATTTGTCAAATTAAATTGAAATCGGTTCAGATTTGGATATAGCTCCCATATATATTTTCGGCCGATTTTACATATTTGATGCACCCAATGCGATATGTATGTCCGATTCCAATGAAATTCGGACAGAGTGACAAAATTTGGTATCAAAAATAAGTTTGTCCAATTATGTATTTAAATCGGTTCAGATTTGGATATAGCTCCCATATATATTTTCGGCCCATTTCAAATATTTGAGGCACCCAACGCGATATGTATGTCCGATTTCAATAAAATTCGGGCAGAGAGACGAGATTTGGTACTAAAAACCACCCATCACCCATATATATTTTTCGGCCGATCTCATGTATGTTATGAACCAAACACGATATGTATGTCTGATTCCAATGAAAAGTATGTGTGGCGGAATTTAGTTACAATAATAAATATATATCAAATTAATTAAAAATCGATAAATATTTGGATGTAGCTCCCATATATATTCTCGGCCGATTTTACATATTTGATGCACCAAACATGGTATGTACCTCAAAATTTCAATTAAATATGGAAGGTGTGACGGAATTTAGTGTAAAATTAAATTTTGTCAAATTATGTTGATATCGTTTCAGATTGGGATATGATTTTATGAAGAAGTATTGACCCACAACGTCTTTGCAATGGTATTAGGCTAACAGTAAGAAACTACACAACAATTTAATTGAGGATACAATTATTACGGAGAGGTATGTTGCTACCTCGATTTCTCTAATTGCACTCAAATTCAAAATATTGCAGTTCCCTGCTCGATTGGCATTGTCTATGAAATATATAAATCCGAAGGAGAAACCCTTCCTGTATGCGGACTTAATTTGGAATCTTCCTGCTTTTCTCATGGCCAGCTGTTCCTGGCATGTTCACGCATTGCTAGACCGAGCTATTTGTTTGTTTAAGCATTAAAGTATTGCAATACTTTTTATACCCTCCACCATAATATGGAGGGTGTATTAAATTTGTCATTCCGTTTGTAAGTCCTCGAAATACTCATGTCAGACCCAACAAAATATATATATTCTTGAACAGCGTAAAATTCTATGTCGATTTAGCCATGTCCGACTTTTTGTCTGTCTGTCTGTCCGTCTGTCTGTCTGTCCGTCTGTCTGTTGTAATCACGCTATCTTTCGAACGAATTGAGATAGAAGGCTAAAATTTTGCACATGTGTTTATTTTTCCAGTAGGCAGGTTAAGTTCGTAAATGGGCCATGTAGGTCCACGTTTTCATATAGCCCCCATATATAAGTACCTCCCGATATTCGGTATTTTGATGATTTTAGCGTCATTATTTAACGGAATTGTTTCAAATTATGTATTTAGAGTTCGTAATGGAAACTACAGTCTGTGACAGAAAATTGTCTATGCAGGTACAGGTCTTCGTATAGGCCCCATATATCAGTACCTCCCTATATACGATATTTTGATGGTTTTAGCTACATTATTCACCGTTTATTTCAAGTTTCGAATTTGAATATGATAATGGCTAATGACAAACAATGCCTATGTAGGCCCACATCGCATAGACCCCAATATAACGGCTATATTCGATTTTTTTAAATTTTAACAGAATTTTTTTAAAGATTTTATTTTTTGAAAATTTCCAAATTGGTTCCAAATGGTGGAGGATATTCAAAGTTCGACCTGGCCGAACTTACTGCTTTTTAACTTGTTTCTTTTAACTTTTGAATTTGTTTAATTTTTTTAACCAACATATATTCGTATATAAAAGTTCGAATGCATATAGAATCAAGAGAGGTAAGGAAGCGCATCGGGTTCAGCTAGTTGTTAGATCCTGTTTTAAATATAGGACAAATAACGGTACTATTATCCATATTACTACAATTTAAAATTTTCTCCTTTTTTTCGGCTCAACCGAAGCTAACGCTTGTTTATTTTCTTTTGTTCTCCTACAGACCAATCTTCTCTTTATTTCTGAGAAATGTTATCTTCAACATTAAAGAATCTCTTCGAACTTATTTTATGTTATAAATAAGTTGTTAACATAATGAGAAATCTAAAAAAATTGTTAAAGGAATGTCGAATTAAATTTCAAAGGGTATATTACTTCTCATACAAAATTAAGAGAATGAAATCTCCCACTAAATTATTTGATGACCAAAAGATGTACCAAAGAGAAATGACACAATATATTCTCTTAAACACAAATTCCAGCTCAATAACTAATATAAAACCGGTTGTAATCAAAACAAAGCATATAAAGACATCTGGTACAATCGAAAGGATTTCACACTCAATACAATGAAATAAAGGATGTTAGAACAAAGTCGATTTGTGGGTTTGTTGTTGATGCAGGATATGCTCTTTAAGGATGTTATTTCAATCAGTTTGTGGTTGTATTCATTTCTCCAAGTGCGAGACAATTTTCTTGGGCAAGTCCTGGGTGGGGAATACAGGATAACTTAGCTTTTAAAATGCTTGTATATTAAAGTTGAATTATTGCTGTTAGCAGTGCTATGGAAGCAATTTATTATCCTAGCTCACAACGCGCTGAAATGTGGAGCTTGAACTGTGACATGGCTATTGCTCTCTAATACATCCATAATAATGATAAAGTACATCGGATATATTTGAAATACATTTGGTGTTAAGCGAAAGGAAACTGGTTTAAATTATGTTTCCTCAACATCATAATCAGCTTGCCTTGTAGTGGTTGAGGGTTCTTTTTTGACAATTAAAGTGGATAGAATAATAAATATTTATGCTCTGGCCCAGAACTGCAAAAATGTAAAAAAAATTACTTCAATAAACAAAATTTGTCTCCTATTTATATTCAAGTAGGTTCTTGCAGTCTCTGAAACAGAGCTTTTATGTTATCAAAAAATTTAATATAGGATGCCAACAGGTTAAATCCTTTTCAAAAAAAAGGTTTTAATACATATTTTACAAATACATATCTAAATTACCACTTAAGACCAGGTTTAACAAAAACCAGTAAAGAAAGGTCAAAAGTCGGGCGGGGCCGACTATATCATACCTTACACCACTATGCGTATTTAGTAAAGCTTCCGTAACAAAAAAAGTATTTAATGGGAATTTACCAGAAGTAGATCATACCAACTATGAACCCGATTTGAATGCGTATCATGACATTATAGTGGCCACAATTTGGGAACTAACCCAACTCTGACTCGATTTTCAAGGAGGCTTTGGTGGGTGAGATGAAAAAACTGCAACAAACTTCAGACTGCTGTAATTTCTAAGCCACTTGTCCGACAGCTGTTAAAATTATTCCAGTTACAGCTCCTCATATTGTTTACAAGCGTACAAAAGCATTTTGGTGAGAATTTTTCAGAAAAAAAGTTATTCGTGATAGAATTCAAGCGTGATAGTTTGATTTCTTTATATTTGCCTGGAAAACCTCAAGTGGCTATCGTTAGAGCACTCCAGCATTTAATGTGAATAAATCTTTTGTGTCTTGCGTAGCCCGACGTCAAAGAAGTGGACGGCAGCAAACAGCAACATCAGCAGAAATGGTTCGAAAAGTAAAGAGGCGACTTAATCGAAACCCGCGTCGCAGTGGCCGAAAATGACTCGTGAGCTGAACATATCGCAATATTCCACTCGGCAAATATTGAAAAATGAACTCGGAGTAAAGCCATAGAAATTCCAAAAAGTGCAAGAACGTACACCGCAACATAAGTAAAATAGACTCAAAAGAGCTAAAGAATTGATTCGCTTGGCCGAAAGTGGTGAACCTTGGACATTCCAACAGGACATGGCACTCAGCACGCGCCACCCAAGAATGGTTACAAAATGAGGTTTCTTGCTTCATTTCCGGCGCACAATGTCCTCCAAAATCTCCAAATACCAATCCCTTGGACTATTGTGTCTGGACTATTTTGGAAAGCCAGGTTGGCATTAAAAAATACCAAAGTTTCGATCACCTCAAGTAAGCGCTTCGCCGGAATTGGGCCAAAATACCGCAGAGCAACATTCGGGCAGCGTGTGACGGTTTCATTGGCCGTTTGAAGGCCATAATTCGTGCGAAAGGTGACCAATTCGAACAAATCTAAACTTATTCTAAAATTTGATGCTATTTCCGATATTTTTTGCTTTCATTCAATAAAATTTAAAAAAAATGTAAATATTATGGCGTTTGACTTTGTTGCAGTTTTTTTATCTCACCCTGTATGGGACTTTTATCCAAATCTGAACCGATCTTGATAAAATTCTAAGCACTTATTTCTGAGCTGTATCTGATATCTGGTACCAAATATCATTCTTGTGCATATTACGCATGTGGAGGACTTAAAACCCCAAATCGGATGAAATATATATATGGGAGCTAAAGCTATATCTGAACTGATTTCCAAATTTAAAGTACTTGCTTCTAAAATGAATTCGGTTGGATGTGTCAAAATTCAGGTCATTTGGACTGATATTGGTCATTTGGTGCACAATCACCAGCTGCAGCACGGCTGTGGGTAACAAATATAACAAATCGGATGAACAGTATATATGGGAGCTATAACTATATCTGGACCGATCCTCACCAAATTTGACATACTTGCTTCTAGACTCAATTCGGTCGTAAGTGCCAAATTTCATTTGGACAAATATTAGACGTTTGGTGCACAATAAAAAGTAAATCGGACGAAGTTATATATGGGAGCTATATCCAAATTTGAACAGATCTCGATAAAACTTAGCAAAGGTATTTCTGAGCTGAATTAGATATATTTCCCCAAATATTGTTGTTACAGAGTGCATATTACGGCTGCGGAGGACAAAAATAACAAATCGGATGAACAATATATATTGCTATATATAGCTACATCTGAAGCGATTTCGATCAAATTTGGCATACTAATTTTCCGGCCTAATTTGGTTGTATGTACAAAATTCCATACTATTCGGGCTGATATTACACGTTTGGTGCACAATAAAAGGCAAATCGGACGAAGATATATATGGGAGCTATATCTAAATTTTTACCGATTATCTCCAATTTTAATAGGGTTCGTCCTTGGGCCAAACAAATGACTTGTGCAAAATTTCATCTTAATTGGATAATAAATGCGACCTGCATTTTGTTCACAAGAATACATGGACGGACGGACAGACGGGCTGACATGCATAAATCAACTCAGAAAGTGATTCTATGTTACAAACAAATGCACAAAGACATAATACCCTTACCACGATGTGGTGTAGGGTATAATGAAGAGATTGCTATTATACGAATACTATGCCTGGGAGAAATCGTGCCGTGTATATATCAATGGTCATGGACACGACACTGTTGCATAAAAGGTTTTTTATGTCCTTCTCAATTAAACTTCCGAAGCAAGGCGATTCCAGTTAATTTCTGATGTTATGACATTTTTATTGCACAACAATAATCATTTGAGAAGCTCATAAAAACAGCTCATAATATTAAATCGTAAACATGATAATTCGTGTGTGGCCATAAATAGAAGAAGTGTTGATAAAACGTGTCCTTTGAGATATGCAATCATGATAAAGATTTATGTCGAACAATATTATGTAAAGGGACGATTTAATTTTTAGCAAAGAATTTATTCTTAGAAAAAGTTTCAAAAGTAATTTTTTGCATTAAGAGCTGGCAAAACAAGCGAGAACACCTATCGATTGCACGGTCGATTTTTATTTCGCAGAAAATTTTGTTGAAAACACTAAACCTTAAATCCTGAATCTTTTAATACCCCTTGTCATGCTATAAAGGGTATATTAAATTTTTCATTCTGTCTGTAACTCCTCAAAAAAGGCATTTTGATGAGCATAAGATTATATGTGGACATAGCTCGAGCTTTCGATCGAAGTGAAGTAGGTGAATAAAATTGTACTCAAATGTATTTTAGGTCCTCAAAATTTTTGGTATTGAGAAATGTATACTCGGTATATGTTATAGCCCTCATACAATGGGAATTTTTTAACAGTTGGTATTTGGAGTTCACGATAACTCCTACCTTGTGGCAGATTAATGTCTATATGCTAGTCCGCGTTTTGCTATGGCCCCAATATAACATAACCCGCCGATATTCGGCATTTAGGTGATTTAAACCACATTTTTCGCAGGATCTTCCTAAAAGTTTGTATTTTGAGATCATAGAGGGCGAAACCTACTCTGGCAAATAATTATTTAACAGAGCCTCCCGAAACTCGTTATTTTATGTCCTTTTACCAAAATAACCATTGCCTCTGGTAGGAAACTATGAGTACATTCTCAAGCGTTGATTGTGCCCTATTACAATGGTATCTCAAAACATTTTTTATCTTAATGTTTTAAGTCAATTTTTTCGACGGATTTTTTAGGGTAACAGAATAAACCCACAGTTTCTTGGGATGATCTTCATAGAATCACATTCCGAGTCGATTTATGTAGGCCCGTCCGTCTGTCTGAAAATAAAATAAAAAATGTCCCCAAATTTGTTTAGCCCAAGGACGAACCCTATTGAAATTGGAGGTTATCGGTCTCAATGTAGAGATAGCTCCAATTTTCGACCGATTTCTGTTTTATTTGTGAGCCATATGGGTAATATTAGCCCAAATTAAATGGATTTTGGCACACACACGTCGGAATGTAGCCCTGAAGCAACTGTGTCAAATTTTGTGAAAATCGGCTAAGATATGGCGATAACCCGCTGAAATGCTTCCCGAGATTTGGTATATAAGTCCCTGACATCGGCAATATGTTGTGCATAACAACGATATTTGGGTAAAGATATCAAATACAGCTCAGAAATACGTCCGCCAAATTCTTTCAAGATCAGTTCAGATTTGGATGTAGCTCCCAGATATATCCTTATCCGATTTCACGTTTATTGTGTACCAAAACCATAAATATCAGCGCAAAGGGAATGGGTTTTGGCACATACAGCCGAATTCAGCCTAGAAACAAGTAATTCTAATTTGGTGAAAATTGGTTAAGACATGGCTATAGCTCCCATATATATGTTTCATCCGATTTTGTGTTTAAGCCCCTGACATTCAAAATATGCACACATATGTATTTTGGTATTTTGATGATTCGGTATTTTGATGATGTTAGCGACATTATAGACCGGAATTGTTTCAAATTTCGCATTAGAAGTTCGGAATCGATACTACAGATAACGATAAAAAATTACTATGCAGCACCTAATCTTCGTATACCCCCATTTAACGGTTTTCAATTCAGCGGTATTTTTGACGACATTTTTTTGAAACAGTGTCGGGTTGTTTGTTCGGGATACCATATTATTTTGTTGTTGCAAAATGGTCAGGCTTAATCCCTTTATTGTTGTTTTTGTAAAAACAACGTTTGCTTGTTAGTGGAGAACGATGGTAATGTTTACCAGGGGGTAAGGCAGGGAATACCTAGGTTTCGGAAGGAGCCACCAATCCTCATCAGTTCCCTTGTTTTTTGTCTGGGATATTCTCCCCAGAAGTTATTTTAAAAATAACTTCTACGACAAAAACATTTTTTTAACCCAAGTGACGAAATCGTAAGCTCAATATTTTTTTTTAAGTTTTCCAGATCCTTTGAAATGTTGGAGGATATTAAAAGTTCGGCCCGATGCTTTTCAGGTGATTTTTACTTGTTTTAACTCCATATAGAGATTAACGCATTTTAGCTTCAAGTTCTTTATAACTGAGTCCTAACATTCTGGATATAAAAAACAAATTAGAAAGGGTCAGTCGGAGTCGACTATATGATACACTACACATTATGCACATTTAGTATAGTTCACGTAACAAAAAAAAATTCTATTGGGAATTTATGTGAAGTAGATCATACCAACTATGAACCGTATTTGAATGCGTATTACCAAAAAACATGAATAAATCGACTCGACTGAAGATCCTCAAAAGTAACTATGGGTCTATCTCGCTTACTTCTCTATGTTACAAACAAATGCGCAAAGACATAATACCCTTACCGCTATGTGGTGAAGGGTATAAAAATATAGATACGACTGTAATGCATACCTGTTTTTATTCAGTTACGCTAGTTGCAAATTCTTGTGATACTGTTTTACAGTCAAAACTTTTTTTATACATTTTATGTTCTTTCACAGGTGCCATTACACAGATGTTTTTCAATTGAATAACATGTTTCGTATCCCACTTTCTTGGTGCACAGAGGTGTGTGTGTATGTGCACACAAAGGTAAGGTCAAACAATGCTTTGCAAAAGTTATGAGTTGTATTTTTTTATCTGGATTTCCCAAAAGATGTTTTATTTGAAAAAAAAAAGAGTTGTGAATGTATATGAATATGGATCTTGACATGGATATCGCATTAGGTATGTGTATGACCCAACATCGATGGCATCCATAAATGTAAGGAATGTTTTTTTTTTTGCAAATACCCTATATGTTTGTTGAAATCTAGGGATACAATCTAACTACTGGGGCTAGCTAGTATCCCAGTATTTGTATGAGGGTCAATTTGCAGTAGCTCGGGCTTAAACCTAATTGGAGACTTATTTTTGGGACAATGGGTGCCAGTTATGCCTAAATCTTTTGACTTACATTGACAGGTGGTGTCGGCCTTTATTGGGAAATAACTTAGAGATTGGATTTCCGACTTGGAGACGGTGCGGAAAATATCAAACCAAGATAAAGATTTGGACAAAACAAGGCGGTTCTCAAATTTACTCTGCAGATGTAAGGCACTTAAATTTAAATATTTAATTGAATCAGCTGCAAATTGTAATTTCCGGTTCTAGGTAGGTAGATTTGTTATACCCTAAACCAGGGTATTATGTCTTTGTGCCTTTGTCCGTAACATGGAGAAGGAAGCGAGATAGACCCATAGTTACTTTTGAGGATTTTCATTGAATCACTTTCGAATCGATTTATGCATGTCAGTCCGTCTGATATCAGGTTTTTTGTGCACCAGATGGCCAATATCAGCACACATAAACTGAATCTTGGCACTTCCGACTTGGCAATACCGATTCATCCTCCAAACAAGTACTTCAAATTTTATAAAAATCGGTTCAGATATAGCCATAGCCCGCATATATAAGTTTTATCCGATTGGGATTTTAAGTCCCTTGCATGCGTAATATGCACTCCGCTGATATCTGGTACGAGATATCATATACAGCTCAGCTCATAAGTTCCTAAAGTTCTATCTAGATCGATTAAGATTTGAATATTGCTCCCATATAGGGTGAAAAAACTGCAACCAACTTCAGACTGCTGTCATTTCTAAGCCACTCGTCCGACAGCTATTAAATTTATTCCAATGACAGCTCATTATATTGTTTACAAACGTACAAAAGCATTTTGGTGAGAATTTTCCAGAAAAAAAAGTTATTCGTGATGGAATTCAAGCGTGCTAGTGTGATTTCTTTATATTTGGCTGCAAAACCACAAGTAGCTATCGTTAGAGCACTTCAGCATTTAAATGTGAATAAATCGTTTGTGTCTCGTACCATCTCCCGTTACCGTGATACTGGTAGCGTAGCTCGACGTCAAGGAAGTCAAGTCAAGAAAGAAAACAGCAACATCAGCAGAAATTGTTCGAAGAGTAAAGAAGCGACTTCGGCCCGCGTTGCAGTGGCCGAAAAATGGCTCGTGAGCTGAACATATCGCAATATTCCATTCGGAAAATATCAAAATATGAACTCGGGGTAAAGCCATTGAAATTCCAAACAGTGCAAGAACTTACACCGCAGCATAAAGAAAATAGACCCAAAAGAGCTAAAAAGTGGCTTCGCCTAGCCGAAAGTGGTGAACTGTCGAATTTGGTTTTCTCCGATGAGGAAACATTCGTTGTCCAGCTCCCCGCCGATGGTCGCTGCCCGCTCGTATTAATCGACCGTGGCATCAGAATAAATGCCGAATATTATCGTGAAAATATTCTGTAGGGTGTATTAAAGTCTTGGGCACGCAAACATTTTGGCCGCAGACTTTGGACATTCCAACAGGACTCATCACTATCGCACTCAGCACGCGCCACCCAAGAATGATTACAAAATGGGGTTCCTCGCTTCATTTCCAGCGTACAATGGCCACCAAAATCTCCGGATACCAATCCGTTGGACTAGTATTGGTCTGGAGTATTTTGGAAAGCAAGGTTGGCACTAGAAAATTCCAAAATGTCGATCACCTCAAGCAAGCGCTTCACCGGGAATGGTCCAAAATACCGCAGAGCAACATTCGGGCAGCGTGTGACGGTTTTATTTGCCGTTTGAAGGCCATAATTCGTGCCAAAGGTGACCAATTCGAACAAATCTAAACTTATTCTAAAATTTGATGCTATTTCCGACATTTTAGCTTCCAATCAATAAATTAAAAAAATGTAAAAATTATGGCATTTGACTTTGTTGCAGTTTTTTTATTTCCCCCTGTATATGTCTTTATCCGATTTCAGGTTTATTGTGCACTAAATGGCTAAAATCAGGCAAAATGGACTACATAGTGGTGTAGAGTATATATCCGGCCCCGGCCGACTTTTGACCTTTTCCTTATTGGTTTAAGTTCGTAAATGGGTCATATCGGTCCACGATATCATATAGCCCCCATATAACGGTACCTCTCAATATTTCATATTTTGATGATTTTAGCGACATTATAGACCAGAGTTACTTCAAATTTCGTATTGGAAAATTTTAATGGGTACTACAACCTATGACAAAAAATTACTTATGCAGGTCCATGTCTTCGTATAGCCCACACATAACGATATCTCTCGATATTCGGTATGTTGATGATATTAGAACCATTATTCAACGGAATTGTTTTAAATTTGAAGTTCTTAATGGGTACCACAGCATTTTTTAAATTTTTCAGGTTACTTCCTAATCATGGAGGATATTACAATTTCGGCCCCGCCGAACTTAGGTCCTTTTTTACTTGTCGTTATTTAAAACCTTTAAGTCCAATCGAACCAGCTGCAGTGTAACATTTCGGGTTCCAATAAGGTACAATTCCTATTTTCGTATTCCTATTAAGTAGGTTTCCTTCTTACAAAAAAAAAAAAAAAAAAAACGTTTGATACATATAACTCCCATACGAGAGGACCTCATGATTGTCGGTGTTTCAAAAGTGTCTTCTTTAATTTCCAACAAAATCAGCTATTCAAGAAAATTGTTAGCAAAACATGTTTACTTTAACCAATTCACCCGTTTTCTAAGACAGCTAACTACTGTAACCTCGAATTATTCAAATTAATCACTAAAAGTTCTTGATTTATTTCTCTCCGATGGAAGTAAATGATGTGGAATGTCCGAACGATGAACTTGACTGTCAATACCCATATTGACTTTCCAAAGTGATTTCTTTTTTTCTAGCACTTATATGAGTGCACATTTCGCTGGTGCATGTGAAATGGTCCGTCAATAATATAAGAGGCAAAAGGAAAAAGGATGGAAAAACCAATTTGATATGCAGCAAACATCAGTGCTTTTCAGATGAGCCGGGAAGTGTAACAGAAAAACACTGAACATTAAGTTCTCATTTATCCAGGCACGTAGCTTTTTTGTTTTATGCCTCCACTGGAATATTTAATGACCTCTGCTCGTGCATTCATTTCCCGGCAAAAGTAATAAAAGAAAAATTGTGGGGGTTCAGAGAGCTAATGTCCATCTACTGTCATGTGCAAAAGGTTTATATTAAGATAAAAATGCAGGTTTTGTCGAAGTCGTTAGTAATTGATTCACCAAATTCCAGATACAACCCAGAAATACTTCTGCCAAATTGAACAAGATCGGCTCAGATTTGGAAATAGCTTCCATATACAGGGTGAGATAAAAAACTCCAACAACGTCAAACACCATAATTTTTACATTTTTATACCCTCCACCTAGGAAAGGAGGGTATATTCACTTTGTCATTCCGTCTGTAACATCTTTAAATATTCGTCGTAGACCCCATAAAGTATATATATATATATTCATAATCAGCATAAAATTCTAAGTCGATTTAACGATGTCCGTCTGTCTGTCCGCCTCTCTGTCCATCCGTTTGTCTGTTGAAATCACGATACAGCCCACATTATTTGACGTAGAGTGCCAAAATTTAGCAGAGCAATTTGTATTGTGTCTAGGATGGTTGGTATTGAAAACGAGATATATCGGTCCACGTTCTGGCACAGTCCCCATATAACGGTACCTCCCGATATTCGGTATTTTGATGATTTATGCCACATTTTTCCACTGATTTGTCTAAAAATTGGTATTTGTGGGTCATAATGCGTCCTAGTTCGTGTGGCGAAACATTGTATGTATGGGTTCACGTTTTGATATAGTCCCCAAATAACGGTACCTCCCAACATTCGGTATTTTGATGATTTTTGACACATTTCTTCAAGAATTTCTCTGAAAATTAGTAGTTGTAGATCATAATGGGTCCTAGATCGTGGCGCGTCATTTTAATTATAAGTCCACGTTTTGGTATAGCCCCCATATAACGGTACCTCCCGATATTCGGTAATTTGATGATTTTTGCCACATTTTTCACGGATTTGTCTGAAAATTGGTATTTGTAGGTCATAATGGATTCTAGCTCCTTTGGCGAAACATTGTATGTGTAGATCCACGATTTGGTATAGCCCCAATATAACGGTACCTGCCGATATTCGGCATTTTAATGGTTTTTGCCACATTTCTTCTAATGTTTACTTTACCCTAAGGTGGAGGGTATTAAAAGTTTGACCCGACCGAAGTTAATGTTTTTTTACTTGTTTTTAAATTTTATTGAATGAAAGCAAAAAATGTCGGAAATTTTAGAAAAAAATTAGATTTGTTTGAATTGTTCACTTTTGGCACGAATTACGACCTTCAAACGGCCAATGAAACCATCACACGCTGCCCGAATGTTGCTCTGCGGTATTTTGGCCGATTCCACACAATAGTCCAACGGATTGGTATCAGGAGATTTTGGTGGGCAATGTGCGCTGGAAATGAAGCGAGGAACCCCACTTTGTAACCATTCTTGCGTGGTGGGTGCTGATTGCGATGTTTCTGAGTCCTGTTGGAATATCCAAGGTCTGCGGCCAAAATGTTTGCGTGCCCAAGGCTTTAATAGACCCTTCAGATTATTTTCGCGATTATATTCGGCATTTATTCTGCTGTTATGGCGGCCCACACCATCACCATGGGCGGCGCTTAAGTTCTGGTGGACAACCGAAGGTGCACATTTTCAGCTGACCTCTTTAGCAAGTAAACACGATCATTTTGTTTGTTTACAAACTGCTGGACAACGAATGTTTTCTCATCGGAGAAAACCAAATTCGGCAGTTCACCACATTCGCCCAAGCGAAGCAACTCCTTAGCTCTTTTGTAAACAATATAATGAGCTGTCACTGGAATAATTTTAACAGCTGTCGGACGAGCTTAGAAATGACAGTAATCTGAAGTTGGTTGCAGTTTTTTCATCACACCCTGTATATCTTCAACCGATTTCAGGCTAATTGTGCACCAAATGGCCAATATCAGTCCAAATTAACTGAATTTAACCGAATTCAGTTTAGAAACAAGTACATTAAATTTGGTGAAAATTGATTCAGATATAGCTTTAGCTCCCATATGTAAGTTTCATCCGATTTGGGGTTTTAAGTCCCTCACATTCGTAATATGCACCCTACAAGAATGATATTTTGTAACAGATATCTCATAGAGCTCAGAAATGCCGAATATAACCTTTTTCTACAAGAGCTCTACTAAATGTACATAGTGGTGTAGGGTATCATATAGTCGGCCCACCCGACTTTAGACCTTTCCTTACTGGCTTTATTTAAAGAAGATAAAACAATTGAAACAAAAGATTGAAGTATTTCTTTTGGCACCTGGTCCTTAATTCAAGAAATATGATGGTTCCAAAGCCATCATATTTCTTGAATTATGGCTATTTTTATACCCTCCACCATACTATGGAGGGTATATTAACTTTGTCATTCCGTTTGTAACTCCTCGAAATACTCATGTCAGACCCAACAAAGTACATATTCTTGATCAGCGTAAAATTCTAAGTCGATTTAGCGATGTCCGTCTGTCTGTCTGTCTGTCCGTCTGTCCGTCTGTCGGTCTGTCTGTCCGTCTGTCTGTTGTCATCACGCTTTCTTTCAAATGAATTGAGATAGAAGGCTAAAATTTGGCACACATGTTTATTTTTCCAGTAGGCAGGTTAAGTTCGTAAATGGGCCATGTAGGTCCACGTTTTCATATAGCCCCCATATAACGGAACCTCCCGATATTCGGTATTTTGATGATTTTATCGACATTATTCACCGGAATTGTTTCAAATTTGGTATTTGAAGTTCCAAATGGATACTACACCCTAAGATAGAAAATTGTCTGTGCAAGTCCATGTCTTCGTATAGCCCCCATATAACGATACCTCCCGATATTCGGTATTTTGATGATTTTAGCGACCTTTTTCCCGGAAGTAATTTAAAATTTGGCATTTGAAGTTCAAAATGGATACTACACCCTAAGACAGAAAATTGTCTTTGCAGGTCCACGTCTTCGTATAGCCCCCATATAACGGTATCTCCCTATATTCGGTATTTTGATGATTTTAGCGACATTATTCACCGGAATTGTTTCAAAATTGGTATTTGAAGTTCGTTATGGGAACTACAGTCTGTGACAGAAAATTGTCTGTTCGGGTCCAGGTCTTCGTATAGGCCCCATATATCAGTAACTCCCTATATTCGGTATTTTGACGATTTTAGGTACAATACCTACCGAAATTGTTTGAGATGTGGTATTTGATGTTCGTAATGGATGCTTCAGCCTGTGACAGAAAATTGTCTATGCTTGTCCAGGTCTTCGCACAGCTCCAATTTAACGGCACCTCCTTATATACGATATTTTGATGATTTTAGCTACATTATTCAACGTTTATTTAAAGTTTCGAATTTGAATATGGCAATGGCTAATGACAAACAATGTCTATGTATGTCCACGTCGTATAGACCCCAATATAACGGCTATATTCGGTATTTTTAAAATTTTAACGGAATTTTTTAAGGACTTTATTTTTTGAAAATTTCCTAATTCGTTGCAAATGGTGGAGGGTATTAAAAGTTCGGCCCGCCCGAACTTACTGCTTTTTAACTTGTTAACAATATGTTCTTCATGTTTTATTTATTCCTCACCCAAAAGTTTTCGGTGTTTCATGGTTTTTGTGGTCACTTGTTTTGTACCTGATTAGATTTTTTTTTGGATTTGCCCAAGAGCATAAATAATTTTGGTTTCACGAAAATAGAGCATATGAGAAAATCATTTCAGAGCTTTAAGGAAAAAAGTCATAAATCATATTTATTAAAAACAAGTAGTAGGCATAGAAGAAGGAGAAAATAAGGAAAAGCGAAAAATCCGTGAATGGTATGAAGAAATTCCGTTTTAAATAATCTGTGAGTTGTAAAAATCCTCAACCACGAAAAAAAATCATAAAAGTTTCCCCCATAGTATAAGAAAACCTCTATGGAATACTAAACGAATTCAAAATACCGAATTATCTTCTATATCTATAAAAGAGGAAAATGTTTGTATGTTTGTTTGTTTGTTTGTTTGTAATTTATGGACTCGAAAACCGCTGAATAGATTTTCCTGAAAATTTCCATATATACTGCAATATCGCATGAAAGTAACATAGGCTATATACATTTTTGAATTTCCACTTGTAACTGGAGATATAGCATCAGAATCGGAGGTACCTCCCAAAAATTTAGATTTTATATGCACATATCTATTGATTGGTTGAAGATACAGTCTCCAAATTTGGAATACGTAACGAAATTTGGAACAAAAATAAGTTTGCCTAATTATATTGTAATCGGTTCAGATTTGGATATAGCTCCCATATATATTTTCGACCGATTTCGTTCATTTGATGCCTCAAACACAACATGAATGTTCGATTCCAATGAAATTTGGAATGTGTGACGGGATTGAATCCGAAAATAAATTTGTCAAATTATATTGAAATCGGTTCAGATTTAGATATAGCTCCCATATATATTTTCGACCGATTTCATGTATTTGATGCACCAAACACAATACGTATGTCCGATTCTAATGAAATTCGGCATGAGTGGCTAAATTTGGTACAAATATAAATTTGACAAATTATATTCAAATACGCTCAGATTTGATTATAGCTCCCATATATATACTCAGCCGATTTCACATATTTGATGCACCCAAAGCGAGAGAGACAAAATCTGGCACAAGGAAAAATTGCCAAATTATATTGAAATCAGTTGAGGTTTGGATATAGCTAACATATATATTTCGGCCGATTTCATACATGTTATCCACCAAACATGATATATATGACCGATACCAATGAAAATCAGAATGTGTGGCGGAATTTGGTTACAATAATAAATGTGACAAATTAATTGGAAATTACTTAAGATTTGGATATAGCTCCCATATATATATATATATATATATATATATATATATATATATATATATTATATATATATATATATATATATTATATATATATATATATATATATATATATATATATATATATATATATATATATATATATATATATATAACATATATATATATACATATATATATATATATATATACATATAAATATATATATATATATATATTATCGGCCGATTTCACATATTTGACGCACTAATTTCAATGAAATATGAAAAGTGTGGCGGAATTTGGTTTAAAAGTAAATTTTTTTAAAATTATATTTAAACCGGATCACTTTGGGATATCATTTTAATAAGAACCATTGACCCACAACGCCTTAGGCTAACACTAAAACACAACACAACAATTGATTTGAAATACGCTTATTACGGCGAAGTATGTTGCTATCTCGAATTCACTAATTGCAATAGAAATGCCATTCAACTTCAAAAGATTGCAGTTTACTGCACGATTGGTATTTGCTATGAAATAAATAAATCCGAAGGACAAAACCCTTCGTGTATCTATGTCATGCTACTGCTTTTCTAAAGGTTTTGGTGAAATAATTTTTTTTTAATTTTTAAATTTGTTTTTTTTTTTTTTTTTAAACCAACATATATTCGTAAATAAAATTTTGAATGCATATAAAATCAAAAGGGGAAGCGAAGCGCACCGGGTTCAGCTAGTAAGCTAAGTAAAACTATGGCCGAACCTTCAAAATATCAATACTTCAAGAAAAACTAAATGTTAAAGGGAAGTATTATCTCGATATCACTTTTAAATTATAACAAGTAAAAAAGCAAGCGGACCGAAGTTTTAATATCCTCCACCATTTCGAAGGATCTTAAAAAATTTCAAAAAAAAAAAAACACTTAAATGAAAACCTTTATATGCGAAGACGTGGAACTGCATAAGTAATTTTTTGTCATAGGCTATAGTACCGATTCCAAATTTCAAATACAAAATTTGAAACAATTCCGTTGAATTATGTCGCTAATATCATCAAAATACGGAATAAAGGGGAGTACCGTTATATATGAGCTATACGAAAACGTAGACCTGCATAGACAATTTTCCGTCATAGCTTAAACCATCAAAATACCGAATATAGTGGGATATACGATATTGTGGACTTATATAGACAATTCTCTTCCAAGGAAGGAACTCCTGAAGTGGATTTTGAGACAATTTCATTGAAAAATGTGGCTACAGTCATCGAAAAACCGAATATCGGAGGTAACGTTTTATGGCGGAACTCCTTGTGTAGATTTTCAGACAATTTTATTGAAAATGTTGGCTAAATTCATCAAAATACCGAATATCGGGAGTTACTTTTATATGGGAGATATACAATATCGTGAACCTATGTAGACAATTCTCTTCCAGGGGGTAAAGTACTCAGAAGAAACTCATTGTGTGGACTTGCAGACAATTCCATTGAAAAAATTGGCTATAATCATCCAAATACCGAATATCGGGAGATACTGTTATGTGGGAGCCATACAATATCGTGAACCGATATAGCCCATCTTCGAGCTTGACCTAACTGCAGTCAAAAGACTGGTCTGTACAAAATTTCAGCTTCCTATTTTTATATCCTCAGCCATATGGCTACAGAGGGTATATATCATTTGATACGGCCAAAACGTGCCTAGTCGAAATAACGGTTTTAGACCCTAGGTCTCTTTGGACCAAATCCGTTTCAGAACATTTGGAGTCGATCTAGCGATGTCCGTCCGTCCGTCTGTCTGTCTGTCTGGCTGGCTGGTGTGCACGATAACTCTCGAAGGGAGTATCCGATTTGGTCCAAATTGGCTACAACGTAATATTTTTGTCAAACTTAGATCGAGTTCGGAGATGGGCAATATCAGTCCACTCCTTCTCCTTCCCCCACAAAAGTTCAAAATGTTCAAAAAATATATTCTTTGCACAGAAAGAGAAAGGATAATCCAAATTTGCTCCGACTTTGCGAATCCTAATATTTGCGTCAGGTGTGAAAATGGACAATATCGGTCCACTCCATCAAGTACCTCCCCCACAAAATATTGAAATTTTGAGTACCCATGAAGCTCATAAATCGCCAAATTAACATCCGATTCCATTTAGACTTGGCACATCTGTCGAAATATTTATATCATATTTTGGGTCCGATAGGAAATGGGCAATATTGGCCCATTCCTTCGGGATCTGCTCCATAGAGGGTCAAACGTTTGAATGACCTTAACACTAGTCAAAATATATTTAGATAATCGAACATAGGCTGAGGGTATATCTCTGGCGGCAATACCGACTGATACTTTTTAACTTGTTTCGTTTTGACTCTAGCGTAATTACAACAGACGGATGGACAGGGCTAAAACGTCTTAGAATTGTACGCTGATCAAGAATATATTAACTTTGTTAGGTCTAAAGTTATTATTTCGATGAATTAGAAACGAAATGACGAATTTAATATACCCTTCATACTATGTATGGTGGAGGGTATATGAATATCACTGACAAACTTTCTTTATGCTAGCAATAAATATTTCAAAATTTGTTAAATATCAAGCATTGTCCGCTCGCGTATCTTCGCCGGATATCAAGTAAACCAATTCAGCCACATAATAAGGCAAATTAAAATGTCATTTGCAATTATTGTCGGATATATTTCCGCTCTATTTTAAACCGAATGCTGTGCACAATTACGCCAGTAATTTAATTGAAAGTTCATAGCAAGTAGGCGGAATTAAATCTGGTCGTATGCAGGGGACGGGGGAGGGTAAGCAGAACATACTCAATTCCAGCCAAATATTGTTGAAGTAAATTTAACCAAAGAAGTGGGGAAATTCTCGTTTGAGGCTTGTAAAATTATCCTTTACTTCCGAATGTAATATATGTCAGGCATATTTATCTGATGCTAGGCAATTTCTATGTCCATACGAATTTATGAAATTTTTTCTGCTGGATACATAACTCTATAGCTCTACGTTTAGCGAAACCTAGGAAAACTAAGTTAATAAGAATTAAGAAAATTCATGAACCCCCGCTTCAGAAAACTACACATTTCATCGAATTCTTGAGACACGGAGGTACCAGCGATGGTACGGAAAGAGATACAACCGTTGTTTGCGGTGGGGGAGAAGTGTATTTAAACAGGCTAAAAAGTATCAGTCGGTTTTGCCGACTGATATATACCCTCAGTCAATGTTGGATTATTTAAATATATTTTGACTTCTGTCATGATTATTCAAATTGTTGACCCTCTATGGAGCAGGTTCCGCAAGGACGGGCCAATAATTTCCATTTCATATCAGACCTAAATAAATATACTTACTTCTAGACTTTCAGGACTTTTGGACAAATATTGAACATTTGGTGCAAAATTAATCCGAAATCGGTTGGGAACTATATCTAAATTTTAACCGATCTTGATAAAATTTGTCAGAGCTCTATAAGGTAACTGGTTCCAAATATCATTCTTGTGGAGTGCATATTACGAATGTGAGGGACTTAAACACCGGATGAAACATATATATGGGAGCTATAGCTATATCTAAACCGATTTTCACCAAATTTGATGTACTTTCTTCTAGACTGAATTCGGTCGGATGTGCCAAAATTCAGGTCATTTGGACTGATATTGGTCATTTAGTCCACAATTAACCCGAAATTGGTTGATGATATATATGGGAGCTATATCTAAATTTGAACCGATTCCTACCAATTTCAAAAGGGATTGCCCTTGGGTCAAGCACATATAGTTTGGAAAGTCTCATCTCAATCGGATAATAAATGCGACCTGCATTGTGTTCACAAGAATACATGGACAGACGGACGGATGCTTATTTCGGATTTTATAATCGTTTTGGTTATTCAAAACTTTGTGGAGGTATCAGAAAGAATGCTCCGATCTCTACCATCTTTATAACAGATCTTGTGTTGATAGAAATAGTCAGATATGCCAAGTCTGAATGAAATCGGATGGTAATTTTGAGTTTTATGAGTTCATGGGTATTTCAAACTTTGACCCTATGTGGGGGTGGTACCAGAAGTAGTAGACCGATATCTTCCATATTCACAACAGATGTTGTGTTAATAGAAATTATGAGATGTGTGAAATATGAAGAGGGTTGGATGCTTATTTCGGATTTTGTATTCGTTTTGATTTTTTTTAAAACTTTGACCCTTTGTGGGGAGGTATCAGAAGAAATTGTCCGATCTCTACCATCTTTATGACAGATTTTGTGTTGATGGAAATATTGAGATGTGTCATGTCTGTATGGAATCGGATGTTAATTTCGCGTTTTATGAGCTTCATGGATAATCAAAATGTGGAACCTTTGTGGGGGATGTACCAGAAGTAGTAGACCGATATTTTTCATCTTGTGTTAGTAGAAATAATAGGATGTGCGAAATATGAAGTGAACCATACGCTTATTTCGGATTTTAAAATCGTTTTAGTTATTCAAAACTTTTACCCTTAGTGGGGGAGATACCAGAAGGAATGGTCCGATCTCTACTATCTTTATAACAGATCTTGTGCTGATAGTAATATTGAGATGTGCCAAATCTGAATGGAATCGCATGTTAATTTCGCGTTTTATGAGCTTCATGGATATTTAAAATTTTGATCCTTTGTGGGGGAGGTACCAGCAGGAGTAGACCAATATTTTTATACCCTCCACCATACAAAGTACGGAGAGTATATTCATCATCGAAATAATCATTTTAGACCCAACAAAGTATACATATTCTTGATCAGTTAAAAATTCTAAGACGATTTAGCCCTGTCCGTCCGTCCGTCCCATATAACTTTACCTCCCGATATTCTGTATTTTGATGATTTTAGCCACATTTTTCAATGGAATTGTCTGAATTTCTACACAAGGAGTTCTTTGTGAGTACTTTACCCCTTGACGGAGAATTGTCTATATAGGTCTGCGATATCGTATATCCCCTATACAAGAGTACCCCCCGATATTCGGTATTTTGATGATTTTAGCCACATTTTTCGACGGAATTGTTTTAAAATCCACACAAGGGGATCCTTCGGGGTACTTTACCCCCTAGAAAAGAATTGTCTAAATAGGATCACGTTTTAGCATAGCGCCCATATAACGGTCCACCAGAAATTCGGTGTTTTCATGATTATTGCGACATTATTCACCGGAATTATTTCAAATTTCGTATATAAAGCTCGGAACCGTTACAACAGCCTATGACACAAATTACTTATGCAGGACCACGTCTTCGTATAGCCTTCATATAGCGGTTATTTTCCGACAGATTTTTTTGGAAATTTTTCAAGTTTCTTTCAAATGGTGGAGGGTATAAAAAATTCGGCCGGTCCGTACTTAGCTGCTTTTTTACTTGTTCATTTTTACACCAGACCTACGGTTAGTAAAAATAATGTGATGTGTGTAATTTGAAGACAATCGAACTCTTACATCACATTTTATAAGAATTAAAATTACTCAAAAATTTTGACCCTTCATGGGGAGGTACTTGATCTGACCTAGCACTGATGTAAATATTAGGATTTGCAAAGTTGGAGCAAAATTGGATCATCCTTTCTCTTTCTGCGCAAATTTTTTTTTTTTTTTTTTTTTTGAAAATTTTGGCTATTTGGTACCAGAAGGAGTGGATCGATATTACCCATCTCCGAACTCGATCTAAGTTTGATAATAATTGTACGATGTACCAAGTTTGGACCAAATTGGATACTCCCTTCGAGCCTACCAGCCAGACAGACGGACGGACGGACATTGCTAGATCGACTCCAAATATCATGAAATAGATTTGGCCCAAAGATACCTAGGGTCTAAAACCGTAATTTCGATGAGGCACATTTTGGCTGTATCCAATGATATATACCCTCCCTAGACATATTTCTGAGGGTATAAAAACAAATTGCTACACGTTTAAAGTGCCTAACTATTTATTTCCCTCCATACTTTAATATGTAAGAAATTATTTCCTTCCTTATAATAGTTTAATATCCGCCCACAAACAACCATTCAGTTTGCGGAAGTCGTTTTGTTTTTATTTTTTGTTTTTTTTTTTTTTTTTGTTTTTCCTTTTGTGTTGTTCATTTGTTATTCTTATTTTCGTATTTTCTTGTGGCTTTCGGCTTTCTTATGATTATTATGACAGCATAAACTAATGACTGAATAATTGGGTCATAGGATTTCCTTTATGTGTGTATACGAGCTCTTGAGGTTACTGCTCTCCACAGATGGAGGGGAGGGGGGTGCATCTTGTTTGTGGTAGTAACAAAAAACAATATTATCTACATATATAAACGTATTTTTGGTATTCTTATCATTTCCAACATTTAGTATTAACATTGTGTTACATTGATGCCTGTATTTGAACTACTAAATAGGGACATAATAGGGACATGTCAAACTGAATAATATTTCAATAGAAATAATATTTATGAGGTCGAACTTGAAAGACCTCCTGTTTAACTCAGGGGAGTGGGGGAAAGACTTCGACAGCGGTAGCAACGACAACGATAACTCCCCAGAGTTATTATGTGTGATGTGAGGTGTTGTGTAGGTGAGAGGTTTGGTGCAGTGCGGGTGATTCGCGCGTGTGTAGGATAAAAGAAAGACAAAATCAAGAAATGAAACAAAGATAAATTAGTATTTTTCTAAATATAATTTATGCTTTATTGTGACTCTTTCTTTTCAAACGACAGAATTACCTCTTTTCAATTATGGTGTGTTGGCGACAGTGGCCGTGTTGGGTTTCGTTTCAAAGACTAAAGACAAGTGACCGCAATGGTTCTGAGTGACCGCTGAGGGTCCCATGTCTGTCTACTATTACAACTACTTCCAATGAGAGCAAGGTGAGCCTACCGACAACAACCAATGCCCAGCGACGATCCGCTCACTACGGTCTCCGCCAGGGGAGTTGTAGAGGAGATGCCTGTGCGCCAATCAGCATCCGTGATTGATCGAGCATTGGAAAGTTGTGGTGGAACGTATCGAACTTATACATTCCGGCCCCCTTGCTAGAACTACGAGTCTAGCAATCTATATCATAAAGTGTTCTATTAAGTTAGGAGAGAACGTAAATTCAGATTCCTAAGTGAGCTATAGTTGCAGATTTTCAAATTATGACACGTACGATTTAATTCAGTTTTACAATTTCAATGTTTAGTGCATGCGATATTTTTAAATTCTAAGCGATATACATTATTTTAAGAAATGGTCGACTTCATTTTTTTGGTGCGGGATTATGTAACAGTCGCGGGAGGTACTGAACCGGTGAGAATGTACCCGAAAATAGACTTTTGGGCCAGCAAAGAATCCAAAATTATTTTTGGAGGTTCAGCTTCTAAAATTTTAGGATATAAGTCAGCGCCAAGTAGCAAATCTATTGGGCTATTATCGAAAGAATCCGCTAAATCTAAGTTAGGAATCCGAGTCTTCAAATTGCTAATAGATGGTGACGAAAACAACTTCCCCTTGATTTTAGGTACGACTAACGCTTTAGTTTTGACAATTCTAGATGAATTTTTAGGGGAAGACAACTGAAGAGAACAAACTTCTCTTCGTGTAACAGATTTAGAACAAGTAGTCTCAGATTGAGTTAAAATGCCAAGTTTGTTTTTAAGTTTTTTACTAACAATTGATGCCTTAGAAGAAGGATCAACAATTGCACGAGTAGTGTACGACTTACCATCATGAACAATATTTACCAGTGCAGTTCCCAAGAGCACATGATCTTCAATGGTGTTGGGAGACTGACTGTTTGAATTATTTTTAGCAGAAGGTGGGTGCGTTTTAGAAGGTTTAGGACCTCGACTTTTGACCTTCGTAAAAGTAGGAGGGGACTTTGTACCTCGACTTTTGACTTTAGTAAGAGCCGGAGGTATTTTCTTTGATTTCAAAACTACTTTTTGCGATGTTGAAACAACTCTATTAATTTGTGGCCGGTGAAGGAGGCTGTGATGCCTTTGTTTGCACGATTTGCAACTATTTGTGCTGTGACAATTTTTAACAGCATGACCACGAGATAGACAATTTATACAACACCTATTCTTCTTGACAATCGAAAATTTGTCCTCAAACGAAAGATTTATAAAGGTTGGGCAGAGTCGAAGAACATGACCCTGGTTAGAACAAATGGGACAATTACTATTCGACAATGAATTAGTAGACCGAGGGACACGCACAGATTTTGGCCCATGTGCCAATGGCTTGTTAATGGTGGAACCAGATGTACAAGCATGCTTGAATGCTAACGACCTAGTAGAGGAGTGATGAGGTGGAACACTCTTGGAGGACAACGATTTAGGCAAGAAACTAGGAGAAACAATGTTTGTGGGCAGATTTCTACGTATATGTTGAATACATTGCAAAGTTTGTATTCTTTCAGTGAGGAAAGCATCTAAGTCTGGCCAGGAAGGCAACAACGACTTATTTTTGATACTTTGCTCCCACAAAGTCAAGGTGGTTAAAGGCAAGCGCTGCAAACAGATATGTACAAGAATTGGATCCCACTGATTCGTGGCGACGTCATAGACGGCCATTGCAGCAAGACAACTATTTATTCCACTTTGAGTATTTTTCAAACCCGAACAAGTTTCGATTTTTAGTGTAGGAATGTCAAACAAGTTTTTGATGTGGCTATTTACTAGAATGCGTTTATTATCGTACGCATCCGTCAAGGCTTTCCATGCCAATGGGAAACTGCTATTGGTGAGTGGAAATCTAGAAACGATTTCTCGAGCCTCACCAGTGGTCTTCTGCATAAGATGGCAAAGACGTTCAATGTCGGAAAGGCGTGCATTTTTTACAAAAAAGGTTGTAAATAAGTCGCGAAAGGTGGGCCAAGACTTAAAATCACCAGCAAAGATTTCAATATCAATAGGAGGCACTACGAGAAAATGACTATCGAAGAGTGGATTGGAGCAACTATTTTTGACAGAAGATTTGGAGAAAGTATCAACGGGTGGAGAAACAGACTGCACAGGAACCGATACGATAGGTTCGCTCAAAAGCAAGCCTGAAGGTTGTGTAACATTAGCATTAGTTGCAGAAATGCAATTATCACAAGGAGAAGACTGAGAAGTTACAGCAGGAGGACTATTATCACTATTTAGAAATTTGAGGCGATCGAGGTGCTTGTTGATAGTAGTCAAACACCAATGATATGCAATAAAAGTACTATTGAATTTATCCTCAACGACATCAATATTTTCAAACTGTGCAGTCTCGGATGCCGTGAGGTAGTTTTTGCACTCAGTGTAAGTGTGCAAGACCTTATCCCACAATCCTCGAATTTCTGATAGACGAATTTCGAGGCTGCAAACTGTGAAATGTGTGGCATCAATTTGTTCAAAATAGTCTACACTCTTCAGAACAATGTCAGCGGCTCTAGAAAAACGTGTGAGCGGAGTGATCGACATTTTATTACTAAATTTATAACAAAAACTTGATAACTTGAAATAAGAAATTTCCACAAATAAAAACCTCCAAATACTCAAATAGTTGTAAATGTTACAACAGAGTTAAATAGGAGAAAGTTTAAGAACAACTTTTCCTAAAATTGCTCCAATAGGCAAACAAACAAAGATTTTTTTAACAAGAATTTTTAGTGTATGCCAAAAGTAGGGTGTATTATTCTAAAAATACCAAAACCCTACAAAGAGTCACAAATAGTGTAAACAACTGTAATTTATTTACCCAAACAATTACGAAATAGCCACAAAAACAAAAAGATTCAACTAACATGTGCTGCTTAAATATATGCACAGAATGCCGAATGTAGGGTGAATTTATCAAAAAAATTCCAAAAACCCTACGTAGAGTTGCAATTGCAAGCAGAAGTTAAACAAAATCTAAAAATGTTGTAAAATTAACCGAAAAACTATTAATTTTAACCAATATGTTTCACTAAATATGTCTGCAAAGAATGCCGAATGTAGGGTGAATTTATCAAAAAATTCCAAAAACCCTACTACTAGTCAAAAATATTTCAGAAAATTATCGAAAAATAATTTCTAAAATAAATTAAAAATATTCACAAATTATGCTGTTTTACTCCACTGTGCCGAACCAACAACGGATATCGCACAAAGAGGAATAAAACACAAGCGACGTCGGCAGAGAAATGACTATGCGTAAGCAGCTACGCACCCACACAAGAACCGACGCTACAAACGATTCAACAGTGAGAGTTGGAGATCAAAACAATTTGTTGTTATTTCTATTGAATATCAAACCGACGCTAAAAAGGGCGCGTGGAATGATGAGATATTGTTGTTGCAATTTTTGGCAATGTAAATTCTCAAGTGAGAATTGATCTACGTTAAGAAAACGAAGGAGAATTGCAACAAGTGTTGTTGGAGAGGACGACAAATAAACAACCGACAGAGATGTGGACTGTTATTATATGTGCGTTGTTTTTGTAAATTAGAAACAAATTCTCATTACAGAGCTCAGCCTTTAGAGGAGAAAAGAAATGTTGGAGTTAGAATTACAGCACAGTTTGGTTGGTGAGGAATGCAAAAACAAATAAACCAAACGACCGAATGTGATAAAATATGTATGTGTGCTGTAATAACAAATGTGGTGATGCAAATTCTTCTTCAGCTAAGGCGAGGGAGTAGAGATACAACGAGGGGGAATAAAACAACATCAACAACTCTTTAAAGATCCACTTGTTGGATCGATGTAAAATGAATTGTGAGCGAAGCAAAAAGAGATTATTGGATGTTGTTTTTGGTAAATGAGACTGTCAATACTAACAAATGTTTCGACATTGGAAATTAGAGTTAGAAAACGAAACAAATGAACGAAGCGGAGCAAGAGCACCAAATATTTTTGTATGATCAACGCGACGACGGATGATCAGTACAAAGAAAACTAATTATTTTCACAACAACAGAACTACTTGTTGTAGGGGAATGCACTTGATTAACACAAGAAGTGTTAATATAAGTCGACCAACTGACTTGTTTTCAAACGAAAGGCAAATGTATGATCAACGCAACGTAGGTTGATCAGTACAACGAATAATATGTGGACTGTATTTTTTGTAGCAATTACACGCGCGTAAAGCAATTGCAATTCGACCATAACTAAACAAATTAATATGCACTAAGAAACGCGAGTAGCTCACTTCAAATAGAAATCTGAATTTACGTACCTGTTTCTTAGTAAAATATGTTGGTGATGATGAGAGTAATCCAGTGATTTCTTCATCCACGATAGCAAATGTTGGCTCGAATCCGGCTCGATGCGACCAAATGTTTAACTCAGGGGAGTGGGGGAAAGGCTTCGACAGCAACAACAAAACTCCCCAGAGTTATTATGATGTGAGATGTGTAGGTGAGAGGTTTGGTGAGGGTGATTCGCGCGTGTGGTGTAAATAAAGTAATATGACAAGAAATAAAACAAAGATAAATTAGTATTTTCTAAATATAATTTATGCTTTATTAGTGACTCTTTCTTTTCAAACAACAAAATTACCTCTTTTCAATGTTGTGTGTTGGCGACAGTGGCCGTGTTGGGTATTCTTCCAAAGACTAAAGACAAGTGACCGCAATGGTTCTGAGTGACCGCTGAGGGTCCCATGTCTGTCTACTATTACAACTACTTCCAATGAGAGCAAGGTGAGCCTACCGACAACAACCAATGCCCAGCGACGATCCGCTCACTACGGTCTCCGCCAGGGGAGTTGTAGAGGAGATGCCTGTGCGCCAATCAGCATCCGTGATTGATCGAGCATTGGAAAGTTGTGGTGGAACGTATCGAACTTATACACCTCCAATAAACAATAAATTAATTTTTTGGGAAGATATTTTCCAGAAACGATGACGGTGCAGGAAAAAATTATATAAAAAGTTGAATATGGCATTTTGCGAACGAGATGACGTAAGACGTATCCTATTTGACTATTATTGTATTGTTGTAAGAGATAAGACGCATAAAATGTAAGCAAAAATGAAGTTTTTATCGGAATCTGAATAGTTCTTCACTTACTCTTTGAAAAAAAAAAAAAAAAAAAAACACCCGAAAAGGGTGTGAAGTATAGCCAACAGTTTTAGGCCCTAGATCACTTGTTACCAAATCTGTTTCAGGACATTTGGAGTCGATTAAGCGATGTCCGTCCGTCTGTCTTGCTGGCTGGTGCGCACGATAACTTTCGAAGAGAGTATCCGATTTGATCCAAACTTGGTAAATCATAATATTATTGCCAAACTTAGATTGAGTTCGGAGATGGACAATATCGGTGCACTCTTTCTGGTACCCCGCCCACAAAATGTCCATACTTGCAAAGACAATAATTTCCTGCACAGAAAGAGAAGGGATAATCCGATTTTGCTCCAACTTTGCATATTCTAATATTTGCATCAGTGCTAGGGCGTGTGTGAAAATGGACAATACCATCAAGCACCTCCCCCACAAAGGGTCAAAATTTTGAATATTTAGAACTCTTGTAAAATGTGAAGTAAAAGTCCGATTGTCTTCAGATGTCAAACATCCCAATATTTTTATTTATCCAAGGTCTGGTGCGAAGATGGAATATATCGGTCCACTCCTTCTGGTACCCCACCCACAAAATGTCAATATTTTCAAAGAAAATATATTTTTTGAACAGAAAGAGAAGGGACAATCCGATTTTGCTCCAACTTTTCAAATTCAAATATTTGCATCAGTGCTAGGGCGTGTGCGAAAATGGTCAACTGCATCAAGTACCTCCCCTACAAAGGGTCAAAATTTTGAATAATTAGAACTATTGTAAAATGTGAAGTAAGAGGCCTTCAAATTTTACACCTCCCAATGTTTTTATTAATCCAAGGTCTGGTGTGAAGATGGCCCACTTCTTCTGGTACCTCCCCCACAAAGGGTCAAAATTTTGAATATTCATGAAGCTCATAAAACGCGAAACATCCAATTCCATTCAGACTTGGCACATCTTAATATTTCCCTCAACACAAGATCTGTTATACAGATGGTGGAGATCGAACCATTCTCTCTGATACTTCCCATACAAAAGGTCAAAGTTTTGAATAACCAAAACGATCATAAAATCCGAAATAAGCATCCGGTGCTCCTTATATTTCACACATCTTAACGTTCTCGATAACACAAGATCCGTTACGAAGATGGCAGAAATCAGCGCACTCCTTCTGGTACCTTCCCCACATAGGGTTTTAAATTGGATCAAAATGTTCGATTTGATTGTAATTGTTCCCATACCAATATTTTATAGATGATGTGTGAAAATTAAATACGTCGGTCCACTATATTTTTTAAAAATTATCAGAAGTAATCAATATGATCCAAAGCAGGCCGTCGCAATATTTATATAATATTTATTAACGTCCGATACGAAATAGACAATATTGCCTCACTTCTTCGGGTCAACAGTTTGAATCATCAAAACAGAAGTCAAAATATTTTTAAATAATCGGACATTGGCTGAGGAATTGGAATGATTCGAATTGAATAGGAAGCTATTATGAATATCGAATCAAACATGCTCGAACTTACATTTACTCGAAATTACTTGTAGTTACTCGAAAGTACTCGAGAAAGGGTCGAATTTTCTCGAAAGCACTCGAAGCTAATCGAAACGCTCGAAAGTACTCGAAAAAGCTTGGACATACGCATAAACGCTCAAAACTACTCGATTAGCTTCGAACTTATTCCGTTACGAATGCTTTCGAGCAAATTCAACCCTTTCTCGAGTACTTTTGAGTAACTACAACCCTTTGTGGGGGAGGTACCAGAAGAAGTGGGTCGATATATTCCATCTTCACGCCAGACCTTGGATTTATAAAAATATTGGGAGGTGTGAAATTTGAAGACAATCGGACTCTTACTTCAAATTTTACAAGATTTCTAATTATTCAAAATGTTAACCCTTTTTGGGGAGGTACTTGATGGAGTTGACCGATATTGTCCATTTTCGCAAATATTAGAATTTGCAAAGTTGGAGCAAAATCGGATTATCTCTTCTCTTTCTGTGCAGTATTTATTGAAAATATTGATATTTTGTGGTCGGGGTACCAGAAGGAGTGGACCGATATTGTCCATCTCTGAACTCGATCTAAGTTTGGCAATAATATAACGATGTACAAAGTTTCGATCAAATCGGATACTCCCGTCGAGAGTTATCGTGCGCACCAGCCAGACAGACAGACGGACGGACATCGCCAGATCGACTCCAAATATCCTGAAACAGATTTGATAACAAGTGACCTAAGGTCTAAAACCGTTATGAGGTTCTTAAGTCCCTCACAAGCGTGTACTAATGCCCTCACAAGCGTAATAAGCACTCCACAAGAATAATATTTGGTACCAGATATCAGATACAGCCCAGCAATACTTTTGTCAAATTTTGCCGAGATCAGATTTGAATATAGCTCCTGTAAATATCTTCATCTGATTTCAGTTTTATTGTACACCAAATGGCTAATTTCAGCCCAAATGGAGTGAATTTTGGCTCATCCGACTGAATTCACCCTAGATACAAGTACTTCAAATTTAGTAAAAATCGTCTCAGATATAGCTATACATACCATATACATGTTTTATCATCCTAGAAACATGTACTTCAAATTTGGTTCAGATATAGCTATAGCTCCCATATATATGTCTCATCCGATTTGGGGTTTAATGTTCCTCACATGCATAATATGCACTCCACATCAATAATCTTTAGTACCAGATATCAGATACAGCTCAGAAATAAGTGCCTAGAAATCTGTCAAGATCGGTTCAGATTTGGATGTAGTTCCCATTTATAGGGTTATCCGATTTCAGATACCAAATGGTTAATATCAGCCCAAATGGACTGAATTTTCGGCTCTTCTGTCGGAATTCAGCTCAGAGGCAAGTATTTCAAATATTACTGAAAAGTGATTCAGATATGGCTATAGCTCCCATATATGTGTTTCATTCGATTTGCTGTTAAAGTCCCTCACGTGCGTAATATGCACTCCACAACAAGGATATACACGGTCCGGTATATCTAATGCTCCAATAAATAGATTTTAATAAAATCCTTATCATATTTGGTACTAGAGGTACAATTGTCTGCGTCAAATTTGTTGAAAATCGATTCGGAGTTGAATATAGGTTCCAAATCGTGGCTACTCTAAAGCCATGATACGCATTCAAATAAGGTTCATATTTGGCATGATCTACTTCACATAAATTCCCAATATAAACATTTTTTGTTAAGGGGGCTCTACCGGGGGCCGATTTTTGAACTTTCCTTACTGCTTTCTTTGTACATCAGACCTTCATAAGACCTTTCTTTCGAATTCGGACCTAAAACTATTAGAATGTCTGCAAAAAGCCAGACTTGCACATTACATAGTCTCATCCGCCCGACCATAACACTCATTTTAGTGTTTTTTATAGCTGAGAACATTTAAAAATCATTATCCAATGATTTTGACATAACCTACACGTCCTAGGTTTAACCGTTGCACCAAAAACATTGAGCAACTTTGGTGAATGCGCCACTAAACTGATGCGGTTGGCCTGGATGGTTTTGATTTTTTTTTGTCAACTGGGCAAGAGAGGACATGTGTGCGTGAATGTCATTAGCAAAATTCTCCAAACATCACGGAAATGTCCACAACAATGAAATTGTTTTGAATGCAACTGCTGAAACTCGCACAAAAGTTGGAATGTTTTGGTCAGACTGCACACATTTACATACACGTAATGTCCTTGTTTGTTTGCTTTGTTATTGGGCTGATGGCAACGACACAACATGGATACGGTGTGACATCCACACCAATGACATTCTGCACATGGCACATTTGGTCATGGCAACAATTTTTTAATATTTTTAAATTGACATACGTGGATTAAGAAGATGTATAAAATTCTAATACGATTTAGCCCTGTCCGTCCCTCCGTTCGTTGGTCCGTCTCTTCTAATCACGCTAGAGTTAAAACAAATAAAGATATCAAGCTAAAATTTTGCACAGATCAGTCTTATGTCTGCAGGCAAGTCAAGTTCTAAGATGGGCTATATCGGTCCACGACATCGTACAGCCACCATATAACGGTACCCCCGATATTCGGTATTTTGATGATGGTAGCCAAAATTTTAAATGAAATTGTCTGAAAATCCACAAAAGGAGTTCCTTCTGAGTACTTTGTCCCCTGGTAGAGTATTTACGATATAGGTCCACGAAATCGTATATGCGACATACAGCAGTTCGTAATAGGTACTACAGCCTATGACAAAAAATCGCATGTGCAGGTCCAAGTCATCACCCCCATATAAAGATATCTTCCGATATTCGGTATTTTGATAATTTTTGCGACAATATACAGGAATTGTTTCAAATTTCGTTGAATTGGAAAATATGAGTATGTCTTGGGCTTAAAGTCCTATTAAAAAGGTGGTGATAATGGATAAAAAATTGGTAAGTTAAGAGTCAAATATGAGACGTCAGAGATTAGAAGGCGTCATGGCCAGAGGTGTTCTCGGTGGAAAGTTTATCTACTGGTTGGTCAGCCGCCAGGAGTACTGTTTTTGTGGGGATAAATTAGCTTAAGTTTAGAGTTTAGGATTTGATTTTAGTTTAGGTTAAATGAGAAGGAAGCAAGATAGAACCATAGTTACTTTTGAGGACCTTCATAGAATCATTTCCTGAGCCGATTTATGCATGTCAGTCCATCTGTTCGTCGTCCATGTATTTTTGTGAACAAATTTCAGGTCGCATTTTTTATCCGATTGAGATGAAATTTTGCAAACAATATTTGTTTGGCCCAAGGATGAACCCTATTGAAATTGGTGAGAATCCGTTCAAATTTGGATATAGCTCCCATATATATATTCAACCGATTTCGGGTTAATTGTACTCCAATTGGACAATACCTGTCCACATGACCTGCAGGAAACAAGTACATCAAATAGGGAGAAAATCGGTTCAAATATAGCTATACCTCTCATTTATATATTTAATCGGATTTGGGGTTTAAAGTCCCTCACACTCGTAATATGCACTCCATAAGAGTGGTATTTGGTGGCAGATAAATTATGGAACTCCATAATACCTCTGTCAAATGTTATCAAGATGGTTTCAGATTTGAATATTGCTCCCATATATAACGTTATCCGATTTCAGAATTTTGGTGCACCAAATGGCAAATATCAGGAATTTTACCATTTAGTGAAACTCGGTCCGGTACATCTATTGCTCCAATAAATATTTTTATACCCTCCACCATAGTATGGAGGGTATATTAAGTTTGTCATTCCGTTTGTAACACCTCGAAATATACATTTTAGACTCCACAACCGAAAAAGTCTGCAAGTGACAAGAACCAATTCCCAATCCGACGAGCCATATCCCCACTAAACGCCAACGCCACTTAAACACCACCACAACGATTTTTTGTTAATTTTCTTGGAAGACGTTTGTTACAACCACGAAATGTACTGGAGCTATTTAAACCAGTGTTGTCAAAAAGATATTAACTAAAAAATCACCCATTATAAAGCAAATGTAGATATGTACATACATACGGACCATACAACAAACAATATTTCCTATCGAACTTTTGAAGTGATTCACTTTTTCAAATTTGCAATTTCATTCCTCGCATCCAGGACTTCTTATGGTTGCTGCTATAACATGACACAGCATTGACATTATCACAATAGACTTCACTTAAATTGTACGCAAATCTCCAATAAATCACAGAGTCAAAACGATTTTAAGCGAAGATGGAAATTCTAAATAAATCACTCATGCTCAGGCAGATGTAAATGACAGGAGTTTGACGGAAGACAAATAACCTCAACATATTATGTTTTGTTCACACTTCATATCCAGTGGGTATTTATTAAAGCTTTAGATATTAGATTGGCTGTCAATATATATTACACACACACATATATATATAAACACATACATATGTTTGTTTAAAATGGGAAAATAAAAAACTCTTAATGGTTATCCCAATAAGCTGAGTGATGCTTTCCACTAAGCATCAATATTGAAATATGTCAACTCAAGATTGTATGCCATATTTAAAAATCTGGCAACGTCATGTTGTCTGACACCAATATATCCCAGTATTTCAGCAGGCGGATTCTGTATTGTCAGCGTTATTCTTTTTTTGCAAAACAGTTCAATTTCTTGGATAAGAAACAGTTGTCAGCTACCCCTTATCATTCTATTAGGGTATATTAACTTCGTCATTCCGTTTGTAGGTCCTCGAAATACTCATCTTAGGCCAAAAAAGTATGTACAGGGTGAAATGAAATAACTGCAAGCAACTTATGACTGCTGTCATTTCTAAGCCACTCGTCCGACAGCTGTTAAAATTATTCCAGTGTCAGCTCATTATATTGTTTACAAGCGTACAAAAGCATTTTGGTGAGAATTTTCCAGAAAAAAATTTATTCGTGATGGATTTCAAGCGTGATAGTATGATTTCTTTATATTTGGCTAGAAAACCACAAGTGACTATCGTTAGAGCACTCCAGCATTTAAATGTGAATAGATCTTTTGTGCGTAGCCCGATGTCAAAGAAAATGAACGGAAGAAAACAGCAGCATCAGCAGAAATGGTTCGAAAAGTAAAGAAGCGACTTGATCGAATCCCGCGTCGCAGTGACCGAAAAATGGCTGGTGAAGTGAACATATCGCAATATTCCATTCGGCAAATATTGAAAAATAAACTCGGAGTAAAGCCATTAAAATTCCAAGAAGTGCAAGAACTTACACCGCAACAGAAAGAGAATAAACTCAAAAGAGCTAAAGAGTTGCTTCGCTTGGCCGAAAGTGGTGAACTGCCGAATTTGATTTTCTTCGATGAGAAAACATTCGTTGTCCAGCAGTTTCTAAACAAACAAAATGATCGTGTTTACTTGCCAAAAAGGTCAACTGAAAATGTGCACCTTCAATTGGCCACCAGAACTCAAGCACCGGCCATGGTGATGGTATGGGACGGCATAACAGCTGATGGTCGCTGTTCGCTCGTATTAATCGACCGTGGCATCAGAATAAATGCCGAATATTATCGCGAAAATATTCTGGAGGGTGTATTAAAGCCTTGGGCACGCAAACATTTTGGCCGCAGACTTTGGACATTTCATCAGGTCTTAGCACCATCGCACTCAGAACGCGCCACCCAAGAATGGTTACAAAATAAGGTTCCTCGCTTCATTTCCAGTGCACAATGGCCACCAAAATCTCCGAATACCAATCCGTTGGACTATTGTGTCTGGAATATTTTGGAAAGCAAGATTGGCACTAAAAAATACCAAAGTGTCGATCACCTCAAGCATGCGCTTTGCCGGGAAGGGGCCAAAATACCATAGACTAACATTCGGGCAGCTTGTGACGGTTTCATTGGCCGTTTGAAGGACATAATTCGTGCCAAAGGTGACCAATTCGAACAAATCTAAACTCTTTCTAAAATTTGATGCTATTTCCGACATTCTTTGCTTTCATTTAATAAAACTTTAAAAAAAATGTAAAAATTATGGCGTTTGAATTTGTTGCAGATTTTTTTAGCTCACCCTGTACATATTGGTATTGTGTGGAGTGAGGACAGCGAATAATCTCCAAAAATGAAATTCAAAAGTAGAAATCACGCGGAATTAAAGTAAATTCGTGTGATGAATAAAAGTATACAACCGTACTTGGATTTACATATATCCAAAAAATGTATTTATTGTTCCAAGGACAATGCTTAACATCATCAAGCTTCGCAACATCCTCAATTATTTCCAGATTTTTCTTCACGCTTGGCGGTTTTCATAAACGAATGTCAAAAAAAAAACAATCCGTCTTTCTTTAGACACCTACTCCCATGCGAGCTGTCAGTCGTGCGAGATTTAACGATAAGAAGCCTATTGTAGTCAGTTGATGTCAATGGCGTATGTATTTAACTCTAGCATTTTTCTTTTGCCATCTCTCCATTCCATATTTCTCTGTATCTTATCGTCCCTGTGCCACCAGCAAAGAAAAATGTTTTTTTTTTGTCTTTCGCAAAGGAAGTTTCCGCTAAATGGGATTAACTTTTGTTGTGAGTTTTCCACAAGGCAAATTTCGTTAAAGCATTTGTCATATTGACACTTTCACAATTTTTTTATGGCCATAATATATTCTATTTTATGGCCCAGGGAATTTAAAAATGTATTATTCGGCGGCATATTTATTGTGGGGAATTGTTAATTTAAGAATAAAGAATTTTTAAGTAAAATTTGTTGGTAAAAATTGGGGGGCTATATGAAGGCGTGGGGACCTGCACACACAATTTTCTGTCATAGGCTACAGTATTCATAACAAACTTCAAATTCAATTCCGATGAATAATGTCACTAAAATCATCAAAATACCGAATATCGGGAGTTACCGTTATATGGGGGGCTATACGAAGACGTGGGGACCTGTACAGACAATTTTCTGTCTTATGCTGTAGTATCCATTTTGAACTTCAAATACCAACTTTTAAACAATTCCCGTGAATAATGTCGCTAAAATCATCAAAATACCGAATATCAGGAGGTACCGTTACATGGAGGCTATACCAACATGTAGATGATTTTTGCCACATTTCTTCGTGGATTTGTCTTAAAATTGGTATTTGTGTGTCGTAATGGGTTCTAGCGAAATTGGCGAAACATTGTATGTATAGGTTCACGTTTCTGTATAGCCCCATATAGCGGTACATCTCGTTATTCGATATTTTGATGAAAAATTGGTATTTGTGGGTCATGATGGGTTCAAATGTTTCCTTTACCCTAAGGTGGAGGGTATTAAAAGTTCTGCCCGTCCGAACTTAATGTTTTTTTACTTGATGTATGTCCGGTTGTCTGCTAATCGATAGACATCACTATCGGTAGAAGGTATTGTTATATGGGGGGACTATACCAAAATATGTACATATATTGAAATCTTCCTGTAAGACGGTTCTCTACTCCCAAAGTAGCATAAATACACGTTTTTAAACAATTTGTTTGGAAAATGTGGTCGAGACCCTGGGCGCCACTTCGAAAATTATCTGCTCTGATTTTCTACTCCTTTAGAAGACAAGATGTCAAATAAGGACCAAGTCAATTGAAGAATGTGACCAAGACCCCGGAAAAGCTGAATCATGAAATACCTTCATAAGACGGTTATACCAAAACGTGGACCCATATTTTTCGAAGACACGTTTTCTTTTCCTTAAAATCCATATTATTAGTAGTTTGAAAAATATGGCTTAAATATAAAAAATATTTGAAATCGTGGTATACCCTTACATGGGGGCTATATCAAGTCTTAGACCGACATCACCCATATTTTGTACAAATGATTCTAAAGGTAACCCCTAGGACTGTATTCAATTTAAAACTCTTTCCAAATTTTGCGAAGTTTAGTGAAACATATTTGAGACCCTTTGTGTATGGTTAGGGCTATATTTAATAGGCCCCAAAAAAGTTTAGCCTGTGAACCCAAAACCCTTTCGGGATTTTGATCTACTAACCAAATACTATTCACTAAGAATTTCCCAACCCCCAGAGTGGATGTTGCACAATGCCATTATTCGCTATTGCGCATAGACCCCGTATAACAATACCTACAATTTAAATACCTTGAAGATTCCAGTAAAATTTTTTGGAGAATACGAAATCTTATCTTACTAAATTTTCAATTTGATCTACCATATTGAATTCCGCATATTGAATTCCTCTTTATATTCGGCAATTTACTATATGACCCCTATACAGCCATTTTTGTTTGTTTGGAAAGATTACAATTTAACATCGAATTGTGCGCTAATCTCATTTTCTTTAGCTTACATTCAGAATTTAAACAAAACAAGTAAAAAAGCAGTGAATGCCATCTACCATTTGGAACCAGTTAGGAAATTTCAAAAAATAAAATCCATTAAAAATTCTGTTGTAATCTTAAAAATTACGAATATCCGAAAGTGCCGATACATATGATATTGTTGGCCTATTAAGAAAGTTCTCTTCCTTAAAGTTCTCAGAAGGAACTCCTTGTGTGGAATTTCAGACAATTCCATTAGAAAATGTGGCTAAAATCATCAAGGGATATACGACATCGTGGACCTATATAGACAATTCTATTTCTGGGGATAAAGTGCTCACAAAGAATTCCTTGTGTGGAATTTCAGACAATTCCATTGGTAAGTGTACCAGTAGTCGGCACTTTTAGGATTTTCGCGTTTTTAATCGCTCACCATTCTGAGCGGAACTTTTCAATTGTTACAAAGTTAATTTATTCAGTATAAATAATAAATAAAGTTTTAATAACTTTTTATTAAATTTCATAAATTTGTAGTTTTATTAAAACAATGCTTTTTGCCAGTAGTCGGCACCACTTGCCAATTGTCGGTATGGCATGTTCCAACAGTCGGCATACCAATTTTTTTGTAAGAATAATTAATAATAATATTAAATTAATTCATTAAAATATAATATTTTTGTTTAGTTAAACTGATTCGACGTCCTTATTGTACTTTTCTTAAGAATATGGATTGTTGAGGACCTTCACAGACAAAATTTTAATTTTTATTAGAATAAATCATCTTTTCTTAGCGAAATTGTACACAAAGATAGCTGACAATATATTTGAAGTAAACAAAATACATTTAGTTATAAAAGTTTCATTTATTTGGGCTTAAAAATAAAAAGTGCCGACTACTGGGACATGCCGAACTTAGGCACACTTACCCTATAGATTTATTTTTTAACTTTCCTATAGTTCTTAAAAATCACCCTTTATATGCTAAATAACAGTTAACCTTTAGCTTTTGAGGCGAAATGTTGGCACGAATTTTATGACAGGGTGGTAAATGTTACCCTTCTTAAATTTAAAAAAAGTTTATTTAAAAATATTTGTTGATAATTATTTGTTGTATAAGTAAAAGCTTGTATATGTTAAATTATAATAAGTGAAGAAATGAGTTTTTTTATTATAACAATAGAGGAGAAAATTTCTACAAAATGTGAAGAGAGGGCAAAATTTTCCAATACCTCGTTAGTTGACGACTGGAAAACATTGCCTGAATATCCTCACAGTTGAGGTTGTCTGTTTTTTTTTTTTTTTTTTTTTTTTTGGTATTCGGTGCCATTTTTCCTCTAATTTTTTGGTTACATTCTCAATACCCAAATCCTAAAAATCGATTAGCAACTATCACATTGAGCTCATTGCCTTGCAGAGAATTGTAAAAAACCTTTTGTTTTTCCAAGATTATTTGAAAATGTGTCATAAATATTTAAAACAAAAAATTCCTGTTAAAACTCATAAAAATCTAATTGTCTGAGGGGGTCCACATGTAGTAAACGTGTGTGTGTGCGCGAGTTTCAAACCCATGTAACTACCTGCTGTGAATTAGTCAGGGATAGAGATAGTACTATACTTATCTTAAAGATAGGGCAAACAAACAAATGATTCGAGTTGTGTGGGTACCTGCTCACAGGATGTGAATTGCTTAACCCAAGGCCTAGTAAGCCTTGTGAACATTTCCATGTGTTTAGTATTATTGTTGAAGCGCTGGAATAAAGATGGGCATCAAAGTGAAGAGATTTTTAAAAGTGAAAATTATTTCAGTTATTTTGTGTCATTGCCATCCATACAATCAGAATGTTTCGTATATCAATGATTAATGTAATTAGTTAAAAATATAATCCAAAGACAAGTAAAAATTACTGTTGAAATATCAAAGGAAAATTGAAGAGCTGAACTTTTAAATCAAGAAAAAATTTGAAAAAATGTGTGTTCCTCTTCGAACTTGTAAACTATATTGCCGATTTAAAACAAAAAAAAAAAAAACAATATAAAAATTACAATTTTAAATTGCTGCGGATTCTGAAATAGATCACATAAAAGATCGTATTATTATTTGCAATGTAGTATTTATGTGAAAATTGCCGTTCAAAAAAAGGGATCCAAAAAAACGATTTTTTTTATTATAAAATATGGAATAAATGAAAAATATTTAAACGGTATTAAAATTAATATTTATTACAAAACAAAACGAAATGCCAAAAATATACAAAAAACGTTATGAGAGCAGAGAAACATTAAAAATTAAATTGTGAAACGAGCAATACATTTCGGAAATACGAATATCTACAACCTTCCCATGGAGCATCGAAATCGAAACAGCTTTTACCTGTGGTCCCAGAGAAAAGTCTAAGAGCAGTTTTCAATCGGCGAATTGGTAAACTAAGGCATATATTTTTAAGCAATTTTATACAAGCAATTTTAGAATTTTTTATAATTTGTATTTCAAATATTTATTAAATTAAAAAAAAGCATAAAAAAATTATACTATATATATATTTATAAAATGTTAATTTTTATTTGAAATATTTACAGCAATTAGAAAATTATATAAAAATATACATAATTTTAAATTTTAGCATATAATAATAGCAGAGATTTTTATGTATATTGTAACAAGTACTTAAAAAGAACTTCGTAACAAAGTTGAGTGTCATGGTTGCAATAGAACAAAGGATAACTATTCCACTTTAAAATCCAAGGCTAGCATCTGTCTGTTCAATATTAAATTTGGATGTCGCGCTCCATTTTCTTCTATGTTTTTTATACCCTACACCACATAGTGCTAAGGATATTATGTCTTTGTGCGCTTATTTGTAACATGGACAAGGAAGCGAGATAGACTTTTGAGGATCTTCATAGAATCACTTTCTGAGTCGATTTTTACATGTCAGTTCGTCTGTCCGTCCGTCTGTATATGTATTTTTGTGAACAAAATGCAGGTCGTATTTATTATCATTTCCTGGGGAAACAACCTTCTTGACAACAAATCCTCTAGATTTTGTTGAGAGGATACATGCCTCAAATTTTCATCGACACTCTTAGTCTGAATCTCGTTTAATCTATTGGATACGAAAATTTGAAGGCTCGCTGAATCTATATTTATCCAACTTCAACCGTCAATTTCCATTTGTTAATTAGAAGAGAAACACAATCGAATGGTTTGGCTGTAGAATCAATTCTAGTTTTTATTTAAAAATATTTCTCAAAATCCGTTCACTCTTTTCCACTACACTTTTTTATTTGAGAACGCAATTTGATTACATGTCCCTGCAGAGATTGTAAATTGTGCTCATAGGCTTGCATTTGTCCGAGCAACCCATCTTTCAATTCTTTGTCGTAATCTTCCTTCTTCTGCGTAATTTCTTCCAATTGTTTTTCACAAGTTGAATAGTCACATTTTGGGGAGAGCCTCATTCCTAATGGAGGCTCTCGAATCTTCGATTTCTATGTCTGTGCCTTTGCGATTCCGCATTGCCAGAAGCTTCATTGCCGATAGTAAACACATATCCACATCACATGGTAATGCCTTTAAATAGCTTGGAAGATCTTTTTGGTTTATCCTCAAATACCATCGTAACAGGTAATATGTATTTTCTACCAGTATTTTCCATGGCTCAACGTGTTTCAGGTTTTTCAAAGCCTGACGTCGACGTAAATACTTCGAAATATTCTGTCAAAGTGGTGACAGCTTCTTCTATGTCTTTTTACTTTTTCTGTTTTTTTTCTCTTTTCAAAATTGTATGTTTTTATGTGGGATTGTTGTTGTCCTCCTTTAATTTTTTTCTAATTTGCCCCGTGGGTCTTTTTTTTTTTTGTTTTGCTCCTACTGCGTTTTTATTTTTGTAATTCTTGTCCTTTGGGTCTTATTTGTAATATATATAGTACCTTCGACAATTTTCTTTACATGCCTCTACGGTTTAACATTTCAAATGTCTCAGCGGACTGTAGTGAGTCTGTAAAGTAAGAATAGAGTCCAATCTCCCTCTTCGATTGTCAACTCTATTATTTATTCGTATCCTGCTCGAAGGATCAATGTAGAAAATGAGAAAAGAAAGAACAACCTTATTCTTTCGATGTAGTTTCAATTCTATTCTTCTATCCTACATGAAACATCAATGTTTTTAATAATGAGAATAGAGTCCAATCTCCCTCTCGATTGTCAACTCTATTCCGTTTTCAGCTCGACTTGAGCAATGTAAAGTGAGATAAGAAATACGACCGCTTCGTTAGGGTGCTATTTCAATTCTTTGTATTTGACTTGAAATATAAATATGAGAAAAGAAAACCAACCGAATGGTTTGGCTGTTGATTCAATTTTGGTTTTATTTAAAAATAAGTTTCTTAAGTACTGCTGATTGCTAACTTAACCTAATCGCAGACACACAATTATTCTTATCTACTTTAATATTGAATTGAGGACATTGCAGGGCTGCTTGACATTTCATTCAAGTGGTCTTCTTCAATGTCTGCTATTCTTTGCAGACATTTTACTGCTAAATATGGGGCAGATGCCGTTCCACAAATAACCGTATTAAAAGCAAAAGTTTCGATTTCTTACTTCTCATTAAACCTCCAATAGATTTATTGGAACTTACTATCTGCCTTTGCTACCCATATTTTTTTCTATATCGGCAGTAAATACATACTTGTGCTTCCTAAATCTGAGCAGAATACTAAATTAATACAATCACATCATTCACATCAGTTAGACATGAGTAAGCATTCTTACTAAGTGTGTGCGATGTTGATTGGAGTTCCCTATCATTCTTTTCAAATTCCTCTCTGATGAGGTCGACTCCTAACCTTATCACAAAACGGTGTAACTAAAAAACGAAAAAGAAAACGCCACGAAATGATGTTTCTCGTTCCGTGACTGGAAAAACTTATATTTAATACTTTTTCACATTTCTTTCGATAGCTTCTAAGTCCTCAACTACTTTTTGCTGAGTCCCTAAACTACCTGAAACATTATCAACATACTTTTTAGAAAATGGTAATGACTTGTGCAGTCTTCCTGTTTTCCAACTACATCCAAATACCTCTCGTATTGTGACGATAATGTTTCAAAATTCCTATCGATGTTTTCTATTCTTGAGAAAATATCTCTTCTAATCTCCTTCCGAAAATCAAATGATACATCAATAAGTTTAACCGTATCCCAATATCTGGCGGCTGTGAATGAAACCGTAAGGCATTTTTCCTACACTGTTCCGATGAACTTAAGCTGTTCACCTCAGCCAATCGATATCTTAACGTAAAATTTCTATGGCCACAAAAACATCTATGACGTTTAGAAATCTCGCGATATCTTTAGTCCCATTCCGCTCTCCAATGTGTCTATGCAATCCGAGCATGTAATTTTTTCATACGACGGAGTCCCCTCTCGTTATCTAAACATTCCCTTCTTGTTTCTGTAAAGGAACTACCTAAATTGATACATTTTCATTTTTTTTCCAATTCTAAATAAAGTGACACAATATGCTCGCCCAACATCCTTTGATGTTGAATGAATTCTCCAAAATTCATATTGACGAAATATATGTGCGTTCAAAAAATAAACGAATAAACTAGTCAACTTTAACTACACGTCTATTGCGTTAATATATGGAGAGATAGATCGACAGAATTTTTCACTGCGTACCTATCGTGTCTCCTTTTACACAACGAAAAGATCTAACACTATCTTTGCTTTAACAGTGCATCTTTTACGTCACTAAAACGTATAAGCTTAACACACTTCACTACTACGAACATGCGCGCCTATCACGTTATTTATTTCGCATAAACTAATAATTTCACGAACACGGAAAATATAGCCTATCGAATCACTTCCATCACTAACTACACGCGATACTATAGCGTCGGGGTCACCAAATGATGAGTTCGATTCCTAACTTCATCACAAAACGGTGTAACTACGAAACGAAAAAGAAAACGCCACGAAATTATGTTTCTCGTTTAGTTATTTTATCAACATTGTTTTTTATTTACAGTAAATCGTATAAATCCGAATTCAATTGGCTGTAGGATAATCAATTCTCAAATTAAACTAGTTCATCTTAAAATGTAATTAACGTATTCTATTATTACGGATTTACCTATATACCTTAAAAATATCCTAACTAAAGTCGAGGAGGTGCAATGGCAGATGGTAGAGTCTTCGGAGAACCTAGTATAACACTGTGATAATACCAACGATGCAAACACAAATCGTAAGGCTTAGGCTGTAATGCGTAAAGTGATGCGTGTCTAGGTGAACAGGGAAACTCTCTGAACTCTTTCACGTCATCGCACCTCAATCTTTCATTGCGTTAATCTCAGACTGCACTACGCCTAAGACATCGCTTAGATTGACAATGCTTTTGAATACCGCTTTGTTTTGTTCCTTGATTACTTGCGCAGTAATGTCCTGGATATATGTCTAGTTATTTAACAACTCTACCAAGGAATTCTGGTTTTCTTCAACCTTAGTGATCCTCTTCACTAACTGTTCAGGTTTGGATTCATCAATCGCTTTCATCCTGTTTAGGGGGAGAGGGAATGAAACGATGTTGTTGAGTGTTTGACGAGAACTGATTCTTTATTCAATAGAAAAACTAAATCTAGCCTTAACATCTAACATAAAAATACACATGAGCTTATTTACTAATGCACGCTGTCCCAAAATACATAATGCACTCCACGCACACAATACGTTGCGGGAGAACGAAACATACCTACTGTGTGATCGACCCTTTCTTTTCTTCTATTTGTGGCCGTACCATTAATTACATTATTTATTACCGACGATAAACATAGCATATAGAAAGCACATGCATCTTTAAGTGTTTTCTTTGTTTAACTAATTTACATTCTTCGGAAAAGACAAATAAGAATGAGAGAATCTAAAGAAGTATATTAAACATACAACACTATTTATACAACAAGTACAGTTTCTACAAAACTAAACATACTCCCGGCCTTAAATGATCCTAATCTTTTAACAAACTGAGATCGATCACCTTTTAACATTTCAATTGCGTGCTTCATAAATTTCATTGTTATTTATTTAAAGTAAATGGTGCAAATCTGAATTCATTCTGAAATCATTTCTCAAATTACACTAATTCATCTTGAAATATAATTTAACGTATTCTATTGTTACGGATTTACATACATATCTTAAAAATACCCTAACTAAAGTCGAGGAGGTGCGATGGCTATCGGCAGGTAGCGGCTGGACAGATGGTAGAGTCTTCGGAGCACCAAGTATAACACTGTGATTATACCAACGATGAAAACACAAGTCGTAAGGCACAGGCTGTAATGCGTAAGGTGATGCGTGTCTAGGTGAATAGGGAAACCCAGAAATCGTTTAGCTTGCGGGATATCTGGCAACTTGTAGACTTCGACTTTGTTCTTCAGACTTAGATGAGTGAGAGGTGGCAGGGATGCGGAAATGTTGAATTGCGGGAATTTGTAGCTTATCTCGCTGTTGTAGTTCTCGTGTGCCCATAACTTCATCTCTTCAGTTTCTAGCGTACAACCCGGCTGCATGCGTAATATTCCTTGATCTCGGATTCTGACGTTTTGACGTTTACCATCACATTTGACTTCAGTGACAGTACCTTTTTCAACCGAAAATACCCATGTATTCGGTGTGTGAAGTTGCTTCCAGACGTTGCGGAATTTTGAAATGGCGAATTCGCAACTATCTGGTATCGTATTAGGTTTCAAGTATAGCCTTACTTCACAGTCAGCCGGTTCTCTAGTGTTGTAAATGGGGTGCGTCTGCTGGCATATCAATAGTTTCTCCATTTTCTGACATCTAGCAAATTCATCTTCCTTGAGGGTGTAGAATGACGTCTTTCCCTCATCTATCAGAAGATACTCGCTTTTTGCTTTGAACTGTATTGACAATCCATCCTGTTTGATTGGATAAGACTGGATTGCATAAGCAGCAAACAGGTCAGTATTAATCAGAGGTATGCGAATGTTAAATAACATATATTCTTCCGTTGTTCGGGTCGTTACCTCAGCAATCTTGGCGAGTTCTATTGGAGATTCTGCTGGTAGATGCAATCTTTTTGCCACTGCAGCATTTATCATCTGGATCTGCTTCTTGAAGACCTTCACGGGAAGAATTTCGTGAAGGAAGCTACCCCGAATGTTGACCATTGCGCCAATTAAATCTCTTTGGACTACTTCCGCCTCTTGTACTGTAGCAAGAAGCTCTGAACTCTTTAACGTCATCGCGCCTCGATCTTTCATTGCGTTAATCTCAGACTGCACCACGCCTAAGGAATCACTTAGATTGGAAATGCTTTTAAATACCGCTTTGTTTTGTTCCTTGATTACTTGCGCGGTAATGTCCTGGAGAGATGTCTGGTTATTTAGCAACTCTACCAAGGAATCCTGGTTTTCTTCAACCTTAGTGATCCTCTTCACTAACTCTTCAGCGTGCTCCTCGTCCATTAAACCAAATAGAGAACGAAACAGACCACCGACGAACGGCAATGCAGACCTTCTCACCCTTGCAGCTGGAGCTGATGCCATTATCAGTTCATGTTGATTCCTCATGCGGTCATGGGCTTCTTGCAACCGCTGAATTAACCTCAATTCTTTCATCTCGGGCACCGTTGCTACATCCATGTTGAATTTCTCCACGGCTTCATCAAGCGCCTTCATCCCCGACACATATTCCGCCATCTTTACGTGCGCCACAATATTCCATGATGTCTTAGTCAGCCCAACAGCAGCCACTTCTTCGAAAAACACGCCAGCCCTATCTTCAAATTTTATTACATTTACCTGGGCTTTCCCAGGTCTGCTTATTATAAGCATAAATAATATATGGAAAAATACATTTTTTGACTTAAATCTACTTTTCACATTATCCTTAATCATTATATCTTTTTTTACTATTGGAGTCGATTGGACCGACCCCTCCTCGTGATTTTCATCATCCTCATTATCGTCGATAGGAAAGGGACAAACATTGTGGACCGATCTTTTGGTTTCCCCATTGCTTGTCCTTACGTCTATCATCCGACATAATCCATCCGAACCCATTATAGTTCGGATGACCCTCCCCCGCTTCCAGCAAAGCGGAGGAAGGTTGTCTTCTTTTAATAAAACCAGAGTACCTGGTTTAATATTAGCACATTTTTTAGCCCACTTATACCTCTTTTGAAGTTCGGACAAATATTCGTTAGACCATCTTTCCCAAAATTCTTTCGTTATTGCCTGCACATCTTTCCAATGTCCCCGCAGCCCTACATAACTTTTATTTTTCTCGGTGTCAGTAAATGTAGAAAAGCATTCCCCTATCAGAAAATGAGCTGGCGTCAGAACACTGAAATCATTTGGATCGTCTGACAATGGCGTTAACGGACGTGAATTCAAAACGGACTCTATTTGCGCCATGAGTGTGCACATTTCCTCAAACGTCATGATCCCACTTGCGACCCTATTCATATGCCGTTTTACAGATTTCACACAGCTTTCCCATAATCCTCCTACATGAGGAGACCTAGCTGGAATATTAATCCACTCAATCTCTCGTTGTGTGCAATAGCTGTCTAGTTCTTTTGTTAGATCTCTGCTACGAAACAACTCATATACCTCATGCAAACTATTGGCAGCTCCGACAAAATTTGTGCCGTTATCAGAATAAATTTTCAGTGGACAACCCCTTCTGGCCACAAATCTTTTTAAAGCCCCAATAAATGCTGCTGCTGTTAAGTCTGCTACAACTTCCAAATGAACAGCTTTTGTCGCAAAGCATACAAAAACGCAGACGTAGGCTTTGTCCGTTCGTTTTCCCCTGATTTTGTGATGAATCATAAGCGGTCCCAGAAAATCAGCACCTGTATTTAAGAAAGGGCGAGTCCTTATTACCCTATCCTGTGGAAGATCACCCATTTGTTGATACAAATTCCTGGGCTCCGCTCTGAAACATCTATAACACTTGCTAATTACTTTCTTGGCGAGTTGCCTACCGCGAAGAGGCCAGAATTGCTGCCTGAATATCGCTAGCAGTCCTTGAGCTCCGATATGTAGTTTCTCTTGATGTATTTGTTCCATCATTAACTCGACTATTTTATTTTTGTATGGTAGTAAAATAGGATGTTTGGCCTCAAATGATAAATGACTATTTTTCAGTCTCCCATCTACTCTTAAAGTTCCCTTTTCGTCCACAAATGGGCACAACGTTCTGATTTGTGAAGATTTTGTTACATTCCCACCTTTTTTCAGAACTGAGATCTCCTCTGCAAAATTATCTCTTTGGATGTCTTGCACTAATACTATCAGAGCTTCTTTTCTGTAAGTCATTAATGACTTAGAAGGACCTTTCCTTGTTATATTGACAAACTTCAACACCCAAGCCATAACATAATTCTCTCTTAAGAAGTCTGGTCCTTCAAACCAATGCTTATTTTTTATTATTTCTGGGGGAAGTACACCTCTAGACAACAAGTCTGCCGGATTCTGGCTTGAGGGCACATGTCTCCAGTTATCTATTATACTCTTGGTTTGTATTTCATTTACTCGATTCGAGACAAATATCTGCAGTCTACCCGGATCCATTTTTATCCAACTCAGCACAATTGCAGAATCGGTATAATAATGCACTACGTCAACTTCCATCTTTAAACCTTCCCTAACTTTTTCCATTAGGTCAACTAACAGCACTGCTGCACACAACTCTAATCTTGGAAGTGTGACTATCTTGGTTGGTGCTACCCTTGACTTGGAACACACTAACCGTACTGTAATTTCCCCTGTTACATTCTTCGATCGCAAATATACCACCGCTCCATATGCTCTCATTGAGGCGTCAGCGAAACCTACTATTCCACTCGCGTTGGATCGTTACAGATCTACTTTTACGTCGTTGAGCTTACCTAGCTCTTGCCGTATTCTTGTCCAGGTGGAACATATATCCTGGGGAACTTCGTCATCCCAGTCTATCTTCTGTTTCCATAGATCCTGAAGCAACATTTTTGCCGTCACTGTGACTGGACCAACGAACCCTAAAGGATCAAATAACTTCGCGATCTCGCTCAATATTGATCGTTTCGAAATTCTTGTATCCTCTGTTGCTTTGTACCTAAGAGAAAACACATCCTTCCGTGGATACCATACAACCCCCAGTGTTTTCACCGAAACTTCTTCATTTTCAATATCAAGGCTCTCTTCTATATTTTCCTTCTCCACACCTTCTAACACTGTACTATTATTTGCACACCACTTTCTTAGTGGCATGCCAAACTCGTCCAATATTCTTTCAATATTTCTCCTCATTTGTATGACATGCTGCAGAGTATCTCCACCCGTCATTAGATCATCCATGTAGAAGTCACTTCTTATCGCCAGTGACTCCAATGGATACGACATTTCATGTATATCTGCTATTCTTTGCAGACATTTTACTGCTAAATATGGAGCAGATGCAGTTCCGTATGTAACTGTGTTTAATGCATACGTTTTAATTTCACTATTTGTATTAAACCTCCAGTAAATCAACTGGAACTTCCTGTCAGCATCTGCCACCCATATTTGCCGATACATTTTTTCAATATCGGCAGAAAACACATACCTGTGCTTCCTAAATCTGAGCAAAATGCTAAACAGCTCATCTTGGATCCTAGGCCCAGTATGTAGTATGTCGTTTAATGACGAACCTGTAGACGTCTTACACGATGCGTCAAATACTACCCTCAATTTTGTTGTTGAGCTGTCTGGTCTGAGGACGCAATGATGAGGTAAATAATACCCACCTTCTCCATCTTGTAGATTCCTCACCAGACTCATGTGTCCCAACTTTAAATACTGACTAAGAAACTCATCGTATTGCATTTTTAGGTCACTATTTTTATTAAGTTTCCTCTCCAATGCCATGAACCTTCTCCTTGCTACTATTTTAGAGTCGCCTAATGTTCCCACATTTTGTTTGAATGGCAATTGAACTTCGAATTTACCATCAGGTGTCCTTTTTATACCTTCTTCAAACAACTCCTCACATCTTTTTTCATCTAATGTGAGCTTTACTTTTTTAGGGATCTCTTCAATCTCCCAAAACTTTTGCAACAACTCATCGCACGGAGTTTGCACTGCTGCTACAACTTTTCTGTCAGTGGTAGATGTATCAATAATCGCAGGACCGCTGACTATCCATCCCAGTTTTGTATTCTGTATAATCGTAGTCCCTGATTTGATTTTCCCATCTACCAATATGTCATAAAAAATTTCAGCCCCCAACAGCATATCTATTCCACTTGGAATATTGTACCTGGGGTCCGCTAGTGCCATTTCTTGTGGAACTTTCTCCGATATGACTTTTGTCTCTGGCACATTTGATAATATGGTTGGTATTACTAACACTTCCATATTCGTATTATATTTTGAAGTTGTTGACTTCATCTTTACCTCTACCTTTTCTTGGCAAAGGGACTTATTTCTGGACAAACCCTCAATTTCTACTTCAGATTTCGTTCCAGTCAATTTCAATTTGTCCATGAACATTTTTGTCATTAGACAAACCTGAGAGCCGCTATCTAGCAAGGCTCTGCAACAAGTCCATTTATTCTCCCTGTTCTTAACTAAAACAGTGGCTGTTGATAACAATACGCATGCTTTCTCACTCTGCCTATTGTTTATAACTGTAATTTTTGAGCAACCTCTTTCTTTGTGTAACAAAGAGTTGTGCTCGCCTTGACAAGTTCTATAACTTACCGCACTAGTGCACATTTTTTTATAGTGCCCACTAGCTAGACACTTAGAACATATGTTATTTTCTACTACTATGTTCCATTTCTTATCCACGGGAAGGATACGAAATTTGGTACATCTATTTAAATGATGACCAATAGAGCAACCCAGGGGACATTTTTCCTTTTGTATATTTTGCCCTTTTGTATTTCTATCAGATCGCCATTCTTTCACATCTTGTGACTGTGATCTTGACTGACCCCCCCGTGAGCATGGGCCAACGGAGTTTTGCTTACCGTTATACCCTGAAAATTGTTGACTCGCCTCTAATGAAAATTGCATTTGCTTTAGGAATTTCATGAGGTCGTCAACTTTTGGAAGCTTTTTCTGCGCTCCTACAGACTGCTCAAACTGGATTCTTAACTGTTCATCCAGTTTTCTTTGCAGTAAATAGCACATGAATCCTTGATACATTTCTTCTGTATCAATTCGTGTTGCTTCTAAGGCTTGTAAGCTTTCCCCTACAGTATCTACAAATTTTTTCACACTTTGTGAATTATAGTATACATTTGGGGCATCTAAGATCGACCTGAAGTATATTGACGTCGTAGCCCTCTTATTTGAGTAGTGCTCTTTCAATATACTCCAAACCGTTTCTAAATATTCCTCAGTGGCTGGCAATTTAGAAATTTTCCTACGCGCCTCGCCACTTACCTTTGCCTTTAACATAGACATTTTTTGTGTTTTTGTTATTGGCTGATCGAGTACAAGCTGCTCGAATAGTTCCCGAAATGATTCCCATTCTTCCATCTTTCCATTGAACACTGGGATTTCAATGGATGGAAGTTTAAATGGAAAAGACGTCGCCTTTGCCTCTGTCCTAGGAATCATTACGTACCTATCTTTTAAATTGAAGAAGAGACCGGTTAGCTCATCTTCCCCGAATTCCTTAGAATATTCGAAATAGAATCTTTCGGCTGTGTTAAACCGATCTCGTATCTCTTCACGAGAAATTTTCTTTTCGTTTGCCTCGTTGATATTGTATTCTAGATCGTCGAGAGCGTACTGGAAATGTCCTATCAAATAAGACGAATCCTTCCCTGTTTGTCTCTCTGACGACGACCTATTTTCTTCACCTATCATATTTTTGTTCTCAACTAATTTTTTTGATGTTGAGGGAATTTGATATCCCGAATATGCAGGAGGAGCATTTGCTCCAGGAAATTCGTTTAGAGTCAGAGTAGAAACTCTTTTTGACTCTTCTAGTTTGCACATCAATTTCCTTTTTCAAAATGGCAAACTTTTCAATCACATCCCTTACGTCAGATACGAATTTACTCGTGTAGTATCTGTTTTTGCTTAACACATGGGATGGTGATTGGAGTTTCCCGTCGTTTTCCTCAAACTTGGCTTGATAGTCCGTGAAGGACTCACACATTGCGTTCACTTGTTCTATAACTTATTCCCCCCATAAGGCCTTTTTTACAATTTTGTGTAAATCATTGTATATATTACACATAGCCTGTCCTAACTCAAATTGTTTTTCAATTGTTTTAGAAAAATCCATTTTTTTGTTTACAAGTGAACGATGTTAATGAAAATATTTTTTTTTATATATAAAAATAATGAATGAGTTTAAAATAAAAATATAAATAAAGACTTACCGATTTTGAATCTTTAACTTTTATTATTATTTATTTATTTATTTTTTTGATTTACACGGCGCGAGTTCGGTTTGTTATAATCTATCTATTTATTTATTTATTTTTTTTTAAAGGTATATATATTAAAAAATATATATTTTTTTATTACTTTTTTTTACAAATATTAATTTTGGAAATTACACAACTTTTTTTTTTGTTATTATTATATTATATTTTTCATTAAGTTCCAAAATTTCACCAATTTTTTTTTTCACTTTCACACAGGCACGCGTTCAAAATACTAGGGGTCATCAATGTTTAGGGGGAGAGGGAATGAAACGATGTTGTTGAGTGTTTGACGAGAACTGATTCTTTATTCAATAGAAAAACTAAATCTAGCCTTAACATCTAACATAAAAATACACATGAGCTTATTTACTAATGCACGCTGTCCCAAAATACATAATGCACTCCACGCACACAATACGTTGCGGGAGAACGAAACATACCTACTGTGTGATCGACCCTTTCTTTTCTTCTATTTGTGGCCGTACCATTAATTGCATTATTTATTACCGACGATAAACATAGCATATAGAAAGCACATGCATCTTTAAGTGTTTTCTTTGTTTAACTAATTTACATTCTTCGGAAAAGACAAATAAGAATGAGAGAATCTAAAGAAGTATATTAAACATACAAAACTATTTATACAACAAGTACAGTTTCTACAAAACTAAACACATCCCCAACACATACTCCGCCATCTTCACGTGCGCCACAATATTCCATGATGTCTTAGTCAGCCCAACAGCAGCCACTTCCTCGAAAGACACGCCAGCCCTATCTTCAAATTTTATTACATTTACCTGTGCTATCGCAGATCTTTTTATTATAAGCATAAATAATATATAGAAAAATATATTTTTTGACTTAAATCTTCTTTTGACATTATCCTTTATCATTATCTCTTTTTTACTATTGGAGTCGATTGATCATTATCGTCGATAGGAAAGGGACAAACATTGTGATCCGATCTTTTGGTTCCCCATTGCTTGTCCTTAAGTCTATCAGCCGACATAATCCATCCGAACCCATTATAGTTCGGATAACTTTTTAAAACATATTTTTTAGGCCACTTATACCCCTTTTGAAGTTCGGACAAAATTTGGACCATCTTTCCCATCTGCACATCTTTCCAATGTCCCCGCAGCCCTACATAATTTTTATTCTTCCCCGTGTCAGTAAATCTAGAAAATCATTCCCCTATCAGAAAATGAGCTGACGTCAGAATAATGAAATCATTCGGATCGTCTGAGAATGGCGGTAACGGACGTGAATTCAAAACGGACTATATTTGCGCCAAGAGTGTGCACATTTCCTCAAACGTCGAGATCCCACTTGAGACCCTATTCATATGCCGTTTTACAGATTTCACACAACTTTCCCATAATCCTCCCACATGAGGAGACCTATCCGGAATATTAATCCACTCAACGTCCCGTTGTGTGCAATAGCTGTCTAGTTCTTTTGTTAGACCTCTGCTGTGAAATAACTCATACACCTTAGTTAACTATTGGCAGCCCCGACAAAATTTGTGCCGTTATCCGAATAAATGTTTAGTGGACAGCTGCTGTTAAGTCTGCCACATCTTCCAAATGAACAGCTTTTGTCGCAAAGCATACAAAAACGCAGACGTAAGCTTTGTCCGTTCGTTTCCCCTGATTTTGTAATGAATCATAAGTGGTCCCAGAAAATCAACAACTGTATTTAAAAACGGACGAGTCCTTATTGCTCTACGCTCAGGCAGATCTCCCATTAGTTGATACAAATTCCTGGGCTCCGCTCAGAAACATCTGTAACACTTACTGATTACTTTCTTGGCGAGCTGAATATCGCTAGCAATCCTTGAGCTTCGATATGTAGATTCTATTGATGTATTTGTTCCATCATTAACTCGACTATTCTATTTTTATATGGTAATAAAATAGGATGTTTGGCCTCAAATGATAAATTACTATTTTCAGTCTTGCTACTACTCTTAATATTCCAACATTTTGTTAAAATCTAAATTTATTTCGGTGATATATTTTATGCCATGCCGATGTTCTTTGCACCCCGACGTTCACTTTTACTACTTTTTTTTTATTTCTGGTATAAAAACCAAAGGTTCCACCATTAGTGAATTCTCTCTTAAGTAGTCTGGTCCTTCAAACCGTCCTACTTATTTTCAATTATTTCTTGGGGAAATACACCTGTCGATAACAAGTCTGCCGGATTCTGGCTTGAGGGCACATGTCTCCAGTTGTCTGATATACTCTTAGTTTGTATGTCATTTACTCGATTTGAGACAAATATCTGCAGCCTACCTGGATCTATTTTTATCCAACTCATCACAATCACATTTTGTGATTGCAATCTTGACCTTGTCAATGTTCGGGAAATGTTCTTTTCGTTAACCTCGTTTATATTATACTCTAGATCGTCGAGAGCGTATTGGAAATTTCCTATCAAATAAGACGAATCCTTGACTGTTTGTCTCTCTGACGACGACTTATTCCCTTCACCTACAATATTCCTATTCTCAACTAATTTCTTTGATGTTGAGGGAATCGGATATCCTGAATATGCAGGAGGAGCATTTGCTCCAGGAAATTCGTTTAGAGTCAGAGTTGAAACTCTTTTTGGCTCTTCTAATTTCTCTTTTCAAAATGGCAAACTTTTCAATCACATCCCTTACGTCAGATACGAATTTACTCGTGTAGTATCTGTTTTTGCTTAACACATGAGATGGTGATTGCAGTTTCCCGTCGTTTGCCTCAAACTTGGCTTGATAGTCCGTGAAGGACTCGCACATTGCGTTCACTTGTTCTATAACTAATTCCCCCCATGAGGGGGGGAGTTTTAACAATTTTGTGTAAATCATTGTATTTATTACACATACCCTGTCTTAACTCAAATTGTTTTTCAATTGTTTTTGAAAATACCTTTTATTTTTGTTTATAAGTGAACGTCAAAAATATAAATATATTATATTTTTCTTATATAAAAATAATCAATGAGTCGAAAATAAAAATATAAATAAAGACTTACCGATTTTTGAATCTTTAACTTTTATATTATTATTTGTTAGGGAGAAGAGGAAATTAAAAAGAGCGATGTTTTATTGTTCGATTGTTCGATGACTTTATTGCTTTTCTTTTCTTAACTCTAAACCTTACACCAGAGTCATAAAACTAGACAATACATTACACATACATTGGACGACATTTATTATCTTTATTTACGATATCCCAAAATAAACACGGACAACAAATATTCTAAGTGCCTTCTAAAAATAATAATGTTTAAACGCATTGTGTGCGGCGATATCATTTTCATTCTACCTACGCACTGCTTATCTACAATGCAGACCTGCACACACACTGCGTGAGGGTAATAAAGAGCATATTTTATTATCCACTTTTAGGCAGACATGTAACAAACAAATATTTCATTTTAAAATACAAAAATCCCTCATCTAACTCCAAAATTAACCACACGTACAGTTCACTAAACTGTACAGACTGCGGGCCTTAAAGGATTCTAATCGTTTAATAAACTAACTAAAATCGGTTTTACAAAAGTTACATATTATTACATATTGTTTTGAATGACATTAATTTAAAATCTTAGGTAGTACATTTTTTAGACTGTAGTAAGTATTCTAAGCTATTATTTGACATAGCTACGACAATATATTATAAATACCCTATCTAAGTTGAGGAAGGGCTATGGAGACAGGCAGGTACCGGCTGGACAAATGGTATAATTTTCTGACGATGGTGAACAACACAGCTACGATACCAATGATGAAAATGCACGTTGTAAAACTGAAACCATAGTGTGTCAGATGGTGTGTGTCAAGGTGAACTGGGAACCCGAAGAACTGCTTCACTTGCGGCATATCTGGCAGCTTGTAAATTTCGATGTCCTTCTTTAGTTGTAGATGAGTGAGCGGTGGGATCGATTCGGACATATTGAACGTAGGAAATATGTAGTTAACCTCACTGGTGTAGATTTCATGCGCCCTTAATTTCATCTCTTCAGTTTCAAGCGTGCAGCCCGGATCCATATTCAATAACCCCTGGTCTCGAATTTGTATCTTCTGCCGGGTGCCATCGCATTTGACTTCTGTGATGGTACCTTTCGTGATCGAGAATATCCATGAGTTCGGCACACGTAGTTGTTTCCAGAAGTTATGAAATTTGGTGATTGCGAATTCACAACTCTCTGGGATAACTCTTGGTCTTACGAGCAACCTAACTTCGCATTCAGACGATTCTCTGATGTTGTACACCGGATGTGTTTGCTTGCATATCGTCAAATCTGCCACCTTTTGACATCTGGCAAATTCTTCTTCCTTCAATGCATAAAATAACGTCTTCCGGTCATCGAGCAGTATCAAATTGTTTTGGGTTCTCAGCTGCACGGATAGGTCATCTTGTATGATTGGATACGAGTGGATAGGGTAGGCGGTGAATTGATCGACATTGATCAGCGGGAGTCGGATGTTGAACAGCAAATATTCTTTGGTCGTTCTTGTTGTGACCTCGGCGACCTTTGCTAGCTCGATTGGAGATTCTGTTGGCAGATGCAATTTCCAACCGATGTGTTGATGATTTTGATCTGCTTCTTAAATTCTTTCACGGGAAGAACCTCATGTAGGAAACTTCCCCTTATGTTGACCATTACGCCGATCAGATTCTTTTGAATGTTATCAACTTCTTGGACAGCAGTTAGAAGTTCGGCTATCCTAGTATTCGGCTTCTGTTATCTAGCACGCTGATTTCCTTCTCTACCGATAAGAATGCATCGCTCAGCTTTTCAATGTCCTTAAACACGGCATTATTCTGTTCCTTGAGGATGTTTTTTGTAATTTCTTGAAGAGACGTTTGATTGTTCAGCAATTCTAGTACGAACTTTTGATTATGTTCGACCATGTTGATTCATTCCACAAGATTGTCGGCTTGATCATCATCCATCAGCCCAAACAGCGAATGAAACACACCCCCAACAAATGGTAACGCCGATCTGCTGGATCTCCGGATCGGTGCAGCCGACATTATAAGGTCATGCTGATTCGTTAAGCGGTCATGGGCTTCTTGCAACCGCGGGATGCCACTCAATCCTTTCATCTGTGGCATCCCTTCGAGTTCCACGTTGAATTTCTGCATTGCCTTGTCGAACGCCTTTATCCCAGACACATATTCTTCCAAGTTCACATGCGCCACGATGTTCCATGAAGTTTTTGACAGACCAACAGCAGCCACTTCCTCGTAGAACACGCCAGCCCTATCTTGGAAATTAGTAACTTCTACTTTACATCTACTTGGACTTATACGACATAATCCATCCGAACTCATTCTAGTTCGGATGACCCTCCCCAACCTCCAGCAAAGAGGAGGAAGGTTATCTTCTTTTAATAACACCAGCGTTCCTGGTTTAATGTTTTTACATTTTTCAGCCCATTTATATCTTTTTTGAAGATCGGGCAAATATTCATTGGACCATTTTTCCCAAAATTCCTCAGTCCTAGCTTGAACGTCCTTCCAATGTCCACGCAACCTTCTGTAACTTTTATTTATCTCTGCGTCGGTGACTGATGAAAGAGATTCCCCTATCAGGAAATGAGCCGGAGTTAAAATATTAAGATCAATAGGATCCTCCGATAATGGCGTCAACGGACGAGAATTTAGGACTGCCTCTATTTGTGTCATAAGGGTACACATTTCCTCAAAAGTCAATGTCCCTTCATTCACCTTATACATATGCCGCTTCACAGATCTAACACAGCTTTCCCATAGTCCGCCTACATGTGGCGACATAGCCGGTATGTTCACCCATTCAATATCCCTTTGAGTACAATACCTATCAATATCTTTTGACAGGTCACTATTCTTAAATAACTCATAAATCTCATGCAAACTGTTCGCAGCTCCAACAAAATTCGTACCATTGTCAGAATAAATTTTTAGAGTACACCCTCTTCTAGCCACAAACCGTTTTAAGGCACCAATGAATGCTGCTGTCAGATCTGATACTACTTCTAAGTGCACGGCTTTCGTCGCAGTCAGTCCGCTTTCCCCTTATCTTATGATGTATTGTAATTGGTCCCAGAAAATCAATACCCGTATTAAAAATGACCGAGTCCTTATCACCCGATCTTCTGGAAGATTCCCCATTAGTTGGTGTAAATTTCTGGGCTCCAACCTAAAGCATCTATAGCATTTACTTACCACTTTTTTGCGCAATAACCTTCCACGTAGCGGCCAGAATTGTTGCCTAAATATAGCTAATAAGCCTTGTGGCCCAATGTGCAACTTTTCCACATGCAACTCTTCCATCATTAATTCCACCACTCTGTTTTTGTATGGAAGAAGCATGGGATGTTTTGCCTCGAATGATAAGTTACTATTCTGTAGTCGTCCTCCTACTCTTAGAAGACCCTCCGAATCTATAAATGGGCACAACGTCCTAATTTGCGAAGATTTCACAATATGTTCCCCCTTCTTCAGAGCTGATATTTCTTGCGCAAAGTTGTCCCTCTGTACGTCTCGAATTATCATATGAAAAGCCTCCCTTCTATAAGTCACAAATGACTTCCAAGGACCCTTCCTGGCTACATTGATAAATTTTAATGCCCATGCCATGACATTTCTTAAAAACGAAAATTTATTCCGGTGGCGTATTTCTATCCACACTGGTATTCTCTTTACACCGACATTCACCTTTGCCATTTTCTTCAACTCTGGTATTTCCAGTAATTCTTCAGGCTCCTCAACTCTTATTGAGTTTTCCTTTAAAAAATTAGGACCTTCAAACCAGAATTTATTGTTTATAATTTCTTGAGGAAATACCCCTCTGGATACTAAATCTGCTGGATTTTGTTGAGAGGAAACATGCCTCCAATTTTCAACGACACTCTTGGTTTGAATCTCATTCACCCTATTGGATACAAAAATCTGAAGCCTTGCTGGATCTGTTTTTATCCAACTTAGTACAAGCGATGAATCAGTATAATAAAATATATTGTCAAATTTCATCTTTAGACTCTCTTTTGTCTTTTCTATTAGTCCAACTAATAACACGGCTGCACACAATTCTAACCGCGGAAAAGTAAGTATCTTGGTTGGTGCTACCCTCGATTTTGAAGCCACCAACTGCACCGATATTTCTCCCCTTACATTTGTCGACCTTAAATAGACGACCGCCCCATATGCTCTCATTGAAGCATCGGAGAACCCTATAAGCTCATGTTTTCTTGAGTCTACACAGATCATGTGGCGAGTTATTTTTACGGAATTTAGTTGTACTAACTCCTTCCGAATTTTCGTCCATGCTGAAAATACCTCATGCGGAACCTCATCATCCCAATCAATCTTCTGCTTCCATAGGTCCTGTAGCAAATTTTTTGCACTTACTATCACTGGCCCTACGAACCCTAGAGGATCAAAGAATCTCGCTATCTCCCCTAATATTGAGCGTTTCGAAATCGCTTCACTTTCTGTGGCCTTATATTTCAGAGAAAATATATCTTTTTGTGGACACCATATAACACCCAGTGATGAGGTCGACTCCTAACCTCATCACAAAGCGATGTAACTAACGAAAGAAAAAGAAAACGCCGCGAGTTGATCTTTCTCGTTCCGTGGCTGGAAGGGAACTCAATTTATTTACAACATATTCTTAACCCGCCAATGGTGACGCTAATTTGACTTTGATTAATGGTGACGCCGGTCTCATGCACCGGGGTTTTCAACTGAAGTTTTTTCGAAACGTATGACTAATAGTTAATATTTTTTTTTATTATTTATCCACTTTGACAATAAAATAAAGATATTTAATCATTTTAAGCTCTTTTATTTCAATATTAAAGCTCACAGACATTTTTAAATAGAGCATTAAAAATAACAATGTTTTAGCAATTCATTTTTTAAAATTAAGAAAAAATAAAAAAATCACATATTAATTCAAGAAAATAATGTTAATTAGTCTTTCGACAATAGGAACTTTTATAAAATGAACAAAATTGGTATCCTTCCAAAAAAAAAATCAAATATTGTTTCTTGTAGAAGATCTTCAAGCTGACGCTGGAAGCTTTCATAAGACATGCTGTAAAAAAATTTATATTATAAAACACATACATACATACACATGTAAACACACAAGTACACATATATTTACAATAAAACAGCAACAAATTATAATAAACTTAATAAAAACGCGAATAGTAAAAAAATAATTCTTGATTATTTTACTTACACAAACGGTGACTCACGGTCTCACACACCAGGGTAGAACAAAAATACACGAACTTGTGTTCACTAAGCAGTTTCGTCATGAACTGACGGTGGGGGATGTACTTAGCTACAGCTACTCGAAATCGCAACAAAAACGAATAACGGTGAAAAGAGTTATACGAATTTTTTAACACAACCGGTCTCACAGACCAGTGCGTCACCATTGGCGGGTTAACACTAAAGCTTACATCTAATACATTAACACATGCATTTTATTTACTAATGCACACTGTGCATTAACGCACACAATAAGTTGCGGGAGAAAACGAAACGTACCTAATTTGTAATCGACTCTTTCTTATCTTCTATTTATGGCCGTGACATTTATTACATTATTTATTACCGACCATAAACCTAGCATTTGGAAAACACATGCATCTTAAGTGTTTTCTTTATTTAACTATTTTACATTCTTCGGAAAAGACAAATAAAAATGAGATACGAATTTAAAGAAGAACACTCAACACACAAACTATTTTTACAACATGTACAGTTTCTACAAAACTAAACATACTCCCGGCCTTAAAAGATCCTAATCTTTTAACAAACTTCGATCGATTCTATTTTTTTTAAATTATATAAAATAAACATAATTTTCTTAATATTAAGAATTGAATAAAACTGTGCTAAAGTTATATCTTATTTCAAAATTAATTTCTAACGTAAAAATAATCTCCGAAGTATGCTGCTTGAAACTAGGTAATTGCACCCATGACATCCACCAACCACTTGAAGTCTGGATCTCTCCGCCAGCGATGATCAGATACCTGGGATATATTTAAATCCTTTCCATAATTCAAAGACACATCTACTGCATGGATACGTCGTTTACTTATACTCATGTTGTTATGTTCTCCACGACTTCTGAACCATTTCGCACGTTCCAGACGGAAATTATCAATCTTGTCTTTATGTCCATCGCTAATACAATGCTTGGCCGGGGTTTCACTTTCTTCTTCTTCGGGAGGAGCAAATACAGGATCCTTGTGTTCCTGTAAATTCCTTGTTGGCAGCCCTTCTTCAATTTTAATTTTTCTCGTTATTTTTCCTTCGACTCGCGGAACATCAAGGCGAACGTTTTCATTTTTACTTTCGATAGCTTCTAAGTCCTCAACTACCTTTTGATGAGTCCCTAAACTACCTTTAACATTATCAATATGCTTCTTCATGTTCACCTTTTTAGGTGTTATTCTTGAAATGTTCCCACTTCTCACTATGCGGTAACAAATTCTAAGAAAATGGTAATGACTTGTGTAGTCATCCTGTTTTCCAACTACATCCAGATACCGCACGTATTGTGACGATAATGTTTGAAATTTTCTATCGATGTTTTCTATTTTTGAGAAATAACATCTTCTAATCTCCTCCCAAAAATCAAATAAAGCATCGATAAGTTTAACCGTTATCCCAATGTCTGGCGGCTGTGAATGGAACAGTAAGGCATTTTTCCCACACTGTTCCGATGAACTTAAGCTGTTCACCTCAGCTAAATAATCGATATCAAAACGTGGTATTTCTATGGGCACAAAAACACCTATGCCGTTTAGAACTCTCTCGATATCTTTAGTCGCATAGCAAACTCCCAAGGCGTCTATGTAATCCGAGTATGTAAATTTTTTCATACGACGGAGTTCCCTCTCGTTATCTAAATATTCCTTTCTTGCTTCTGTAAAGGAACTACCTAATTTGGTACATTTTTCCCTAGCTTCCTCAGTTACACCACACAGAGCAATTTTTTCCATTTCTAAATAAAGTGACACAATATACTCGCCCAACATCCTTTGATGTTGAATGAAGTCTACATAATTCATATTGACGAAATATATGTGCACTCAAAAAATAAACGAATAAACTAATCACTTTTTTCTACACGTCTATTGCGTAAGTATATGGAGAGATAGATCGACAGAATCTTTCACTGCTACCTATCATGTCTCCTTTTACACAACTAAAAGATCTAACACTATCTTTGCTTCAACAGTGCACCTTTTACGTCGCTACAACAAATAAGCCTAACACACTTCACTACTACGAAAATGCGCGCCTATCACATCATTTATTTCGCATAAACTAATATTTTCTCGGACACTGAAAATATAGCCTATCGAATAATTTCACTAACTACATGCGATACTATCACGTCGGGGTCACCAAATGATGAGGTCGACTCCTAACCTCATCACAAAGCGATGTAACTAACGAAAGAAAAAGAAAACGCCGCGAGTTGATCTTTCTCGTTCCGTGGCTGGAAGGGAACTCAATTTATTTACAACATATTCTTAACACTAAAGCTTACATCTAATACATTAACACATGCATTTTATTTACTAATGCACACAATAAGTTGCGGGAGAAAACGAAACGTACCTAATTTGTGATCGACTCTTTCTTATCTTCTATTTATGGCCGTGACATTTATTACATTATTTATTACCGACCATAAACCTAGCATTTGGAAAACACATGCATCTTAAGTGTTTTCTTTATTTAACTAATTTACATTCTTCGGAAAAGACAAATAAAAATGAGATACGAATTTAAAGAAGAACATTCAACACACAAACTATTTTTACAACATGTACAGTTTCTACAAAACTAAACACCCAGTGTCTTTACATATAATTCCTCCCTATCAATAGCCAAACTATTCTCTAAGTTTTGTTCTTCTATTCCCTCAAAAATTTGGGCGCTATTTGCACACCATTTCCTTAAAGGCATACCAAATTCGAGCAATATATTTTCAATATTCCTCCTCATCTCTATGACCTGCTTAAGAGAATCTCCACCCGTCATGAGGTCATCCATGTAAAAATCACTTCTTATGGCCAGTGATTCGTATGGATGCGTGTCTTCCTTAAAATCAGCAATTTTTTGCAGACACTTTACCGCTAAATACGGCGCAGCTGCCGTTCCATATGTTACGGTGTTTAATGCAAATGTATTGATTTCCTCATTTGCATTAAATCTCCAGAAAATTAATTGATATTTTCTATCAGAATTTTCAACCCATATTTGCCGATACATTTTTTCAATATCAGCTGAAAATACATACCTATGCTTCCTGAATCTGAGCAAGATGCTAAACAGCTCATCCTGGATTCTAGGACCAGTATGTAATGTCATTTAAAGACAACCCTGTTGTCGTCTTACAAGACGCGTCAAATACGACCCTCAACTTTGTAGTTGTACTTTCTGGTCTGAGGACGCAATGATGTGGTAGATAATATTCATCTTCCATCATTTTAATATTTTTTACCATTTTCATGTGGCCCAATTCCATGTATTTTCTAAGAAACTCATGGTATTGCATTTTAAGGTCGGCATTTTTATTCAACTTTCTTTCTAATGCCAAATATCTTCTCTTAGCTACAACACTAGATGATCCTAATTTAGAAACATCTTGTTTGAATGGTAATCGAACTTCGAATCTACCATCCGGTGTTCTCTTAACACCTTCTTCAAGCAATTCCTCTCATCTTCGGTGAGTTTTATTGCTTTTGGAAGTTCTTCTATCTCCCAAAACTTCTGTAACAACTCCTCGTATTGCGTTTGGACTGTTGCTACAACCTTCTTTTCATTTACAGAATTATCAATCATAGCGGGCCCACTGACTATCCATCCTAGCATTGTATTCTGTAGAATACAAGTACCCGCTTTAATCTTCCCTTCTTTTAATATTTCATAAAATACTTCAGCCCCCAAAAGCATATCTATTCCACTTGGAATGTTGTATTTGGGGTCAGCAAGTACCATTTCTTGAGGAATTTTTTCCGCAACAACTTTTGTTTCTGGTACATTTGATAATATGGTTGGTATCACTAGTACTTCCATATTAGCCCTATATTTTGAAGTTTTAGACTTCATTGTTATATCTACCTTTTCTTGGCAAATAGATTTATTTCTGGACAAACCTTCAAGTTCTGTATCCGATTGTACCAGATAAATTAAGCTTGTCTTTTAACGCTTTCGTCATTAGACAAACCTGAGATCCACTGTCTAGTAAGGCTCTGCAACTTATCCATCTATTTGCATTGTCCTTTACTAAGACAGTGGCTGTTGACAACAATATGCATACATTATTTCTTTGCCTATTGTTCACCACAGTACTTTTTGAGCAAACTTTTTCTTTATGTAATAAAGAGTTGTGTTCGCCTTGACAACTTTTACAATTTATATTACTAGTCCATATTTTTTTATAATGCCCACTAGCTAAGCATCTGGAACAAATATTTCTTTCTGAAACAATGTTCCATTTTTTATCCACGGGAAGGACACGAAATTTGGAACATCTATTTAACGCATGACCAACAGAGCATCCGAGTGGACATTTTTCTCTCGGCTTATACTGCCCCTTCGCATTTCCATCAGGACGCATTTCTTTCACATTTTGTGACTGCGTCCTTGATAGCTCCCCCCATCTAGAACCTGGGTCACCGGACTTTTGCCTATTGTAATTCCCAGAAAACTGTTGAGTAGCCTCTAATGAAAATTGCATTTGCTTCAAAAATTTCTTTAGGCTGTCAACTTTTGGAAGCTGTTTCTGCGCTCCTACAGACTGCTCAAACTGGATTCTTAAATTTTCATCCAGCTTCCTTTGCAGTACATAACACACGAATTCTTGATACAATTCTTCTGCATCAATTCGTGTCGCTTCTAAAGCTTGTAAGCTTTCTCCTACCATATCTACAAATTTCTTCACACTTTGTGAATTAAACGATACGTAGGGAGCATCTAGTATAGACCTGAAATATATTGAGGTTGTAGCTCTTTTATTTGAGTAATGTTCCTTCAATATATTCCACTCCGTTTCAAAATATTCTTCCGTGGCGGGCAATTTTGATATTTTCCTACGCGCCTCGCCACTTACTTTTGCCTTTAACATACACATTTTTTGTGTTTTTGTTATTGGCTGCTCTATTACCAATTGTTCAAACAATTCCCTAAATGATTCCCATTCTTCCATTTTTCCATTGAACATTGGTATCTCTATGGATGGAAGCGTAAATTGGAGAGACATTGGTTTGGTCTCTTTCCTAAGCATCGTTAGGTACCTATCTTTTAACGTATAGAAGAGTTCAGTCTCTTCATCTTCACCGAACTCTTTGGAATACTCGAAGCAGTTCTTCTGAGCCGTGTAAAACACTTCTCGAACTTCTTCCCTAGAGATATCCTTTTCATCTGCTTCATTCAGAATATACTCTAGATCGTTTAGGGCGTATTTGAAATGCGATACCAAGTATGAAGCTGGATCACGATTCCTATGCCCTTTGCTCCCGCCATCATGTGTGCTCTCAACGGGCTGCTTTGAGGTCGACGGCATTAATGGGACAGCTACTCGTTGGTCAGAGTATGCAGGAGGAGCACATGCCCCTGGAAACTCATTTAGAGTCAGAGTCGAAGCTCTTTTTGACTCTCCTGACTTTGCTGTCAGATCTGCGTATCGCGCAGAAAATTTCTCAATCGCATCTTTCACCTGGTTCCTGAAAGGACCTGTATAGTAAGCATTCTTATTTAGTGTGTGCGATGGCGATTGGAGTTCCCTATCATTCTTTTCAAATTCCTGAGTCAACTCGGTGCATTCTTTATAGATCTCATTCACCTTGTCCATTAGAGTCTCCCCCATAACAGTCGTACTTACTACGTGATTTAAATGGTTGTAGAGCTTGATAATGGCATCTCCCAAAACTTTTTGCCTAGAAATGAGTTCTAAGGCATTCATTTTGTATGTGAAAATATAATATATAAAAATAAAAATTTAAAAAGATCACAAAAAAATATTTTAAAACAGCAAAAGTGTGGACTTACCAACTTCTTTTTACAATAACTTTTTTTTTATATTATTTTTTATTTTATTTTTTTTTCTCGCGGTTACGCACTCAAAAACTAGGGGTCACCAAAATTGATCATTATCGTCGATAGGAAAGGAACAAACATTGTGAACCGATCTTTTGGTTTCCCCATTGCTTGTCCTTAAGTCTATTATTCGACATAATCCATCCGAACCCATTATAGTTCGGATAACTTTTTAAAACATATTTTTTAGGCCACTTATACCCCTTTTGAAGTTCGGACAAAAATTTGGACCATCTTGCACATCTTATCAATGTCCCCGCAGCCCTACATAATTTGTATTCTTCCCCGTGTCAGTAAATGTAGAAAATCATTCCCCTATCAAAAATGAGCTGACGTCAGAAAAATGAAATCATTCGGATCGTCTGAGAATGGCGGTAACTGACGTGAATTCAAAACGGACTATATTTGCGCCAAGAGTGTGCACATTTCCTCAAACGTCGAGATCCCACTTGAGACCCTATTCATAAGTCGTTTTACAGATTTCACACAACTTTCCCATAATCCTCCCACATGAGGAGACCTAACCGGAATATTAATCCACTCAAAGTCCCGTTGTGTGCAATAGCTGTCTAGTTCTTTTGTTAGATCTCTGCTGTGAAATAACTCATACACCTTATGTTAACTATTGGCAGCCCCGACAAAATTTGTGCCGTTATCCGAATAAATGTTTAGTGGACAGCTTCTTCTGGCCACAAATCGTTTCAAAGCCCCAGTAAATGCTGCTGTTGTTAAGTCTGCCACATCTTCCAAATGAACAGCTTTTGTCGCAAAGCATACAAAAACGCAGACGTAAGCTTTGTCCGTTCGTTTTCCCCTGATTTTGTAATGAATCATAAGTGGTCCCAGAAAATCAACACCTGTATTTAAAAACGGACGAGTTCTTATTGCTCTACACTCTGGCAGTTCGCCCATTAGTTGATACAAATTCCTGGGCTCCGCTCAGAAACATCTGTAACACTTACTGATTACTTTCTTGGCGAGCTGAATATCGCTAGCAATCCTTGAGCTTCGATATGTAGTTTCTCTTGATGTATTTGTTCCATCATTAACTCGACTATTCAATTTTTATATGGTAATGAAATAGGATGTTTGGCCTCAAATGATAAATTACTATTTTCAGTCTTGCAACTACTCTTAATATTCCAACATTTTGTTAAAATCTAAATTTATTTCGGTGATATATTTTATGCCATGCCGTATTCTTTTCACCCCGACGTTCACTTTTACTACCTTTTTTATTTCTGGTATAAAAATTAAAGGTTCCACCATTAGTGAATTCTCTCTTAAGAAGTCTGGTCCTTCAAACCAATACTTATTTTCAATTATTTCTTGGGGAAATACACCTGTCGATAAGTCTGCCGGATTCTGGCTTGAGGGCACATGTCTCCAGTTGTCTGATATACTTTAGTTTGTATGTCATTTACTCGATTTGAGACAAATATCTGCAGCCTACCTGGATCTATTTTTATCCAACTCATTACAATCACATTTTGTGATTGCAATCTTGACCTTGTCAATGTTCGGGAAATGTTCTTTTCGTTAACCTCTTTTATATTATGCTCTAGATCGTCGAGAGCGTATTGGAAATTTCCTATCAAATAAGACGAATCCTTGACTGTTTGTCTCTCTGACGACGACTTATTCCCTTCACCTACAATATTCCTATTCTCAACTAATTTCTTTGATGTTGAGGGAATCGGATATCCTGAATATGCAGGAGGAGCATTTGCTCCTGGAAATTCGTTTAGAGTCAGAGTTGAAACTCTTTTTGACTCTTCTAATATCTCTTTTCAAAATGGCAAACTTTTCAATCACATCCCTTACGTCAGATACGAATTTACTCGTGTAGTATCTGTTTTTGCTTAACACATGAGATGGTGATTGGAGTTTCCCGTAGTTTGCCTCAAACTTGGCTTTATAGTCCGTGAAGGACTCACACATTGCGTTCATTTGTTCTATGACTAATTCCCCCCATAAGGCCGTTTTTACAAATTTGTGTAAATCATTGTATATATTACACGTAGTCTGTCTTAACTCAAATTGTTTTTCAATTGTTTTTGAAAAATCCATTTTATTTTGTTTACAAGTGAAGGTCGAAAATATAAATATATTATATTTTTCTTATATAAAAATAATCAATGAGTCGAAAATAAAAATATAAATAAAGACTTACCGATTTTTGAATCTTTAACTTTTATATTACTATTTTTATTTTTTTTTTTTTATTTACGCGGCGCGAATTCGGTTTGTTATTATCTATTTATTATTATTTTTTTTTTTAAGATATATATGTATATATATAAAAATATTAAAAAATATATTTTTTTTATTACTATTTTTTTACAATTATTAATTTTGGAATTTTCACAACTAGTTTTTTTTTATTATTATTATAATTTTTCATTAAATTCCAAAATTTCAACAATTTTTTCACTTTCAAAATACTAGGGGTCACCAATGTTTAGGGGGAGAGGGAATGAATCGATGTTGTTGAGTGTTTGACGAGAACTGATTCTTTATTCAATAGAAAAACTAAATCTAGCCTTAACATCTAACATAAAAATACACATGAACTTATTTACTAATGCTCGCGCTTTCGAATTTACATTGAATTTTAGGCGTTATTTCAATTTTAAGCTTTCGCGAGACATCAACTACTTTCTGCTGAAGTCCTAAATTACCCGAAATATTTTCAACATATTTCTTGATGTCCACCTTTTTATGTGCTATTCTTACAATGTTCCCAGATTTTAAGAACATGCGCGCCTATCACGTTATTTATTTCGCATAAACTAATAATTTCTCTAACACGGAAAATATAGCCTATCGAATCACTTCCAACACTATCTACACGCGATACTATAACGATGAGTTCTACTCCTAGCTGCATCACAAAACGGTGTAACTAAAAAACGAAAAAGAAAACGCCACTAAATGATGTTTTTCGTTCCGTGACTGGCTGGAAACTCAATTTACTTAATACATTTCCATAACACTAACCCTTACACCTAATTTCGTTAATATATGGAAAGATCAACAGAATTTTTCACTGCGTTGCTAACATGTCTCCTTTTACACAACGAAAAGATCTAACACTATCTTTGCTTCAACAGTGCATCTTTTACATCGCTAAAACGTATAAGCCTAACACACTTCTCTACTACGAACATGCGCGCCTATCACGTTATTTATTTCGCATAACCTAATAATTTCACAAACACGGAAATTATAGCCTATCGAATCACTTCCGACATTATATATACGCGATGAGTTCAACTCCTAACTTCATCACAAAACGGTGTAACTAAAAAACGAAATAGAAAACGCCACGAAATGATGTTTCTCGTTCCGTGACTGGCTGTAAACTCAATTTATTTAAAACATTTCCTTAACAACTAACCTTACATCTAATACATTTACATATGCATTTATTTATAAATGCACGCTGTGCCTAAATACATAATGCACCCCACGCACACATTACGTTGCGGGAGGGAACGAAACGTTCCTAATATTTGATCGACTCTTTCTTGTCTTCTATTTATGGCCGTGACATTTATTACATTATTTATTTCCGACCATTGCGTTCGCTTGTTCTATAACTAATTCCCCCCATAAGGCCGTTTTTACAATTTTGTGTAAATCATTGTATATATTACACATAGCCTGTCCTAACTCAAATTGTTTTTCAATTGTTTTTGAAAAATCCATTTTATTTTTGTTTACAAGTGAACGTCGAAAATATAAATATATATATATAAATATATTATATTTTCTTATATAAAAATAATCAATGAGTCGAAAATAAAAATATAAATAAAGACTTACCGATTTTTGAATCTTTAACTTTTATATTATTATTATTATTTTTTTATTTACGCGGCGCGAGTTCGGTTTGTTATTATCTATTTATTATTATTTTTTTTAAAGATATATATGTATATATATAAAAATATTAAAAAATATATTTTTGTATTACTATTTTTTTACAATTATTAATTTTGGAATTTTCACAACTTGTTTTTTTTATTATTATTATTATAACTTTTCATTAAATTCCAAAATTTCAACAATTTTTTCACTTTCACACAGGCACGCGTTCAAAATACTAGGGGTCACCAATGTTTAGGGGGAGAGGGAATGAATCGATGTTGTTGAGTGTTTGACGAGAGCTGATTCTTTATTTAATAGAAAAACTAAATCTAGCCTTAACATCTAACATAAAAATACACATGAACTTATTTACTAATGCTCGCGTTTTCGAATTTACATTGAATTTTAGGCGTTATTTCAATTTTAAGCTTTCGCGAGACATCAACTACTTTCTGCTGAAGTCCTAAATTCCCCGAAATATTTTCAACATATTTCTTGATGTCCACCTTTTTATGTGCTATTCTTACAATGTTCCCACTTCAGGTAACAGATTTTAAGAACATGCGCACCTATCACGTTGTTTATTTCGCATAAACTAATAATTTCACTAACACGGAAAATATAGCCCATTGAATCACTTCCATCACTGACTACACGCGATACTATAACGATGAGTTCAACTCCTAACTTCATCACAAAACGGTGTAACTAAAAAATGAAAAAGAAAACGCCGCGAAATTATGTTTCTCGTTCCGTGACTGGCTGGAAACTCAATTTATTTAAAACATTTCCATAACACTAAACCTTACATCTAATTTCGTTAATATATGGATAGATCGACACAATCTTTCACTGCGTACCTATTATGTCTCCTTTTACACAACGAAAAGATCTAACACTGTCTTTGCTTCAACAGTCCATCTTTTACGTCGCTAAAACGTATAAGCCTAACACACTTCTCTACTACGAACATGCGCGCCTATCACGTTATTTATTTCGCATAACCTAATAATTTCACTAACATGGAAAATATAGCCTATCGAATCACTTCCAACACTATCTACACGCGATACTATAACGATGAGTTCTACTCCTAGCTGCATCACAAAACGGTGTAACTAAAAAACGAAAAGGAAAACGCCGCGAAATGATGTTTCTCGTTCCGTGACTGGCTGGGAACTCAATTTAATTAATACATTTCCATAACACTAACCCTTACACCTAATTTCGTTAATATATGGATAGATAGATCGATACAATTTTTCACTGCGTACCTATCATGTCTCCTTTTACACAACGAAAAGATCTAACACTATCCTTGCTTCAACAGCGCATCTTTTACGTCGCTAAAGCGTATAAGCCCAACACACTTCACTACTACGAACATGCGCGCCTATCACGTTATTTATTTCGCATAAACTAAAAATTTCACTAACACGGAAATTATAGCCTATCGAATCACTTCTGACACTATCTATACGCGTACTATAACGATGAGTTCAACTCCTAACTTCATCACAAAACGGTGTAACTAAAAAACGAAAAAGAAAACGCCACGAAATTATGTTTCTCGTTCCGTGACTGGCTGGAAACTCAATTTACTTAATACATTTCCTTAACACCTAACCTTACATCTAATTTCGTTAATATCTGGATAGATAGATCGATACAATTTTTCACTGCGTACCTATCATGTCTCCTTTTACACAACGAAAAGATCTAACACTATCCTTGCTTCAACAGCGCATCTTTTACGTCGCTAAAACGTATAAGCCCAACACACTTCACTACTACGAACATGCGCGCCTATCACGTTATTTATTTCGCATAACCTAATAATTTCACTAACATGGAAAATATAGCCTATCGAATCACTTCCATCGTTAACTACACTCGATACTATAACGTCGGGGTCACCAAACGATGAGTTCGACTCCTTACTTCATCACAAAACGGTGTAATTAAAACACGAAAAAGAAAACGCCACGAAATGATGTTTCTCGTTCCGTGACTGGCTGGAAACTCAATTTGTTTAAAACATTTCCTTAACACCTAACCTTACATCTAATACATTTACATATGCATTTTTTTTATTAATGCACGCTGTGCCTAAATACATAATGCACCCACGCACACATTACGTTGCGGGAGGGAACGAAACGTTCCTAATATTTGATCGACCCTTTCTAATAAAACTCTTTCTCTTTCTAAAAAAACGCTCTTACGTACAGTTAGTAAACTGTACAATATGTTTATGGGCACTTCTAGCCTGAACATAAAACTCTCAGTGAGAATAGTCCCTACCTACTGCAAATAATTACGCTTTTCACCATTATTTACGAAGTTCTTAAACATCACAATTTATAAAATCAATCATTACTAACACAGTCTTTATTTATATAAAGAATAAATATTTCAATTATAATGAAATATTAAAACGAAAAATTAAAAATAAGTTAGTATTATAATATTTTTCAATATAATTTAGGAATAATGACGACATAATTTGGGATACATTAATAAAGTAATTTAAACACTTGTATGATTTATTCGCCAAAAGTTATATTTTTTTACACTGAATAATTTGAGTAAATACTTTAAAACTAGTTACAATTAAATTATTGTTGAAAACTGTTAACGTTATTTAAGAATAATGAACATATAATTTAAGATCTATTAACAAAATTTAAGTACTTGTAAATCTATTTTATTTACAAACAAATAAATAAACAAAATTAATTTAAAATATAGTTGTTTCTATTTTTACAATGTCATATAGTCAGGAAGAATTTGCCTTCGTGGTGTTTAGGTTAAAGCAGTAAGGAAAAGTCAAAAGTAGGTCGTTGCCAACTACATGATACCCTACACCACTATGCATATTTAGTAGAGCTCCCGTGACAACATTCAACATTTGGCTTCAGAGAAGTTACAGTTTGGTTTCAGAGGGAACTAATATATGGGAGGCTTATCCAATTCTGAATCGATTTTCACAACATTTGACAGAGATATTTTAATATTTTATACCAAATAACATTGCTATAGAGAGCATGATATCACTTCGAGAAAGATTATATTAAAACAAGTACGTGCGGGGCCGACCATGTGATACCCTACAACACTACAATAGGTTAGTAGCCCCCTCATGTCCAAATCCATTTTGGAAGATTCGCTTTTAAAATTATGTCACGGAGCACTGTCCAGATATTACTCTTAGCATTTTGTCCAGGGACATTTTCCCAATATTTATGCACTCTGTCGTGCTGTTAGTTTTTGTGGTCCATTTTACGGCTAAATATAATCCAATGGTCATCCAAAATGCCAGAATTTTTCCCTGTGCTTAACTATCTTCTCAGACGTATCGATTGGCTTCAATTGTGTGATCAGGATATTTTTCTGTTTTTGGTTCATTTGAACCCCTAAATATTTTACGATCATCTCCAAAAGCAAGAGGCCCCTCTGTGTCTTCAAATGTAGACTCAACTTTATGATTAGCTTGTCTACGATATTTGGCTATATTCGTCAACGAAATCAGCATAAAAAAGCCAGAAGTTCGCCTATTGTGTATTTCGGATATCGCCTGTAAGTAATGTTGGTATTTTTTCACACAAAAGTAGTGGTCCATTCTACCCGCTGTCTTAAATTCTAACTTCATGCAAGATTTCGTGTCCTTTGGTTTCTATACCGTTTTTTGATAATTTTAGCCAAATCTTTGAACCGAATCGTCTTTAATTTGATATTTGGAGTTCGTAATAGGTACCATCCATGACAGAAAATTGGCTAAAAAGATTCACATTTTGGTATAATATAAGTGCTCAAAAATTGGTACTTTAAAGTCGTAATAGGTACCATCACCTTTGGTAGCAAATTGAACTCGTCATCTATGGACATTTTCTCAGAAGATCTAAAGAAATATATGTGATAATTATACAACAACTCAATTTACCAAATAGCAAAATGTTAATAAATTTTCTAGAAAATTCTAAAAATTGATTAAATAACCAACTGAAGTTATTTCTGTGTACTTATTATTATTATTATTATTTTTTTTTTTTTTTTTTTGTAGAATGAAACAGATTAACCTATTTCTGAACGTTGGTTGCAAGAGACATTAATAAGTACTCAATCAGACTACAAGGATCTAGGACACTGTTGAAATTCAAGAATACGGTTTCAAGAGACCTTAATAACTACTCAGTCAGACTACAAGGATCTTGGATACTGTTGCAAGAGACCTTAATAAGTACTTAAGCAAACTACAAGGATCTAGCATACGACTGCAAGAGACCTTATTAAGTACTCCATCAGGCTACAGGATATTCAAGGATACAGTTACAAGGGACCTTAATAAGTATTCAAGCAAGCTACACGATATTCAAGGATACAGGTACAAAAACTGAGGATTTCTTTCGTTTCGGAGATCCATCCAGGAATTGAAAATTATTAAACTTTTTTCAAAATTCTAAAGCTTTAAAAATGCTTCGTCGAAAACCTTCTTCAAAGCTGCTAATTCAATTTTAGACTCCTTGAAATGAGTATAAAAGTTAATTTTTAAGGGCCTACAATCAATACATGCCCAACGTAAACCATATTTTTCGCGATCAGTAAGAAGATCAAAATGGCGGCCATTAAGACCTGCACATTTTAAATATTCATGCTTATCGCATAGCCAACATGTTAGTAAACGTTTTTTTAAAATTAGTAATTTTGCAATTTTTATTCGAGCACTCCATGTTAATTCGAAATACTAAAGGAAACAGTGTATTAGGGAAATAGTGTAGTAATTAATTTACAGTAACAGCCTAAAGCTATGGAAAGCTAATTTAATATTTAATACGTACAGGCCAGCAAAAGGGAATCAGGCACAAACGTCAAAGACAAAAGAAATAACACTACGTTGTAAATAACAAACACAGAAAAGAATATTAAAACACCAAAAAATGATCAACGCTCACAAAATTAAATTTAGTAAAATAGTATAAAAACACCAAAAAACTTCACACTTTTGCAAACTATTAAAATGTATATATTAAAAAAAATCACAATTTAAAACTTCTAAAAACACAATAACTGCGAAAATTTAATTTTAATTTGTTTGACGACACACGGAAAAAGCACTTGCATGCGAGCAGAGTTGCCACCGAGATTCAAGGATTAGGGACCTGGATACGTACTCTAAGGAATGATGTCAAGAATACATTTTTTAAATAAGCACTTACCGAAGTTGGGGTTGTCACGTTCAAGGTCTTTTACTGACTGTCTCGATTCCGCCTTCGACTCCCCTTTTATACCCGGCTCCAACACGTGTACAACATTACACGTGTTCATCACCGCCAATAATGGTGATGAGTGATGCTGTCTGTTGTTGTGATAACGGTTCGCTTGCAAGGAGTACTAAGGCCCGCCAGAAAAAAATACGAAAATAATGCAGTTGACATATTTTTTATAAAATTTTGTAGGTAACATTGTGTAGGCAAAATTGACGGATAATTTTTGTCGATTTTGTACTTAATCTAATACTAAAACTATATCTAGAGATTGCTTCCGAACCATATAATGTATGGCATACTCTTCTTTCGAGTTAAATCCACTTTTAGTTTATTATATCTTGAAACTCCGAATCTTTGAATCTCTAGACAAAAAGGTAACTCATTATGTTCATAGACGAGAGTGTTTGGATAGCCAAAGGTAACTTCGTAAACATAACCAATTTTTGAATTTGGTTTGAATTTTTAAACATCCTCAAGATTTATAATCATTCCCTGTAGCTCCAACCACTCAACTTCACCATGTGGGAGATATTGTTGCATCTAGTCTAGACATATAAAAGGTTATTATTTATATTCAACAGATAGCTTGATGGAGTTGTCATAGTTCTGGATGGAGTTGTCGTAGTTCTCAACACATTGGTTGTTGGCCTTAGTGTACCTTTCTTGATCATTGTGTAAAACCGCTATGTATTTTGTTCTTAAAAAAAAGTTAAACACATCTAGATCCGTTAGCACATCTATATCTTCCTCAGTATGTCTAAGAATATCGTCAAAAGATAAACCAAGTTCTGTGAAAAACTGGTAGGATTTCCCTGACTTTTTCGAAAATGTCAGTGAGGAGCAGCACATCAGTTTTCAAATATAATTCCATGTAATCTCGCAAGGTTTTGCAATTAAATGTCTGCCAGACTTTTATTGTATGCCCATATTAATACTCACAGCAATTCCTTCATTTAAAATCCCATACATTTGTTTAATGAGCGGAAGAGAGATTTTATTTAACTTATTAAATGCATATATAGTTTGAGTTGCACTCGTTATTAATTTAAAATAATTCTTAAGTCCTAATTATGATAATTTTCCTTAACATAGTCTAGCATGAGAGAAAGAGAGATATAAATATTCAAATGCCTGTGCACCATGCCGCCATAAATCCTAAGGAAGGTTATAAGACATGCATAGCTAGCTCACTTGTGGCAAGCAAACATAATGCGCTTGCTTATCAGTCAGAGTAAAGATTACATTCCGTAATCTAACTCAAACATAATTATTTTACAGACATTCCACGATCCCTTCTTATCAAAATTGAGGTGAAAAAGTGAGAAAGGAAAGACAGAACCTGACGGTTCGAATGCTGTTTATTTTTAAAATATGTTCCTTACGTACTACTGAAACCAATCTAACTTATCCTAGACGCAGCCACACAATTGTTCTTATATATTTTTATTACATGGCTGCTTGTCCCTTCATTCAAGTGGTCTTGGCTACCTAATGGCGCATCGATAACTGTATGTGTGGGTCATGTCCTTTATTATTTTACACATTATCATATGCGATAGCGCACAAGATCACTGTATTCTACACATGTGATATTTTATCGCAGCTGGGAAACTGATATTTTGAAATCTTCATTTTTAAGTGTTAGAATTTCCCAGGGCCTCAAGCGCACTTAAAAGTATGTACAAAGTATTTTGTACACATGGTATTGATTTTACGGAATCTATGCATTCAAAATAGATTTTCTCTTTCCATTACTTAACTGCAATAACCTTATAAAAAACGTTCACTTATCTGTGAACACTTTGAATTCTTTACTTATTTTGATACATTTTTAGCTGAAATATGGTGAACTTTTTCGCCATCCTCCGATAATATTAAAGTAAAATGTCTATTAAAGTAAAATGTCTATTAAAGTAAAATGTCTTTTCCTTTTTTGCGTTCAAAAATATAATCCTTGGTTACATCGAACCCGAATACATTTATAGATGAATTATTTTCTTCAAATTTCATGGGGAATTTCCGAATCCAGAATCTCTCTCTTTTGGGACTCAGTCACATTATTCTTTATATAATCAGCATGGATTTTAAATAAAATTATTCAATTTGGTATTATTAACTGCTTGCAGGTAATCTTCTAATTATTATACCCTACACCACATAGTAAGGGTATTATGTCTTTGTGCCTTTGTCCGTAAAATGGAGAAGGAAGCGAGATAGACCCATAGTTACTTTTGAGAAACTTCATAGAATCACTTTCTGAGTCGATTTATGCATGTCAGTCCGTCTGTGCATGTATTCTTGTGAACAAAATGCAGGTCGCATTTGTTATCCGATTGAGATGAAATTTTCCATACAATATTTGCTTGACTCAAGGACGAACCCTATTGGTGATTATCGGATTAGATTAAGATATAGCTCCAATATATCTTCAACCGATTTCGGTTTTATTGTGCACCAAATGACCAATATAAGTGCAAAATGGCCTGAATTCCAACCGAATTCAATGTAGAAGCAAGTACATCAAATTTGGTAAAAATCGGTTCAGATATAGCTATAGCTCCCATATGTAGGATCCATCAGATTTGGGGTTTTAAGTCCCTCACATGCGTAATATGCTCTCCAGTAGAATGATATTTGCTACGAGACATCAGATACTGCTCGAAAATATCTGTCAAATTTTTTGGATATCGGTTCAGATTAGGCTCCTATATTAATCCGATATCAGGTTTATTGTGCACCAACTGGCTAATATCAGCCAAAATGGACTTAATTTTGGCAATTACGACTAAATTTATCCTATAAAGGAGTACTTGAAATTTGGTGTAAATCGGTTCAGATATAGCTATAGCTCCCATATATATGTTTTATCCGGTTCGGGGTTTAAAATCCCTCACAAGCGTAATATGCATTCCTCAACAATGATCTTTGGTACCAGATATCAGATACAGCTCTGAAATAAGTGTCAAAATCGGTTCAGAATAGGATGTAGGTCCGATATATATCTTCAACCGATTTCGGGTTAATTTTGCACCAATTGGCCAATATCTGTCAAAAAGTCCTGACTTTTGGTTTATCCGATCGAATTCAGTCTAAAAGCATTGGAATTTGGAGAAAGTCAGTTCAGATATAGTTATAGCTCCCATATATATGGGAGGATTCATTCGATTTGGTTTTAAAGTCAATCACATTCGTAATATGCATTCGACAACAATGATATTTGGTACCTGATATCGTATAGAGCTCGGAAATACCTTTGCCAAATTTTGTCGAGAACGGCCAAGATTTGGATATAGCTCCCATAATATCCTTAATACGATTTCAGGTTTATTGTGCAAATAATGGTAAATATCAGCCTAAATGGAGTGAATTTCGAGAGGAATGTTTCGATTTTGTGGACCTCGGCTCCGATATATATTTTTTAATATAAACCTTTTCATGCACTCTTTGGCAATGTTATTTGGCATAAAAGATTAAAATGTCTCCGTCTAATTTAGTGAAAATCGATTCAGAATTGGATAAGCCTCCCATATATTAGTTCGACCTGAAACCAAATTATAACTGTTCTAAAGCCGAATGTTGACTGGTGGTATGATCTACTTCAAATAAATTCTTTTGTTACGGGAGCTCTACTAAATATGTATAGTAATGTAGGGTATCATATAGTCGGCCCCGTCCGAATTTTGACTTTTCCTTATTGGTTTTGTTTTATGGTTGCTAGTTCTCTTCACTTTAAAGAAGGGAGGCCTCGAAAAGCCATCGGTTAAGTGAGAAAAAGCAGCCATATGGTTTGATTGTTGATTCGATTCTGATTTTATTTTAAAAAATGTTCGTAAATACTCCAAAATCTAACTTAACCTCATTGCAGCCACAATTAATTATCTTTTCAAAACCATACATCCAATCAATTCCACACTTCGACTTGAAAAGTAGTACAGAATGAATTTCAGATCATTAAGCTCACCTCGATAGAGAAATAAACACAAAATGTTTTTATTCCCGTTTTTATTTATTTTTCTACATCACACATTTCTTGGTTAAAGCTGAACATTTTTTGGAACAGCAATTATCATCGATCTAACAATTTCCTCCATAACCCATGCAGGGAATTATTGCTTGAGACATTTGAAAAAAATGTTGCCAAAATAACGAAGATCGCTAATGCAAAGAGTGCGAAGTTCATTGTCGATCCGCTATGTATGTATACGTTCCTGATTCGAGTGGCTCTTACAACTGTCATACTTCACTTTAAATGACAACGTTATATAGGTACTGAAGAAGGGAAATCCATGCACTTGCGTAAATATTGAATAATGTCATGCACTTGAGTAAATATTAGATTTTTTTTGGCATGAATTGAATGAATTGAAATTATTATTTAATATTATTTATAGAAAATAATATAAATATAAAATAGCTAAAAGTTTGCATGTTAAGTTTGGATAATTTTTACGGTACGTTCTATTTTAGAGATGGCTAACAAGTGACAGTAATATTGAAACTTTCTATTGCACTTATTTCAAAATATCTCTGTTTTCCCATAAATGCTGCAAAGTGTAAGAGGTATTTACCATGCTCGTTCTTCGTTCTAATATGTTTCGAAAAATGTGGGTTTCAGTTTCTAGTCGGAATTTATTTATAAAAATTATGTAGAAATCTAAACTACTTCAACTAATATTACTACTTCACTTTACAGTACCGTTTTCTTTGGGTTTACCTTCTGTTCTCTTCGGCCCGTAGGACTAAATGCTGAGAAAAGAAACCAAACACGGGTTCCTTATTTTCAAATCTAATTTTATTTATCAACTAGCAAGAGCCCGCTACTTCGTCTGCGAAAAAATCTTTCTTAAAGTGATCGTGTTAGGTCTTTTGATACCCTCCACCATTCTACGGAGGGTATATTAGCTTTGTCATTCCGTTTGTAACTCTTCGAAATATTTATAATAGACCCCACAAAATATATACATTCTGGATCAGGGTAAAATTCTAAGACTTTCTAGCGATTTCCGTCTATCTGTTGTAATCACGCTATCATTCGAACGAATTGAGATCGAAAGCTAAAATTTTGCATACATACATAGTTTACCAGTCCACGTCTTCGTATAGCCCCATGTAACGGTACCTCTCGATAGTCGGTATTTTGATGATTTCAGCAACATTCTTTACCGGAATCGTTCCAAATTTCATATTTGAATTTCGAAATGTGTACTACAACCTATAGCAAATAATTTTGTATGCAGGTCCACGTCTTCGTATAGCCCCCATATAACGTTACCCCCCGATACTCCGTATTTTTATAAGTTATAACTTGACTGAGGAGGATATCAGTAAAACCATTGCAAAATAGACCCACATCCAATTTTTCTGTCCAAAACTATTTCAACGTCTCCATATGCACATGCAAGAAACCAACAGTGACCTCAATAGCAAATTTCAGAATTTCAACGCTATCCTAGTAACAAATCTAATAACATTTAGTATATATATCAAAAATAATTCTGACCTCTCCATCCTAGACCCCAACAGTGATCCAAAATTAGTACTTTTCGAATAATAATAGTACACAGTTCCAGCAGACTTTAATATCAAATTTCGAGATACCAGCTCTATACATTCACCCAATACCAAATTTTGTAACATTTAACAACTTTTCGTACAATTTCCAAAACCACCTCTATATCTCAACCACAGAAACCAACAACTTTAGAATTTTAGCGCTTTAACTACCCCCATTACCAAATTAATACAATTTAGTACTTTTCAAACAACTATACTATGTATTCTCGAACCCACCTCCATATCTAAACCACAGACCCCAATTGTGACATCTATGTCCACAATTAAGTACTTTTCGTACAATTATAGTACATATTTCTACAACTACTTGCATATCTCAATCGCAAATACCAACAGAGCACTGTAATTTCCCCTGTTGCCAAACCTAGTACCGTTGTCAAACCTAGTACACATATTCAAAACTGTTTCCATATCTCAATTCTTCACCCAATCTTCTCACCCAATACAAAATTTGGTACCATGTAGTACTTTTGGTACAGTTTACACTACAATTCCTTCACTCAATACCACATTTAGTACTATTTAGTACTTTTCGTAAAATTATAGTACGCATTTCCACAAACCACCGTATCAATCCCAGATACCAACACAGACCTCAATGTCAAATTTCGAAATTCCAGCCCTTACCCTTCACCGAATACCAAATTTAGTACCATTTAGTATATTTCGTACAAATTTAGGACGCCATTCCAAACCACCGTCAAATCTCAAACACAAATATCATCAGTAATGTGAATATCAAGTTTCTGAATTTTATCTCTATCCCTTCACTCAATACCAAATTTAATGTATCGTATAAATAAAGTACCCATTTCCGCAATCACTTCCATGTATCCAGACTACACATGAACAGTAGCCGTAATACCAAATTTTAGATTTCAAACACTATATGTTTACCCAAAGCCAAATTTGACGAAACCTAGTACTATTTAATAGTACTGTGCCCCCACTTAGTACATCTTTCCAAAATCATCTTCGTATATTAAGCTTAGCTTTATTCGTTCACATTAAACCAAATTGTAGCATTTTCGAATTTTTGTAACAGTTTAGAACATTTCCAAAATTTAAAATTCGAATTTCCATGCACCTTGGTGCATCTATACTGCATTCCGCCAGTGACTCTCATTCCAAATTTCAGAATTCCAGCTTCATCGGCTCATCAAAATTCCACTCTGTGCCAAATTTAATAGGAACGAATTTCCAAAGCTTCCTACATGAACTTATTCTACACCCCCACAGTAATCCCAATTCCAAATTTTAGAATTCCGCCCCTGTTGGTTGTACTTTATTTAGTACATTATAGTACATATAAGTACGAATTTCCAAAACTTCCTATATAGCCCAATCCTACACTCCGACAGTAGACTTATTTCAAACTTTAAGGAGACGAACCGTATTGGTTCACCGAAGTCCAAATAGTACAAAATTAAGTACCATTCAGTACATTTAAGTTCAAATTTTCATAACTTCTTACATCATACAAAATTTTTGTACCATTTAGCACATATAAGTACGAATTTCATTCCTCAGTCCTAAAATTTAATGGTAATCTTTTTTCTATATTTTAGAATTCCAGTTCTATCAGTTCATCCAAATCGAAATTTTATAAAATTTAGTACCATTTAGAATCTTTTAAAATCTTTAAAATATCTAATATAAGAAGGTGCCGATACATGGGGGGATATACGATATTGTGGACCTATAAAGACAAATCTATGTCTGCGTGTAAAGTACTCACAAGGAACTTCTTGTATGGATTTTCAGATAATTCCATTGAAAAATGTGGCAAAAATCATCAAAATACCGAATACCGTGGGAGGGCTACATATTGGGGACCTGTACGATATTGGGGACCTATATAGATAATTCTCTGCCGAGGTATAAAGTACCCACAAGGTACTCCTTGTGTGGATTTTCAGACAATTCCGTTGAAAAATGTGGGTAAAATCATCAAAATACCGAATATCGGGGGGGGTACCGTTATATGGGGGATGTACGATATCGTGGACCTGTATAGAAAATTCTCTCTCAGGGGGTAAATTACTCGCAAGGGACTACTTGTGTGGATTTTAAGACAATTCCATTGAAAAATGTGGCAAAAATCATGAAAATACCGAATATCGTGGGGGTACCGTTACATGGGGGCTGTACGATATTGGGGACCTATATAGATAATTCTCTGCCGAGGTATAAAGTACCCACAAGGTACTCCTTGTGTGGATTTTCAGACAATTCCGTTGAAAAATGTGGGTAAAATCATCAAAATACCGAATATCGGGGGGTACCGTTATATGGGGGATGTACGATATCGTGGACCTGTATAGAAAATTCTCTCTCAGGGGGTAAATTACTCGCAAGGGACTACTTGTGTGGATTTTAAGACAATTCTATTGAAAAATATGGCTAAAATCATCAAAATGCCGAATACCGTGGGAGTACCGATACATGGGGCTGTACGATATTGGGGACCTATATAGATAATTCTCTGCCGAGGTATAAAGTACCCACAAGGTACTCCTTGTGTGGATTTTCAGACAATTCCGTTGAAAAATGTGGGTAAAATCATCAAAATACCGAATATCGGGGGTACCGTTATATGGGGGCTATACGACATCGTGGACCGATATAAGCCATCTTCGAACTTGACCTGCCTGCAGACAAAAGAAAGATCTGTGCAAAGTTTTAGCTTCCTATCTTAAATCGTTTAGACTGTAGCGTGATTACAACAGACGGACAGACGGACGGACAGGGCTAAATCGTCTTAGAATTTTACGCTGATTAAGAATATATATACTTTTTTGGGTCTAAAATGATTATTTCGATGAATTACAAACGAAATGACGAACTTAATATACCCTCCATACCTTTTTTGGTGGAGGGTATAAAAGGTAAACAATCAAACGGATCAATTAAAAGCTGAAACCAGTAAGGAAAGGTCAAAAGACGGGCGGGGCCAACTATATGATACCCTACACCACTATGCGTATTTAATAGAGCCCGCTTAACAAACATGTTTATATCGGGAATTTAAGTGAAGTAGATAATTTCAACTATGATCCAAATAACATTGCTGTATTGTGCATGGTATGATTTCGATAAGGATTATATTAAAAAATATTTATTGGTGCAATAGATATACCGTACCGAGTTTCACGGCATGGTAAAATTCGCTTGAATATGAAACAAGTTAAAAAGCCGTAAGTTCGGCCGGGTCGAACATAGGATACCCTCCACCATTTGAACGAATTTGGAAATTTTCAAAAAATAAAATCAGTTAAAAATTCTGTTAAAATCTAAAAAAATACCGAATATAGACAGACGACGTGGACCTACATAGAAACTTGAAGTAAACGGTGAATAAGGTAGCTAAACTCATCAAAATGACGTATATATGGAGGTTCCGTTATATCGGAGCTATACGAAGACCTGGACCTGCACAGACAATTTTTTGTCACAGCCTGTAGCATCCATTACGAACTTCAAATACGACATCTCAAACAATTTCTGTGAGTATTGTACCTAAAATCATCAAAATACCGAATATCGGGAGGAACCGTTATATGGGGGCTATATCAAAACATGGACCTGCACAGACAATTTTCTGCCATAGGCTGTAGTATCCATTACGAACCTCAAATACCAAAATTGAAACAATTCCGCTGAATAATATCGCTAAAATCTTCAAAATACCGAATATCGGGAGCTACCGTTATATGGGGGCTATATCAAAACGTGGACCTGCGCAGATAATTTTCTGGCTTAGGCTGTAGTATCCATTTCGAACTTCAAATACCAACTTTGAAACAATTCCGGTGGATTGCACCACAGCGGGAATTAAGTAAACCCGTTAATAATGTAAATATACCCGTTGATAAAGATTTCGATTATTGCTTATAGTTTCATTAGATATTATAAAACCATAACTATTAACACGACTGCAAAACACATAAATTGTTCCAGTCGGTTTCAGATTGCACTCCTATAGAATGGGCGGGTTTCATATTAAAATTTATAGACAAATTGCTACAAAACAAAAATAAAAACAACAACATTTCTTACGCTTATAAGTGAGACTGGTCCAAGAAAGCCAGGTTGAATATACGTCTTCCACCTCATTTATGACTACATCCGATTCGAATACTGCCCTACTTACACTCCATCACTTCTCATTCCTCCCTGACATGAACTTTAAATTGTGTATAATAAACAAGTAAAGAAGCAGCTAAGTTCGGACGGGCCGAACTTTTTATGCACTCCACCATTCGCAAGGAACTTGAAAATTTTAAAAAAAAAAATTCCGTCGACATATGCCGCTCAAATGAATATATGGGGCAATACGATGACGTGGAGCTGGATAATTAATTTTTTGTGATAGGATGTAGTAACGATTCCGAATTTCAAATACGAAATTTGACGCAATTCCAGTGAATAATGTTGCGAAAATAATGGAAATATCGAATTTCTGGGGTAGCGTTATATAAGTGCTGTACTAAAATGTAGACCTATATAGACAATTTTTTTTAGGGGGTAACGCACTCACTGAGAACTCCTTGTGTAGAAATTCAGACAATTCGATAAAAAATGTGGCTAAAATCATCAAAATACGGAATATCGGGAGTTAAGTTATATGGGGGATATACGATATCGTGGACATATATAGACAACTAGCTGAACCCGGTGCGCTTCGCTACCCCTTTTGATTTTATATGCATTCAAAATTTTATTTACGAATATATGTTGGATAAAAAAAAAACAAATTTAAAAATTAAAAAAAAAAATATTGCACTAATTTAATGCGTAAATAACCAAAACCATTAGAAAAGCAGAAAAATGACATACATACACGAAGGGTTTGTCCTTCGGATTTATTTATTTTATAGCAAATACCAAGCGTGCAGTAAACTGCAATCTTTTGAAGTTGAGTGGCATTTCTATTGCAATTAGTGAATTCGAGATAGCAAGATACTTCGCCGTAATAAGCGTATTTCAAATCAATTGTTGTGTTGTTTTTTAGTGTTAGCCTAAGGCGTTGTGGGTCAATGGTTCTTATTAAAATGATATCCCAATCTGATCCGGTTTAAATATAATTTTAAAAAAATTACTTTTACACCAAATTCCGCCACACCTTTTATATTTCATTGAAATTAGTGCGTCAAATATGTGAAATCGGCCAATAATATATATATATATATATATATATATATATATATATATATATATATATATATATATATATATATATATATATATATATATATATATATATATATATATATATATATATATGGGAGCTATATCCAAATCTTAACTAATTTCCAATTAATTTGTCACACCTCAACTGATTTTAATATAATTTGGCAATTTTTTCTGGTGCCACATTTTGTGTCTCTCGCTTTGGGTGCATCAAATATGTGAAATCGGCTGGGTATATATATGGGAGCTATAATCAAATCTGAGCGTATTTGAATATAATTTGTCAAATTTATTTTTGTACCAAATTTAGCCACCCATGCCGAATTTCATTGGAATCGGAAATACGTATCGTGTTTTGTGCATCAAATATGTGAAATCGGCGGAAAATATATATGGGAGCTATATCCAAATCAGAACGGATTTTAATATAATTTGACTAATTTATTTTCTAATCAAAATCCCGATACATATTCCAAATTTCTTTGGAATCCAACATACATATCGTGTATGGTGCATCAAATACATGAAATCGGTCGAAAATATATATGGGAGCTATATCCAAATCTGAACCGATTTCAATTTAATTTGACAAATTCATTTTGTCTCCCAATTCCGTTACTTATTTTTAATTTCATTACAATTGGAAATACATATCGTGTTTGGTGCATCAAATGCTTGAAATCGGCCGAAAATATATATGGGAGCTATATCCAAATCTGAACCGATTTTAATATAATTTGACAAATTTTTTTTTCGGATTAAATCCCGTCACACATTCCAAATTTCATTGGAATCGAACATTCATATTGTGTTTGAGGCATCAAATGAACGAAATCGGTCGAAAATATATATGGGAGCTATATCCAAATCTGAACCGATTACAATATAATTTGGCAAACTAATTTTTGTTCCAAATTCCGTTACGTATTCCAAATTTGGAGACTGAATATTCAACCAATCAATAGATATGTGCATATAAAATCTAAATTTTTGGGAGGTACCTCCGATTCTGATGCTATATCTCCAGTTCCAAGTGGAAATTCAAAAATGTATATAGCCTATGTCACTTTCAGGCGATGTTGCAGTATATATGGAAATTTTCTGGAAAATCTATTCACCGGTTTTCGAGTCCATAAATTACAAACATACAAACATTTTCCTCTTTTATAGATATAGAAGATACACATTCAGGGTATTAGGTACTCAGAGGGAAATCCTTGTGTGGATTTTAGGGCAATTCCATTGAAAAACGTGGCTAAAATCATCAAAATACCGAATATCTCGGGGCACCATTGTATGATGGCTATACGATATCGTGGACCTATATAGACAATTCTCCTTCTAGGATAAAATACTCACAGAGAACTCCTTGTTTACTTTTTAAGCCAATTCCATTGAAAAATTTGGCTTAAATCATCAAAATACCGAATATATCGTGGACCTATATAGAAAATTCTCTTCCAGGCGATAAAGTACTCACAGTGAACTGCTTCTATAGAATTTCAGATAATGTCGTTAGCAAATGTGGTTAAAATCATCAAAATATCGAATATAGGCAGGTACAGTTATGTGAGGGATATACGATATCGTTCTGTAGAATTTCAGACAATTCCATTAAAAAATGTGATAAAAATCATCAAAATACTGAATATCGGGGGTCACCATTGTATGGGGGCTATACGGTACGTGGACCTATATAGACAATCATCTTTCAGGGGTTAAAGTACTCACAGAGAACTCCTTGTGTACATTTTAAGCAAATTCCATTGAAAAATTTAGATAAAATCATCAAAATACTCAATATCGAGAGGTACAGTTATATGGGGGATATACGATATGGTGGACCCTATGGTACCTCCTTGTGTAGAAATTCAGACAATTCCATTAAAAAATGTTGTTAAAATCATCAAAATACCGAATAGCGGGGGTAGCGTTATATGGGGGCTATACGATATCGTAGACCGGTATAGCCCATCTTCGAACTTAACCTGCCTGCAGAAAAAAATAAAGATCGGTGCAAAATGTTATCTTCCTATCTTTATTCGTTTTGACTCTAGCGTGATTACAAACGGATGGACAGGGCTAAATCGTCTTATTATTTCCATGAGTTACCATGCTATGTATGATGAAGGGTATAAAAACTATCATAAAATTTGAATTTAGTTCCCGATTTTTCTCTAGCTTCCTCCATCAATATATCGATATCCGCCTGATACTGCTCCCGAAAACGATCGAAATTTTGAAAAATAGTTAAATATACAAGTACTGAGCCAGTTCTACAACATAGAGGAAACTTGGCACATGTCAATTAAACCAAACTAAGGCCGAACCATATGCTGACAGTATTGACTGATTACTTTCAAACTGTTTTGATAACACATTTATGAATTTAGTTATATTTCCTTTTGCAAACGCAGGGCTATAGTTAAACACATTGTTTGTTTTCGGCACTTTGTGTATATACTAACAAGTAAGCAAAGGCTATAGTCGTGCGGGGCCGACCATGTGATACCCTACAACACTAAAATATATTGGAAGCCTTCTTATGTCCAAATCTATTTTGGAAGATTTCGCTTTTGAAATTATGTCATAGAACACTGCCAACATATTACCCTTAGCTTTTTGACCAGGGACATATTCCCAATATTTGCGCACTCCGTCGGGCTGTTAGTTGTTGTGGTCAATTTACAGCTAAATATAATCTAATTGTCATCTAAAATGCTAGGACTTCCTCCCTCTCCTTAACTCTCTTCTCAGGCGTGTCGATTGGCTTCAATTGTGTGATCAGGAATACTTTTCTGTTTTTGGTTCATTTGGTATTTTTTCACACAAAAGTAGTGGTCCATTCTAAGCGCTGTCCTAAACTCTAACTTCATGCGAGATTGAGTGTCCTTTGGTTTCTATTTCGACTGCAAAAACAGGAACATTTTTCCTAGTTGGTTCATTTCAACCCCTAAATATATTGCGGACATCTTTGAAAACAATAGGTTTAGCCCTTCTGAGCCTAACTCTACCTTCGTGAAAAATTTCGTGGGCATCGAACGATAATTGCAATCTGTATATAAATAATAACCCCAACCTGTGTTATAAAGTGAAAAAATATTACAAAATATACACTTCAATATTATAAGTCAAATTGAAAAAATCGCATGCGATAAAAAAAATGAAAAAATAAAAAAATGTCACAAAATACTACAAAATCTATATGAACATCATTATTGGCATATTTTTATGCGATTGGTAAAAATCGCTCCAGCCATTCTGGAGATATAAGCATTCTAGCTAACATCCCCTTCCTTTGTATATATACATTGTATATATTTCGCTATTTATATCCGATATTTTTACTATCGGCATCTACGTAACGGTCAGAATTGACCTGTTCCTCTATTTGTGATTTCGCCGGCATTAAAAATATTCGCGGTTTAATGGAAAATTTGACTTTTATTTATCACAAATGCTATGGTCTATTTCAACCACTAAGTATTACCCGATGACCATCAAAATTGGAAGGCTTCTGCCCAGCCCAAAGCTCTAGCCACATGCTAACTTTCGCTTCGATTGGTCTATAATTGCGACCTGTAGAGCAACTGCAAAATCATGAAATTTTTCAGTTTTTGGTCCATTTCAACCACTAAATATTATGCGATCATCTCCAAAAGAAATAGGGTTCTATTCCGACCTTAACCCCACCTACATTCTAAATTTCGTGAAGATCGGGCCATAATTGCGACCTGTAGAGTGATTACAAATTAACATGGACAGACGGACAGACGGACAGACGGACGGACGGACATACATAGCTAGATCGACTCAGCTCGGCGAGCTAGGAAGATCCATATATACTTTCCTATGTGGGAAACCAATATTTCGAGGTGTTACATAATTTTTGGCCCAATCAAACTTATAATACCCCAACACATAGTGTTGTAGGGTATAAAAACTAACATTTACTCAAGTGCATGGATTCAAATGGAAATTATGAGCTCTAACTTATTATAACTCTTATTCTTTTGTATATAAGATGGACCCTCAAATGCGAAATACAACAGAAGTCGGAGCCGCTGGAATCTGGAAACATATACAAAACGCATTTAAAAATGAATTTTGCTCTTTCGTTAACTATCTTCGTTATTTTGGCTACATTTCTTCAAATGTCTCTTGCCATAGATAAAGATATTCCCTGTGTTGGTATTGGCGGTCGTTGTTACACCAGTGCTCAATGCTGTTCCAAACATTGTTTAACTTATGCCGCAAAATGTGTATCATAATTTGGAAAAACGAGTAATAAAGAGAATAAAATAATTTGAATTATATATTTTGAGTTTTATTATATTCAAAGTCAAAATACTTTATAGCGACCAGGCGGGACTTTGGGTACCAACTTAGAACTCAAGTTGTTAAAAATATATGATCTATTCCAGAACTGTAAGAATATAAAACTTTTACCACGATTAGCGATTTTTCTTCTATGATATCGAAAACCAGTAAGGAAAAGTCAAAAGTCGGACGGGGCCGACAATATGACACCCTACACCACTACCCATATTTAGTAGAGCTCCCGTAGCGAAAGAATTTCTTTGAAGTAGATCATACCACCTATCAACATTTGGCTTTAAAGCAGTTATAATTTGCCATAGAGTGCATGGTATCTCTTCGAGAAGAATAAAATAAAAAAAATATGTATGGGAGCCGAGTTCCACACAATCGAAGCGTACGTCCTGAAATTCACTCCATTTGGGCCGATATTAGCCATTATTTGCACAATAAACTTGAAATCGGATTAAGGATATCTATGGGAGCTATATTCAAATCTTAGCCGTTTTCGATAACATTTGGGAAAGGTATATACGAGCTCTCTAAGATACCTGATACCAAATATCATTAGGCATGTTCCAGAACTGCAAAAATGTAAAAGTTTTTACTACGATGTCCGACTTCCCTTTATAAAATCGAAAAAAGCTTCTTTCAGGTTCTGGGACAAATCTATTGTTATCGAATGCATATTACGAATGTTGGGTACTTAAACACTAAATCGGATGAAACATATATATGGAAGCTTTAACTATATCTGAACCGATTTCCACCAAATTTAATGTACTTGCTTCTAGAGTGAATGATTTCGGTCAGATGTGCCAAAATTCAGTCCATTTGGGCTGATATTTGCCATTTGGTGCATATATATATGGGAGCTTTATCCTAATCTGAATCGATCTCGATAAAATTTGACAGAGGTATTTTCGAACAGTATCTGATGTCCGGTACCAAATATCATTCTTATGGAGTGCATATTACGCATGTGAGGGACTTAAAACTCCAAATCGGATGAAACATATATATAGGACGGACGGAGAGACGGACTGACGATTCTCTACCACTATGCGGTGTAGGGTATAAAAATTGCAAAAATAGTAGATTCTTGCAGTTTCTGAAATAGATCAAAAAATTTTGGGAATGAAAGGTACTCCCTCGAATTTTTACAAAGTGTTAAATTCTCTTTTAGGAGCAGAAAAAATCAAGCAAACCCAATGTTTCGACATCGCTCAGTATGAGTTTTTTAGTGGGAGCAAAATCCGTTCAAAACAGATTCTACTATTGCCGAGTACTTTTTTAGTGTTTGTCATAACCAATCAATCGCCAACAAAAATGGACCAACAAACTTTGTGATTCCGTTAGTAACTCCTCGAAAAACTCATGTCAGACCCAACAAAGTATACATATTTTTGATCAGCCTAAAATATGTCTATCTGTTGTAATCACGAATTGAGAATAGAAGGCTTTCAAACGAATTGAGATAGAAGGCTAAAATTTTGCACGGATGTGCATTTTTTCCGTACGTTCGTGAATGGTCGATGCCGGTTCACGTTTCCGTATAGCCCCCACATAGCGGTTTTTCTTTAAACGGTGTTTTTCGACTGAATTTTTGGAAATTTTGCAAATTTCTTTAGAATGATGGAGAATGTTAAAAGTTGAGTCCGGCTGAACTTAGCTGCTCTTTTACTTGTTAACGATTTTTTTTATTTGAACGCCCTATACTTTGCTCAAAAATAATAGAAGCTGTTCGTTTACCCAAAAGTTCAATAGGGGAGAGAGATCCTAATGAGAGAGACATTTTGACATTTGCAATTCTTGCTTAGAAAGTTTCCTCAGTAAGAATTATCCGGTAACATATTTTGTAAACAAACAAATTTAATCAATCTACTTAAAACAAGTAAAAAGCTGTAAGTTCGGCCGGGCCGAACTTTTAATTCCCTCCACCATTTGGTACAAATTTGGCAATTTCCAAAAAAAAAAATAAATAAATAAATAAAATCCGTTAAAAATTCTGTTAAAATCTTAAACATACCGAATGCCTATACGACGACGTAGACCTGCATAGGCAACTTTTGTCATAAGTTATTACAATATTTAAATGCGAAACTTGAAGAAAAATCTATTTATAATGTAGCTAAAATTATCAAAATACCGAATATAGGGGGTACCGTTATATGGGGGCTATACGAAGACGTGGACCTGCACAGACAATTATCTGGCATGGGCTGAAGTATACATTACGAACTTCAACTGCGAAATTTGAAACGATCCCGGTAAATAATGTCGCTAAAATCATCAAAATACCGAATATCGGGGGGTACGGTATGTGGGGGTATACGAAGACGTGAACCTACATGACCCATTTTCTGTATTATGCTGCAGTATCTATTACGAACTTCAAATTCCAAATTTAAAACGATTCCGTTAAATAATGTCGCTAAAATCATCAAAATACGGAATATCGGGGGGTACCGTTATATGGGGGGCTATATGAAGACGTGGACCTACATGGCTCAATTTTTGACTTAGGATGTAGTATCCATTACGAACTTCAAATACCAAATTTGAAACGATTCCGGTAAATAATGTCGCTAAAATCATCAAAATACCGTATATCGGGGGTACCGTTATATGGGGGCTATACGAAGACGTGGACCTGTACAGATAATTTTCTGTCTTAGGCTGTAGTATCCATTACGAACTTCAAATGCCAAATTTGAAACAATTCCGGTGAATAATGTCGCTGAAAGCCTTCTATCTCAATTTGTTCAAAAGATAGCGTGATTACAACATACAAACAGACACGACGGACAGACAGACAGACAGACACACAGACAGACAGACGGACGTGGCTAAATCGTCTTAGAATTTTACGCTGATCACGAATATATATACTTTGTTGGGTCTGACATGAGTATTTCGAGGAGATACAAACGGAATGACAAAATTAATATACCCTCCATAGTATGGTGGAGGGTATAAAATGCTTTTGATTTTGTATTTGGATAGTCCAAACTTTACGCTATTCTATACCATATATACGATAGGGTTACTTTAATTTTATACCCTCCACCATACATAATATGAAGGGTATATTCATTTCGTCATTCCGTTTGTAACTCATCGAAATAATTTAAGACCCAACAAAGTAGATATATTCTAGATCAGCGTAGAATTCTAAGGCGATGTAGCCCACATTTTTCAATGGAATGGAATGGAAATTCTACACAAGGAGTTCTTCGTGACTACTTTACCCCCTGAAAAAGAATCATCTATATAGGTCAACGACATCGTATATCCCTCATATAACTGTACCTGCCTATATTCGATATTTTGATGATTTTAACCACATTTGCTATTGGAATTATCTGAAATTTTATACGAGGAGTTCACTGTGAGTACTTTATCCTCTGGAAGAGAATTGTCGATATAGGTCCACGATATCGTATAGCCCCCATACAATGGTGCCTCCGATATTCGGTATTATGATGATTTTAGCCACACTTTACAATGGAATAGTCTGAAAATCCACACAAGCAGTTCTCTCTGAGTCCTTTACCCCCTGGAAGAGAATTGTCTATATAGGTCTACTTTTTAGTATAGCATCCATATAACGCTACCCCGATATATTCGGTATTTCCGGGATTTTCGCGACTCCAAAATTCCGTCAAATTTCGTATTTGAAGTTCATAATGGGTACTACAACATATGACGGAAAAATGTTTATGCAGGTCCACGTATTTGGTTTTTTTTTCTTTTTTTTTTTTGATGATATTAGCGACATTCTTCACCGGAATTGTTTCGAATTTCGTATTTGAAGTTCGGAATCGTTATTACAGCCTATGACAAAAAATTCCCTATCCAGCACCACGTTTTCGCATAGCCACCAATTTAAAGGTTTTAATTTGAGCATTATTTTTCGATGGAGTTTTTTTGAAAGCTTTCAAGATCCTTTCGAATGGAGGAGGGTTAAAAAAATTTCGGCCCGGCCGCACTTAGCTGCTTTTTTGCTTGTTGCCATTCTGTTTGTGAGATACCGAATTATCATATCGACATGTTATATATTCTTGATCAGAGTACAATTTTATGTTAACTTGTTTTGAAATTCACCCCATCGAATTTTGAGTTACCGACTAGTACCAATTATATGAAAACATGATCCTAATACCAAATTTTAGATTTCAACCTTCCCCAAATACAACATTTTAAATTTTCGCTCCATTGGTTCACCCAAACCTGAATTGTACCCAATTTAGTACATTTCTTGCTCCGTCTTTTCACTCACTTGTACCATTTACTACAGTTCTTTCCAAAACCACCTCCTCATATTAATCCCACTTCTCAAATTCAATTCTAATACCAAATGTCAATATTTTAGTACGCTCATTTCGAATTTCCAAAAAAAAAAAAAAATATTTCCATACATCTATCTCACAACCCATTAGGGACGCTCATTATAAATTTCAATTGCCCAATACAATTACTTTTGGGTGAGAGATACAATTAGGAGTCCACCTATATTGCCCCACTCTGAACTCGAACATGGAATGGAATACCAATATTTTATGCCATCAGTCAGTTTTGTTTTCTTTAAATATATGTTGAATTGCGTTTACCAAACTGTTTACCTTTAAAATGGGGGATTCCGAAGGTATGGGCGAAAATTGTCCATTTTGTATCTGACCTAAGTCGGATATAAGTTTTACATCGTGCCAGATTAGGACTATACGGACTACTTCCTTTACTTTAAATGAGATATGTGATAGTTTTTGGAAAATATTGAAATGTGTGTGAAGTAAAATACCAATAAAATCATTATGCAAATAATTGTTAATAAAAATGTTATCCATTCTGGGGGAAGAACCAGGAGTGGGCCGATAAATTCCATACTCACATCAGATCTCTGGTTGAAAGAAATATCTATATATACCAAGTTGAAAAGAATTGCTGAGTTGTTTCGTAAGTTATGAGAGTTTGTTTATATGAATATTGACAATAGTAATCCTCTGTGGGAGAGGTACCAGAAGGGGTGGTCTATCATCTTAACACCAGATTTTGTGTTATTTTACATATTGGGAGGTTTTCGAAAATTGTAAAGAATCGGATGCTTATTTCCAATTTTTTGAGAGTTATAATTTGACGCTTTGTGGGGGATGTATGATTGGCCGATATTGTCCATTTTCGAACTCGATATAAGTTTGGGAACAACTCTAGTTTAGTAAGAACTCTTCGAGTTTTTCGAATTTTTTACCAGAGATAGTTATTTTTACCCTGATTCCGGGAATCAATTTTTTTCTTGGGGACGGACCCGGGACCCCCCAGATGTTTGACTCGAAAATCCGGGTTCAAGACCCCGACGAGACCCGAATCCACATAACCTATATAGATAGTATAGGTAGGAAATTTTATGAAAATACCTATCCAACAAGAGGTCACATGAAGGGTTAATTTTTAAGCGGTTTGTTGTTAGTCAAATTATTGATTTTTTTGGACCCGTAATTTTTTATAAAAACCGTTTATGGGGATCAACCAAATTAAAGACAAATTATTGCTGACACTTTTACCTTTCCAAAATGATGCAATTTGTGCTAATACCTTTTTCGGTTACGTTCAACCGGTTACGCGAACTGAAGTATTAGCTTAAGATTTTCTCCTCTGTGTATGCCCCACACCGGGTAACGCGAACCCAAGTTTTCCAAATTTGTTACTTTTATAATTCCAACGCCGGCTACGCGAAAAAAAATACCTTCTTTTATTGAAAACATAATTTTAATGAACTGGTTAGAATCGGGTTATGTGGGTGGAAAGACCCATGTCTCTGAAGCCAGAAAAGATATTAGCGTAGCATTTTGGAAAGGTAAGAATGTCATTAATAATTTGGCATCAATTTGGTTGACCCCCATAAAGGACCCTTTTTCGACTTTTTGGGGGTTTTATAAAAATCTGGGTCCAAAAATCGATAATTTGACTCTAACTTCCGAAACCTATCCAATTATTGGATAGGTATTTTCATAAGCTCTCCAACAATACATAAACTGTCTATATCGGGTAAGTGAATCCGGTGGATCTAGTCTGGGTATTGAACCCGGACTTTCGTGTCAAAAATCTGGGGTCCCTGGTCTGTCCCCCAAGAAAAAAATAGTTTCCCGGGATCAGGGTAAAAATGCCTACCACTAAAAAAAATTAAAGAGTTCTTACTAAACTAGAGTTAAGCCTAAGTTTGATCATAATACTACGATCTAGCGTCCATTTGTTCTCGCTGGATAGTTACTGAAAACTGTTTGCAAAACAAAAAATATTAAAGACCTTAAAATGTACAAAACAACATTAAATCACTGCAATTATCTGGAAAGTACAAATATTTTATTCACCGCAATCCAAATACTAATCCCCGCTTCGTAAGTAAGCCCATTGTAACAGTTTATTTCAAACAACTTAATCTTGTTTGTGGTAGGTTGGAAATCATTGCGACTATAATATTTCTTTGGAGCACATGGACAGCTTTGAATATCTTTCCCTTCCACCGTCCACTTAAATTCAAATTGTAAAGGACGCATGTTTCCGGCATCCCATTTGTTTTACATTTCAATCATGAAAAATCGTTATATTCACATTTGTTTTTGTTGTTTTTATTTACGATCACTTATTAAAAAATAATAGTCTGAATTTGTACACCTTGCAGCATCCATACAATAACGTTGAAATCTGCAGCTTGGAAAGTGACAAAATTGTGTTGTTGTTGTTGCATACTTTGTCCAAGTAATAACACACAAGGCAACAAAGAGCAAAATGTTTACAAACGGCGACCGCGACGACCACCCTTTCTGCGGGTAGAATCTGAGGGAATGGGGGTAACATCTTCGATGCGGCCAATCTTCATGGAAGAACGGGCCAAAGCACGGAGAGCAGATTGGGCACCGGGTCCGGGGGTTTTAGTCTTGTTGCCACCGGTGGCACGCAATTTGATGTGCAAAGCGGTAATGCCCAAAGTCTTGCATTTTTCAGCGACATCCTAAAGAGAAATAACAAAAAGAAATAGATTAGAAATCGTCAACAATTCCTGCAACATTTCATGCTTAACTTACTTGAGCAGCCAACATAGCAGCGTAGGGTGAAGCTTCATCACGATCAGCCTTTACCTTCATGCCACCAGTGACACGGGCAATGGTTTCACGACCAGACAAGTCAGTGACATGGACGAAGGTATCGTTGAAACTGGCATAGATGTGAGCTACACCGAAAACGAATTCACCATCACGCACTTGGGGGCCCAAAGAAACTTGGACTTCTTCTTTTTGAGCTTTAGCCTTTCTGGGAGCCATTGTGTTTTAGCAACTGCAAGTGGTCAACAACAAAAAACAAATCACATAAATATCTTGGTTTTTAAAACACATAATAGTTTAAATTTTCATTTCATTTCTACAAATTTGTGAATTTTATTTTCAATTTTTATTAATATTTTGTGTCACAAACACAATGTTTACATCCTCTTTGGGGGCTTCGTTTCATCAATCGCACACAAAATCAAACATTCATAGTTTCCATTCACAAACATCCAGCGTACATTTTCTTTTTGCATTATATTTCCAATTGTTTCACATTTTGTTAATTCTTATTTACACGTTGGGATAACACTTGAATAATAAAATTCACAAATTCCATGAAAATATAATAAAATTTTTTCGCACCTTAATAAAAAACAATCCAATTGCGTGAACCGGATATTAGAAAAGAAAGTATAGCAGTTTTCGGCTGTCAAAAATGTCAAACTGCTAGAACGCGTTTTAGGCAAATGTCAAAACTGCTTGAATGTGTTGGCCGTTGCTACACTGCGTGTAATATAATGTGCGCCAGACAGATGGCGCTGAAAGAGAACAAAAAACAACAAAGATGTTCACATGTGAAGCTTTGTAAATATTTTTAATTAAAGTCAAATTAAATTAAGTACTATCATGGTACAATAAGGACGTAAAACAGCTTGGTAAAACTACACAAATACAGCCCTGAGGCTATGCCAGCTTCCTGTCAGAATTATTCAAAATTATAGGCAACAAGTAGTTTTTCACTTATTTTGTATTTTTTGTTAATTTCTAAATTAGCCAAATATCACGAAATATGAATGAAATGCCTGGACGTTCAATTTTTCAATTCCATGGCAAATCTGGGTAATACCGTTAATACGCGCCCAGCAATTTAAGTTTCTTCTAATCATTGGTTTTGAAAATGTTTTGTTTTTATTTTTCAAAACAACAAACACATACACAAAATTGACAGAAGTCGGGCACACTTAGAAAAAAATTGTAATCCGCAGGGAGCTCTACCGTACCTTTTTATTGTACCATGGGTACTATGTAAAGTTTCTTTGGTTTTTTTATTTTTAAAAATAGTAAATTATGTAGCTATAATATGCCCTGTTCCAGAACCTGCAAGAATCTACTAGTTTTGCATTTTTTTTAATATCAAAGGGAAAATTTGTTATCATATTAAAAAATGTAAAATGTTCTGGAACAGACCAAAAGTGCCTTTCGAGTAAAAATTTTTACATTTCGAGTAAAAATTGCAAAAGTTGAGAAATCTTGCGCAACCACACAGAGCTAGTAGGTTTAATAGATCTAAGTCTCAACCCATGGTAAAATTAAGAAAGCAAAGTCACAATATCCATTTTTGTATTGTCTGTGATTTCCTTGTCAAATTTTACTGAATAAAAAAAGATTTCCATCTGTGGTTTGTGTATATACAATGGATTCATAAATATACCTTACATATTACCTTCTTGATTCTACCATGCTTCAATGATCAATCACATTTCTGATAAAAAAAAAATCTAACTTTAAAGAAGAAAAAAATATTAAATACATAGCGATATGGTGTGTCTGGTTACTTCTGCTGCAGGAATTGTCCAACATCATTTTTCTGAGAGAGTAGGGTAGTTCTTTCTCTTTTGCAAGAAAACTGTGAAAATTAAACCGCGGAATCCCTGCAAAAACTTGCAAGCAATCTGCTGATTTCTCGTAACAAAACATAAACAGAAATGAAGCATGAAATCATGGTCAAATTACGAAGATAAAGTCATTTCAAATAAGCATACCCATCTCTGTATTTTCTGTAATTTTCCTTGTCAAATTTCACTGTATATAAACTAGGTTTCCATATCTGATTTGTATATTTATAAATATATACAATTTTTACAATGAGAAAAAAAATGTAATCCTATGTTTGCATGATTTTACCTTCTATGCAATAAATTAAAAATCACAATTATAGTTCACTTTTGTTATCTCTTACTTTAGGAAAAGTGAAGGATAAAGTTCACATTATCGGATTCTCATTATTACACCTTTTCTTTAAAGTATATGCATTTCTTACAGAGATATGACAAGCCTTTTGTAAAAGTAACTGGTAGTCACAGCATTTTTTCACAATGGCATCTTCATTTTAGCTTGAAAATAATAAGCAAAACGAATTTGTAATTAATTTCGTGAAATATTTTTATAATTCATTTCTTCAATAAAAAATAAATGATTTGCGTTATCCATTTCTTTATTTAAATATCTTTTGATGTTATTGTCATATTATCAATGTAATATATGGCAACATGAATTCAGTAAACTTCACGTTAAAAGATAAAGGGAAGATTGTCTGGCCTTTTGCTTATCGGACAGTTTTTATTTAAATGAGACTTGTAATAACGAAAAACGGTTTATGTGTCCGACAACATCACTTTTTTATCTATAGGAAAGATGTAATAATCGGCCATAAAAGACGTTTTGACTGGCTTTAGTAATCGGCTGGCTTCTTCGCAAAAGAACAAAGAAGCGTAGGGCTAAAATTGAACTAAGTAAACCTAAAAGTCCTTTGTTCCTCTACGAAGAAGCTACTCGAAGACTTAAGCCAACCAAAAAAGCGTTTTATGTATTCTCCCCTTTACGCTTTGCGAATTGAAGAAAACGTTCGTGTTTAAAAAAGTTGAAATAAATTGCAAAATTTAGTGAAAATTTTTATTTTCTCTTAAAAAATCACTTCATATGGCTTAGCTAAGCTTTCTGTTTCTTACTCAAATATGAAAAGCCGGAAGGACAAGACTTGCAAGCATGATACAATGAAAAGCTAAGGTAGAGCTACCAGCTGATTACGATTTTTTCTAAAGAATACCTAAATTCTGAGATTACATAAATGGCTTTTTCGACAGGCTTAAGTCATCGGCTGGTTTCTTCGTAAAAGAAAAAGGACGAGGAGGAGGGTTGACTTAGTTCGATTTTAATTCTGCGTTCCTTTGTTTTTTTTACGACGACTTAAGCCAGTCGAAAAAGCGCTTTATGTATTCACACCTTAAGTGTGCCTGACTTCTGCCAATATTGTGTATGCATTGATTGTTTTGAAAAATAACAAGTTAAAAAGCAATAAGTTCGGCCGGGCCGAACTTTGAATACCATCCACCATTTGGAAATTTTCAAAAATAAAATCCTTAAAAAATTCTGTTAAAATTTTAAAAATACCTAATATAGCCGTTATATTAGGATCTATACGCCGTGGACCTAGGCATTGTTTGTCATAAGCCATTACCATATTCAAATTCGAAACTTGAAATAAACGGTGAATAATGTAGCTAAACTCATCAAAATATCGTACGAAGCCTCCTGATTTTACCATGATTACAAGTGATTGCCAAGTTACAATTTTGCCGTCACTTTTATAATTTATATGCATTTCCGTGTGTATGTCAAAATGGTCATTTTACATATGACTCATCATTTTTACAATCGCACACTTGCATATGTTTTTTATCGCAGAATGTAATTAAATTCTGATTATACTGTATTTCCTAAATAATTATAATTTATGGATGTGTTTTTAACACAAATTGAATTTAATATATTTTCACACAACAAACAAATGACCCTTTTAATTAAATTAAATTTTCCAATGGGGTTTATACAAGATTAATTGTAATGAATCATAATTTTATTTTAGTACCACATACACACTTAATACAATAATTACAAGGTAGGGTAGATTGATTAAATAATAAACATACAGCTCTGAGGCTAGAGTCCTGTTACTTAAAAATTATTAATAACAAATGATTTTATTTCTATTTTATACTTTTTATTTTATTTTATTTGATTCTTTTTCACCATATTTTAATTTAGGTTCCTAATATGACAATTTATTCAAGTAAAAAGCAAAAAGTTTTTCAACCAAAAAACTATACATTTGAAAATCGATTTCAACAAAATTTAACAATTTTCTATATTATTTTGATTACTATTGATGTGTGTATGTATTTTGACATTATTAGACTACCGTACTTTGAAATTACACAAGACAGTGATGAAAATAATCCAAAAATGTGATTAATTTTGTTACTGTCTTGTAAATACAATGCAATGTGTTAAAACATATTAATCTTATTCGACTCGAGTAATAAATGAATTTTATTTAGGAAATAATGAATAGAAATTTACTTCAAATATATAATAATAATTCAATTATTACAACTATTGGCCTCAAAGTAAACTCCGTCAAATGAATTAAGATTTGTCAAATACACATACAATTGTTAAATCCTCTGCATGTAAACATGCTTTAACTCATATTTATATTTTCAGCTCCGTTTTGATCCTTATTTCGATATCCGCTTTGTCATTCATTCGTAGCCAAAAGTCGACTAACGTATCCCTATTCGCTGATAATTGAACAAAGTTTTTATAGCTCCCAACGACGCGACGGAAAATTTTAAATTTTTACTGTAGTCCTCACAATTATCAATTGAAATCCATACAAACAGCAAAAGGACAATAGTTTTTAGTGGAAACCCAATAAAATAACAACCAAACATGTGAATACAGCAAGCAAAAAGTAAATGAAAAATTCCAAAGCCACCATTTCTAAGGTCGTCAAAAAATAGTTTTTCTTCTTTTAAAAGTCGACCAAGCAAATGAAAATACATAAATATGTGAGCGTGTATAACAATGTCTGGAAAATAGAAAGTGAAAATTTGTAAAAAAACAATTTAAAATGATTCAATTCCATTTTCAATATTAATTTCAAGATGAAAAAATTTGGTAATGTAATATAAGGGTAAACGAAGAAGAAGTGAAGTGGCAGAGAAACAACCACAAAAAAGTTTGAACGATAAGAAGAAAGTAAAGAGAGAAATAAAAAAAATATTTTGGTGAGAAACAAAAAGTGAAAAGAATTCAGAAAAAATGGTGTTTGGGTGGGGGTGAGAATCAAAAAAGCAAAACAGCAGCAATTTTGCGACATGCACAGGCGAATTTGTTACAAAAACATTGAACAAAGCGAACTAACAGCAGCGACGATACATAAGCAAATTCAGGTGTTGGGGGCCAAGTTTTTAGCAGCTGTTTTTGTTTTGTGTTGTGCGTAAGCGCGTAAGAGCAACGAATCAACGAATATTAAAACGACAAAACAACAATACAGTGAAGCTGGCCTTTTGTCACATTGCTATTCTTTGTCGCGAGTTGCGTTAATTCATTACTTTGTACAAATGGTCAATGTGTGAGTGAATGTGTTTTCGAAAACCACCTTTAAAAAGTCAATGCACTAACATAATAACAAATAACATCGTCAGCGTCGACAGAGACCAACGATCGACGTCAACGTACACAGTGCAGCGGCTACAGAACGCAAACACCGACCAACCTTAACACAAAAGAAAGATTCTTCTGTTGTATTCAGGAGTGGGACTTTTCGTTTTGTATTTCTTCCTTGCTTCTTGAAAGCAATTATTATTCCCTTCTTAAGAAGATAGAAGGTTATAATCGAAAAAGAAAAAAACCAAAACAAAAATACATAAATTCAAAGTAATTGAGAAGTGTGAGAGAAAAACATCAACAAAGAGTACGCAACACAGAACAGAGAGACAGACAGATAGAGAGAGGGAGAGAACTGACAAAGAGTGAAAGTGAATGTACTTGTAAATAAAAGTAATTTGTCATTACACAGCTATCAGACAGCTTAATAGTGAGTGGACACTTTGTTAAAATGTGTTTAGAACTCTAATGTAACGCTACTCCAATTACATTCGCCAAAATTACTTGTATAAATTCGTTGTAAAGAAAAAATGTGCAAAGAACTTTACAGTTTGTCACAATTGTAATATTGGTCAATGTGAACCCTGCTCGTCTGGTAATAACAAAGGGAATTTGAATATATTTACTTTGATGAGTACCAGAAGCCAACAATAACAACAACAACAACAACAACAAATTGACCTTTTTACTGCCAAAAAGCCCTTACCGCCGCGCAGTTGCATACACATCCCAACGCCGACGACGAGAAAAAGAAGAATAAACAAACTGCGACAGCAGCAGCATCATCGTTTGGCAGTAGCAGCAGCAGCGACAACAAAACATCTGTGGGGGGCAATAACGTGAAACAAAAGACGAAACTCATAAAAAGGACTTGGCTGGTAGTGTGTGTTTGTGGTGGAGTTAAGAACAACATAAAGAAGAAACACAAAAAATATATAAGAAAGCATTCATACCCCATTTTATTTGTTTCCATTGTGTCAAAAAAGCAAAGAAAAAAAAACGCAAAGTCAGTACTTTATAATTTTACGGCTTGAAACCAACTCATCTGCATTAATAATCCACAAAAATAAAATCAGCAATCCGACACTTCTGTTAAACACACAAAAAAAAAAACTATTGGCAAAAAACCCAAACCTGTCGCGTTGTCGGGGAGTGTAAAGAAGGAAGAAATAAAAATAAAACAATTTCAAAAAGCAGCTAAAATATTTTTTAATATAATTAGAACTTTAACATATTTTAATAATAAATACTTCTGTAAATATATATATTTTTCGTCGTCTGCAAACATCACCACCCTCTAACTTTACAATAAAACAACAGTCTCATCATGGTTAATCGCAATAACAATCAGGCTGCCAATAATAACAATAATGCCGGTGGACCAGATCATGTACAGAATCGTCGAAACCCAGGTATGCCCATACCGCCACCTGAAGGTGGCAATGCTGCAGCTGGCGGTGCAGGTGGCGCAGCCAGCGGTGGTGGCGGTGGTGGAGCAGCTGCCGTCGATTGGGTCCAAGAGGATTTAGAACGTTACAGCTTTGATGATTCCGATCGTTTTGAAGAGGACTCTTTATGTAGCTGGAGTTCAGAGCCTGAATCATTGTATAATAATTGGAGAGGTTGGAAGAAACCATCAAGTTTTGGCATTGGAAATGCCGCGGCTACAGCCACAGGAACAATTGGCATTGATGCCACGGCGAATGGAAGTGGCAAAGGAGCAGGTAAGCAAATATGTGAAATATGTAGTATTTTTTACTAATATCTATTTTTCAAGACTACCTTGTGACTACTTGTAATTTAGCAAAAAAGTTTAGCCAGGTGTACACGGTGAAATGTCCTGAGTTCTACTTCAATAATAACAATTGAATGATCCTCGTCCAATTCGTTCTTATGACAAATTAGCTAAACATTGAACATTCGTAGCAATGATTACGGCATACAGAAATGCCTGAAACTGAAAACTTATTCGCATTTTCTTTTCGTTATATTAGAGTTTTGAAAAAGCCTTTAGCTTCGAATTTGAATAACTCAGTGCGTCGCGTCAGTGGACGTTTGAGTCAAGTTTCAGTTAAATTGTGGCTCTTTCAAAGGAAGAATACGGTTTCTACCATACATCAAAGTGATTGGACATGTCACCCCTTTAGGTTGATCTTTCATTCTTTCTACACTAGTCTGTTTGCTGGTAAAATACTTTACAGATCCCAGCATGTGATAGTTACGAGCTACTGTTGCTACCCTGCAGATGCCAAAATGAAGTAACTGACATTGGAGGATAATTAGTAAATTGAGAGCAACTATTAATTTGGTCCCAAAGTCTGGGGAAGGGGTTGAATGGATTTAAAACATATTCCCCAAGATCACGTTTTATGATGTGTAATGTTGCAAGTATAATTTAAAGCACTTGGAAAACTTTGAATCCGAAGGAAATTTAACTTCCAGACTTTGGAAAGGAACGCGATTCCTGGCTCTTCTAGCTGTGTCGGTAGGCGGTAGAAAATGTGAACTAATTGAGTATTATATTATTAGGATAGTTTAAAGGATGCGTAATTGATCTTAAGACAACTGCTTGACTCGAATACCTACTGGTCCATTGTGTTATTCCTCAATAGAAAAAAATAAGAAGAAGGAGGATATTTGTAATTTATGATGAGATATTATCGTTTTGTTTTCAGACGTTTCTGGCCAGTTCGATACAAACATATATTTTGGTCAAATATTTAATGTTTAAAAATAAACTGATGGTGGAAGATATAAACATTTCTACGAACATTTTTGTGCCCTTCATTTCCAATCACCAGCCGTGGAATTCGCGTTATACATTTAAATTGAACTTTGATTGATTTGCCCATAGCAAAAATCAAAAGCAACGAGAAAAGAATAGACACGAAAACACTTTTTGTTTTTCCCTTCTACTCATCATTGATTGGCATCATCCATATTTATTTGCCGTTTTATATTTAGAACCATGGTATTCTCTTTATTCCCTGCAATAAACATTTAACGTTTAAATCACGAATAAATAAAAACAAAAGCAACAATAATTTTGAGGTAATTGACAGGGAAGTTAAAGCAAACAGGCTTGAATAAGCAGCACTGAATTCATCTCGTGTCAGTACCAATGGAACGTGAATGCAGCAAACGAATGGAAACTGAGAGCAATGTAAAAAGCAACACTCTGAAAATTCGATATTGAACATTAAAATAAAACAATGTTGCCAAAACTTGAAATCTTTTGTATAGCTTTGAGGATTTTGTTTAGGGGGCAAACAGTCAGTATATACACACATACATAAATTTATGCCATTGAAAGGCATATATATGGACGTTGCAGTTAATGTTTAAATGCATTGTTCTCTTTTTGCCATTGAAAACGTACACATAACGTCTGTTTGTCTGTAGCATAAATGATGTCCTGCTCAAATCTTTGTTACTCCCTTCGTGGCATAAACATGTTGGTGTGCGAGCAGCATCAGACACAGACACCAGCAGTCGGACAAACAAACAAATATTACTGTAACGAAATACTTCTTTTACTTCACTTGGCTTCAGAGTCCAACATACAGCCGTTGCCAGTCCCCTATGATTCGGTGGCTTGTGATTATTTTTGTCTTCTTTTAAATGCTTCTCAACAATATTTCTAAATTGACTTTCAGGCAGGCAACCCGAGCAGCCAACTTGATCCAAAAGATGAATCCGTGAATTGACATTGATTGGAGATTTAATGCATAATTTACGATGCAATCACACGTTTACAATATCAGATTTAAGGGGTAAACTTTTCAAAGTAAAAATACCTACAAACTTGGAGCATATAGATTTGTACATTATATGCAACTTCAAATACATAAATATTTATGCGCAATTATGTTTGGTTTCAAATGTTTTCAAGGATAAGACAAGGTTAAAATGAATGTTTGAACGGTGAATTCCACGCCATCTGAGGCAAAAAGTAGAAATATATACAGAAAATAGCTCCCATATAGCAACTTATTCTGTTTTGATAGGGTGATTGTATATTATTTTGCTCCTTAATGAAATAAATACTTTGAAAATGGGCTATGTAGGTCCATGTTTTGGTAAAGCCCCCATATAATGGTACCTCCCTATTTTCGGTATTTTGGTGATTTAAGCGACATTATTCACCGAAAATGTTTCTGTTGTGCTTTTATAGTTTGAAATAAAAGCCAATGTTTGTTAATACTAAAGGTGTAAAGATTTATTGGATGATGAGCGTTCACAGCTACTAATTTAAAAAGAATGAAGAAGTTACAATGTAGTGAGTCAGACTCGAGTGACAGACAAAACAAGACTGAGCAAGCTAAAATGGCGGTAGCACGGCGTCCTATTATATGGGCGTTGCCGTATAGGATGTTGCAACATGAGATGCCATATTGTTAATGTGGGTTGCCCCAACATCTCCCTCCTTAAGATGAGAAGGTGATCTTGAAATAGGTTCGACTGGTTGTCTGCGACTTGTTATTCTTTGAGGTGTCCAGTTTGGTGAACCTGTTGGAGTTGCAAAATGTTCTTGATGGTTAGGCAAAGCGATTTCGAATTCTTCAAGTAGTACGTCCAATGGTAGTTTTTGTCGTTCTTGACTGCTTGACTCTACCGATTTTCTATGTCGAAGTTGATCAGTATGAGCTCGTACTAGAATTTTCCTGTCCCCAACGTCGATTAGAGTGTTGTAAATGACTTTCCCTTTACGCTCGACTATTTCGCCTGTTGTCCAGTAACTTTTGTTTCCTTTGAAGTTTCTGGCATAGACCAATTCTCCGTTGCTAAACTCTCTGTTTTTGGTACCGTGTTTGGTATTGTACTGCTGTTCCATTTTGTGATTGACGTTATACTCAGGCGATTGTTGCTTCCTTAGAACGTCGAAGACCGTTCTCATTTTTCTTCCGATGAAGGATTCTGCTGGAGACTTACCTTTTGTTGCATTGGGATTTGGTGTGGATCTGTAGACTTCTAGGAAGGTTTGGAGAGATTCCGTAGGCGTTTCTTCCCCTTCTAGTTTTTTTAATGCACGTTTAAGTGTATCAACGAAACGCTCGGCTTGTCCATTTGAACTTGGATGAAAACGAACAGTCCTTGTGTGTTTAATGCCTTTTTTGCTGCACCACTTCTCAAATTGTTCTGAACAGAACTGTGTTCCGTTGTCCGAGACCAATTGTTCAGGATTTCCGAAGAGTGCACAATATTCGTTTAACATTTTTAATGTTGCATATGTGGTTGTCGTTGTTGTCTCGTATATAACAGGGTATTTTGAATACGAGTCGATGATAAGAAGATAATATTTACCTTTTTCTGGACCAGCATAGTCTATATGTATCCTTTCAAGAGGGTGTGAAGTTAATGGCCATGGGCAAAGATTTGTTTTTACTGGACTTTTTGCCGCATGTTGACAATTTTTGCATTTCCGAACAAAGTCTTCAATTTGTTTGTCGATGTTTGGCCAATAAACATAACTTCTGGCGATGGCTTTGCTGCGTTCTGCTGATAAGTGTCCTCTGTGAAGTTGTTGTAAGATTTGTCTCTGATATGATTTAGGGATTACTATACGATTATTGAAGAGAATACAACCATCGAAGGTTGAAAGATTTTCCTTGTGGTTGAAAAATTGAATAATTGATGGGTTAATATTTTTCTTGCTTTCTGGCCATTCTGTTTGAATGTATTTGAGGACCATTTGTAAATCCGTGTCTTTTGTTGTTGCATCGACGATCATTTTAAATGATACTGGGAGAACTGACATAGTTTCATTTATCTCGTTACGTATGTCTTCTTCGAATGATATTGAAGCCACTATAAAGTCATCTGCTGGTTTTTCGTGATTGTTGACTTTTGTTTTGCACAGACCTGGGGTACTGTTATCAAAAACTGATTGATAATTCGTTTTCAATTCTGCTATTTCATCAACGAAGTTTATTTGATGACACCATGAGGTTATTGGTTTCTGCCATAGATTGAATGCTTGAATCCAATCGATTCCCATGATATTGAGTTTTTCTATATCTGTTATATAACATTTTAATGTTTTTGATGTTTTGTCGATTGTGACGTCACATTGAAATTCTGCTAGGAGCTTGATTGAGTTTGCGTTTGCGTCGCTAGCGTTGTCAAAAGTTTCGTAGGCTTACCTATAGCTTTCCATGTGTTGATAGATACAATTGATATGTCTGATGCAGTATCAATTTGAAGTTTTACAGGATTGTTGTTAATTAGGACAGTTGTGTATTTCCTTAAGTCGCGGAAATTAATGTTGTGTGTTTTGAAACTGCCTTAGTTTTGAATGATTTCCTTGAATTGCTGTATTTCTTGAATTCGTTCTGGTTGTTTTCAGACGATGATTTGAAATTCTTACCAGTCTTAGCGATGTTGCAAAAGTTATTTTTATGACCCACTTGATTGCATGTTGTGCATTTATGTTTCTGGAAAGGACAAAATTTGACGTAGTGAAGGTCTCCGCAATACCAACAGGGTGAATTGGGTGTTTTGTGCTTCTTAAAGTCTTTTGCGTGCTTGTTGAGTGAACAGACGATTTTTGATTGATGTTCAATGAGAATGTTGTCCGATTTGAGATCTAGAATTCGTTGTGTTTCGTCTACTAGTTGATCTAGGTTCATTGTAGTGTTTTCATCATCCAGTACCTTTAGTAAGCGAAGTCTTATGTCGTTGTCCTTTGCTGACTTGAGTCCTAAGACGAAAATGAGACATTTGAATTGGTCGATTTTCAGTTCTTTCATTTTGAATAGTTCGCATTGTAGGTTTACTCTGCTTGCGTATTCTCTGAAATCTTCGCTGTCGCCTTTTGCTAGCTGAAGGCATTTGTATCTTTGTGAGACTTGTGTTTCTGTTTTACCAAAGAGTTTCTTGAGTTTCTCTACTGTATCCTTTAGAGTCATGTCTTCAGGTTTTGCTGGTAATACGTAGTTGGCAAATCTTTCATGTACTTGGTTCGACATTTTTCTCCATAACAAGGCCACTTTGTCATGTTCTTCGAGTGAGCTTGCTTCTTTTTCGAAAACATGCACAAACCTGTTGTACCACGCTTGAAATATCAGACCGCTCTCTGGCTCGTATACGAATGCTGTCATTGACTGTGCTAGTGATTCCATTAGTGCTGCTTTGGATGAATTTGATGTTTGTGGTGAGTGTGGTGAATTTGGTGCTCCTTGTGCTTGAAGAAGATCAGCCATATGCTTTAGCAGTTGCGTTTGTTGCGACATTGCTTTTTGTTGCTCTGTTAACAATTGTAGAATTATGTCTTGAGACATTTTTGCGGATTGTTGTGTGTGCAATTATTGATCAATTTCCACTATCCTCGTCGCCACTTTTGTTGTGCTTTTATAGTTTGAAATAAAAGCCAATGTTTGTTAATACTAAAGGTGTAAAGATTTATTGGATGATGAGCGTTCACAGCTACTAATTTAAAAAGAATGAAGAAGTTACAATGTAGTGAGTCAGACTCGAGTGACAGACAAAACAAGACTGAGCAAGCTAAAATGGCGGTAGCACGGCGTCCTATTATATGGGCGTTGCCGTATAGGATGTTGCAACATGAGATGCCATATTGTTAATGTGGGTTGCCCCAACAGTTTCAAATCTGTATGTACAGGTTCACATCTTCGTATAGCCTCCATATAACGGTACCTCCTGATTTTCGGTATTTTTATGATATTAACGACATTATTCACCGGAATTGTTTCAAATTTGGTATTTGAAGTTCGTAATGGATACTAAAGCCTATGACAGAAAATTGTATGTGCAGGAACCATATAATGCTTCCTCCCTGTATTCGGTATTTTGATGATTTTAGCTACATTATTCACCGATTTTTTTCAAGTTTCACATTTGAATTTTGTAATGGTAAATATTGTCTATGCAGGTCCACTTCGTCGAATAGACCCTAAAATAACGTATACATTTCGGTATTTTTTAAGATTTCAACCGAAATTTTAACGGATTTTATTTTTTCGAAAATTGTCAAATTCGTTCCAAATGGTGGAGGGCATACAAAGTTCGGCCCAGATTACGATATATAGCTATATCCGATTAATCGTGAGTAGTATTGCTAACGTACAATCGAGTTGGAATGACCAACCAAAAACATATATCTGTGCTTGAGAAATTTTTAATTTGAATATGGGACGAAGAATCTATATTACACGATTTTTGTCTATTTTTGCTGTTTATTCTCTACGAATTATAAAAAAAGAAAATATAAACAATAAAACTAAAAAACCTAGAAGAAACCGCAACATATTTTATCAGTAAGTTCTTTACTGTTCAGTTTTGTGTGTGCGATAGATTCATTTTTCAGTTTCCCCAAGTTTTTTCTCTCATTTTTCAGTTTATTTTGTTTTCTGAAAACATTTTCAGTTTCCACTTGTTTTGTTTCGCTGTCAAGGAACCCCTTCAAGGATTCAATTTTGACTTTCTGCTAGTGAACGAGTCTGTGCGTGTGTGCGTCTTTAGGTTTGATATCTTTTTAATGAAATTAACATCAGTTACAACCACGAGCGATATTAAACGCGAAATTTACTTTAGAGAACCCCCCTCCCCAAAAAACAGCGAGATGTCTTCCTTTTGAGTAACGTTGTAAACATTGTATACTTCTCGTTGTGTGTATGTCTGCCTGGCAGCATCTTTTTCTTCTGCTTTTTCATGATTTTCATCTTTTCCATTATTTTAATCGTTTTCGAGGTGAACAGTGGAGGAGGGTATGTTTTTTGTTTGTTTTCGTTTTTTTTTTTTGGTATGACATTGCTCTTCTCGTGGGTCTTCCTTGTGCTCTTGCAAGGCATGCAATATACGGATGAAGAAGGTGCGTGCTATGCTGTTAACTGATATGTTTTTGTACTATCGAAACAAGTTGTTTTAGTAGTTACATGTTTTGTTGTAGTCTTATTTTTAGCAAGTGTACGTTTAAAATTATTGTAATTTAAAACATTGTAAAAACACAAATACAAACCTAGATAAGGAGGCGAAGTTTCTTTTTTATTTCAAAGTGCTGGACGATTGTCTCTCTTTAAAAACAGGATTTGATTTTTATATAAAATTAATTTCTGGTTTCAAAAAGGATGTGCATTTTACTAAGAAATCAGCGATCAATAGTGTAATTTTGAAAAAAAAAAGCAAAACCAGTAAAGAAAAGTCAAAAGACCGACTATATGATACCCTACACAACTATGCATGTTTAGAAGAGCTCCGTAACAAAAGAATTTATTCGAAGTCGATCGTACCTCCTGTACACATTTGGCTTTAGAGTAGTTATAGTGTGGTTGCGGAGGGAACTAATATAAGGGATGTACATTCAATTCTAAATCGATGTTCACTAAATTTGACGGAGACATTTTAATCTTTAATACCAAATAATATTTCTATAGGGTGCATATCATATGCAGTTATCACTTCGAGAATAATTATGTAAAAAAATATATATATCGACTGATATTATCCGTTATTTGCACAATAAGCCTGAAATCGAGTTAAGGATATATATGAAAGCTTTATCCAAATCTGAACCGATCTTGATAAAATTTAACAGAGGTAGGGTGTATATTGCAAATTTGGTGACAATTGAGTTGATAGCTATAAGGGGTCGCTTGGCTATATCACTGCCCAGTGCCATTTTCCATCTGTATAAATTGACCATGGAGTTTGGCGTGGAGGTTATTACATTTATTACAGTATACTATCACCTACACCTAAGATATTAAAATGTATGGGTATATCCACGATTCGGGCAAGTACAAAAATTGAGAAACTGAGCCAGAAGATCCAGTGGTTCGAGATTAAGCACTGCGTCCAACGAAGGAGAGGTCTCACAGAGCTCCAATTTTTATCAAAATTAGATCGATTTCTGAACCTATCTTGATACATTTTGGCAGAGGTATTTCTGGGCTATATCTGATATCTGGTACCAAATATCATTCGTGTGGAGTGTATGTTACGAATGTAAGGGACTTAAACACCAGATCGGATGAAACATATATATGGGAGCTATAGCCATATTTGTACTGATTTTCCACAAATTTGGTGTACTTGCTTCTAGACTGTCGTCCGGTCGAATATGCCAAATTTTAGGTCATTTGGACTGATATGGGCCATTTGGTGCACAATTAACCCGAAATATTTGAAGGTATATATGGGAGCTATATCTAAATTTGAACCGATTCTAAACAATTTCAATAGTTCTCGTTCTTGGGCCAAACAAATATTATTTCAACAATTTAATTTCAATCGGATAACAAATGCAACCTGCATTTTCTTTACAAAAATACTTGGACAGACGGATGGACAAAAGGACAGATGGACTGACATACATAAATCTACTCAGAAAGTGATTCGATGGAGATCCTCATAAGTAACTATGGGTCTAGCTCGCTTCCTTCTCCATGTTACAAACAAATACACAAAGACATAATAGCCTTATCACCATCTGGTGTATATAATAAAAACCCCGTAGTTGCATACTTTTGTCAACTTTTCCGCTCTGAGACCTGGTAATCCATTTTGTCTATCATAGAAAAAAATCTTATGAAAAAATGAGTAAATTGGTCAGTCAGAACGTCCATTTTACGATTGAGGAATGGCACTGGTAAAGACATGAATTTTACGACAGAGGAATGGTTCTGGGCATGGTATTGGTCTCATAACTCAGTATCGATTTAAGTGTTGGTTTTGCCTCGAAGGAGGAGGTAAGATCTTGGATTCTGTGCTCTCTTAAATCAATTGATCATTTCGAGCGAACGAAGTACTATATACAGTTCAAATGTGGAACATCGTAACATTTAGATAAGACTTAAGTCAGGTGTAAAAATGACCACCTCAAAAGTAAAAATGACCACCACCCATACTTTTAGATTGGGAAATAAATGTCCGATTTTATTGAATTTTTTCACATTCCAATATATTGATACCTTCCTTACAAAAACTCAAAAATATCGTCTAAAATTAGCCAGATGCAACCATGGAAAATATTTACGACTCAAAAATTGTTGATTTTATTCAAACTTCACAATCCCTTCTTCTGATAACTTTCCTACATAGTTTCAATCATTCACTGTCAGCTTTAGCATTTATTTGATTATCATAATTCCCTTACAACCATATAATCCTCATTCTATGTCCTTTACCTTAGTTCCAGAATTTGGGCGGAAAACGCGGCATTTGCATGAGCCAATATCCTGATTCGAGTTGAAAACGTTTGTGACCATGCCTTCCTTCTGTAAATATAACCCAGTCTGTCTAGTCATCCCAAATTGGACCAACAGTTTGGATAGACTTCAGATCGGAGTATACACCCCCTGGATTAGAATCATTATACAAAAAAATCCCCTATCAACCTTTAATAAATTTACTAAACATTTCCACCGTATATGCCATCGACATTTGGCCGCTTTTTTAACGAAGCCTTTTCTGAGGGCAATAACTTCGTCAATGTCATTGAAATTTGTGTTATTGTTGTGATTCCGTTTTCATCTCCTCGTACTACCCCATCCCAGTCTGCGACCAATTGTTGTGGTGTATTTTGGAACAAAGAAACATTTTTTATCCTTTCGCTGGAATTGTGTTTTATTTGTCTTCTACTTGCTTCGATGGTGTGAGTGTGTGTTGTTTATGTTGCCATGTTTAGATTTTTGGTTTTATTCACTTTATGGTGGTGTTGCTGTTTATAGCGATTATAATAACAATCATGATTATTGGTAGTAAAGAACGGAATCGAAGAATTTACTTCATCAATTTATTTTTGATATAGGGTTTGATTTGATCTGGTTTAAGGATGTGCAGCTACGCAGGAGTTGCCTCACTTGGAGAGTTTTGACCCATTCTGGGAAGAAGAATTAGAGATACGACAGGGAAAAATATCAAGATGTGAGGGGTAGGATATACTTTTACCAAACCTATAGATGATATTGGAATCCACGTCTGAGAAGAATGCTAGAGCATCTATTTCCCATCTACCAAATAGCCTATGCCTCCTTATTTATATCATGGGACATCAGCATAGCAGGCGTTTAAGCGCCTCTGCCTCTTCTTCATCCTCAAATAGTTTACAGCAGTTAGGACCATTGTTATCTCATTTTGATGTTAGATATCTGTTACTACAGTGGTCAGTCAATAAGCCTACCACGAATCTTATGTCAGACCTACTAATTGATAGAAAAAACAGGTCATTATCCTACTCGAGATTGTCGGCTAGATGGTCTTAGATACAATGTATCCGGTTTCCAAGAGTTATTTCAGCTGACCTAATAGTTTTTTGGTTGTTTTGATAGTCGCATCAATCGGTAAATCATTCGAATGGGAACCACCCCGAGCCAATGGTCTGGTATCTAAAACACATTGGGCCACCACTAGACCTATCAGGTATTATTACATTTATGTAACTAAAGCCGAAAATCCTGGGCATGCAATTGGTAATACTATCACCTACACCTCAGATATTACAATTTATTGGCATGTCTACAATTCGGGCAAATACAAAAAGTGAACATGTTCATTCTCCCGCTTTCCGTAGCTTCAGCACACTTTTTGCTACCTAAAACTGAGCCAGAAGAATCAATGGCTGGAGATTTAGCATTGTGTTTAACGAAGGAGAGCCCTCACATAGCCCCTAAGTGCTCCGGTTGTCAATAAGGACGCGACTCGGATGGGTATGAGCAATCTGAACTCAATCACATGGCTCCGGAGGAATTATCAAACACGGCGTGTTAGGTCTACGTTTTGGTATAGCCTCCTTATGACAAAAGTTGCCTTTGCAGGTCCACGTCGTCGTATAGACCCTAATATAACGGCTACATTCGGAATTTTAACAGAATTTTTAACGGATTTTATTTGTTTAGAAAGGCATTTTTCTCAGGTGTAGCATTTAATTTTTGACATAAGGGACTTTAAAAACTTTTGTGAATAAATGATTTCAGAACAAATATAATCTTTGGTCTTCTCTCACCTTTTGATTTGATAATTTAAAATATTTACTTATCATTCTTATCCTCCTCCTTCTATTTTCAGAAGTTCCAACACTTACAGAATTGGCCGCAAAATGTGTTGCTTCGTATATACCCTTTGAATTGGTGGAACATGTCTATCCACCAGTACCCGAACAGTTGCAATTGCGCATTGCATTCTGGAGTTTTCCGGATAATGAAGAAGATATTCGTTTATATTCTTGTTTAGCAAATAGTTCATCCGATGAGTTTAATCGCGGTGACCAACTATTCAAAACTGGTGCAGTTAAAGATCCCCTGCAAATAGGTAAGTCTTTCGGGCAAACATACATCCTTTTTGCATTTAAAAAGAAAAAATACAAACAACAACAATAACCACTTATCATAATTACAATTCTTTGCAGGTTTCCACCTTTCCGCAACGGTAGTGTGTCAAACACCTAGCCAGAATTTTAATGTGGCCGTTACCTTCGATCGAAGACGTATATCGTCATGCAATTGCACATGCAATTCAAGTGCATATTGGTGTTCTCACGTTGTGGCCGTTTGTTTACATCGAATACATTGTGTAAGTAAAGTTATGTTTGCCACAAATGACCGAGACGACAGCCACGACAATATGCCACAACAAAAGGGCATGCAATACCATAAGATGTTGTTGTTGTTTATTGTATTGTTGCTGTTGTCGTTTCTATGCACTGCCACTGTTGCATGGCGGTGGCGGTGGTTTGTAATTTAACAGAATTCCTAATTATGGCAATTTTCATATTTTGCCATACTTACCTTTTTTCCTTTCTTGGTCTTTTCTTCCTGTTCAATTAATTATTCAAGGCTTTGGAGGTGTGTTTAAGAGCTCCTGTCTCTGAATCATTAACCCGTTTACAACGTGATCAATTGCAAAAATTCGCCCAATATTTAATAAGTGAATTGCCGCAACAAATACTGCCCACAGCTCAGCGTCTGCTAGACGAGCTATTAAGTGAACAACCGACGGCTATAAATACAGTGTGCGGAGCTCCCGATCCAACAGCAGGTGCATCGATAAACGATCAAACAAATTGGTATTTGGATGAGAAGACTTTACATGAAAATATCAAACGTATTCTTATTAAATTTGTTATGCCAGCACCGATGGTTTATAGGTAAGAAAAAAAAATAGGGATAATATTTCAATTAATTCTACATTTCTCTCTCTCTCTGCGATATATTTGCTCTTTGTAAATCGGCTTATCAGACATATATGGCGTTGAAGACTCACAATATATATCGAACTTATTGGGATAGTGCAAGGACAACCAGGACAAATTTGTTGTTATTCTAGCAAACTTTTTGTTGTGGCAGATTTTTCAGCACACCTACTATTGATTGCAAGGTTTATAAATGTTTTAAGAATAGGGAAATGCCAGCATAACCCAAAAATGTTGTATTTTGTTGCGAGAGGTTTATCGACAACTTAATATTTGTAATCTACAAACGGTTCGTAATCTGTAATCTGGTCGGTTTGGTAACCTTCCTGGCGTTTAAGCGTCTCTACCTCTTTTTCATCTTCACATAATTTACAGCAGTTAGGACCATTGTTATCTCATTTTGATGTTAGATATCTGTTACTACAGTGGTCAGTCAATAAGTCTACCACAAGTCTTATATCAGACCTACTAATTTATAGAAAAAAACAGGTCCTTCTCCTTCTCGATATTGTCGGCTAGATGGTCTTAGATACAATGTACCCGGTTTGGTTTGGAATCCTTCCTGTCAGAGTGCGTGTAAGGTCTTAACTACAGCCACATCTCCTTTCAAACAAATTGAATGTGGATGGATTTCATATTCAGGTTCAGGTTATATAATGCACAAGATATGACTTATGATTTACGTGACAGAAGAAAATATATTCATAGATCAAGTAGGACCGATGAGATAACTTATAATTCAAGATCTCATTGACATAGTCTTCATGGCAGTATGTTTTCATGGTTTTTATCGAAACTTTATTGTGGAGTGAAATCTCCCAGGATTGTAGAAAACTCCAGTTACACATGTAGCATCATGCAGCGGCCATGCAGCATCACCTCGCTATTAGATCTTTGGTGGTGTCCAATCTTTTTTTCGCTGAAATCCCCAAGGCACATTCTTCAATTTGCCAAACAAATAATTTTCCTATTGTTTCGATATTTCAGTTACCTGACACGATCCCCGTCTTGTTCATTTATCTCCTTCGTTGCAAATGTTTATTTGAAAGGGGTTTTTAAAGAGTCTAGACGTCCCTGTGAAAATGCGGATATCAAGCTATAGATATAAATATTCATATGTTATAAGTTTTCCCCATTGCGCTTCGTAGAATCCACACTATTTAGCATCGGAGTTGGGTATCCACCTCGTCATCACAGAGTTGGCAGAGGTCACTAATATCTCCTCCCCATTTAGACCTGAGATGATGTTCAATCTCTTAAGTCAATATTCTTCAGTTTGTCGCTCAAAAATACGTTCTTCAAAATATGCTTTCCACTCCAAAACCCTATATTGTCTAAAAATGGGTTGTTAAAGGGTAAATACGTTACTATTAGAATGCGGATATCAAGCTGTTCTGGGTACTTTTAGAGAATAATAAAACTAATCAGCACGAGTCCAGTGCAATCTCTGGAGCACTGGCAATTGTTTCAAATCCCATGCCACCTGACTAGCATCTGGCGAATAATCGGCTCATACGTTCATTAACGAATGATTTTGCCTCTGGAGCAGGATCCAAAGATTTCTTCAAATGCCCTCGATTAGTCTAAGTCTTCGATTTTAGCTATTGTTGCTAGTTTTATCACTTTTTATACCCTACATAGTAGGTAAGGGTATTATGTCTTCCTCCATTTGTTTGTAACATGGAGAAGGAAGCGAGATAGACCCATAGTTACTTTTCATGATCTTCATAGAATCACTTTCTGAGTCGAATTATGCACGTCAGCCCATCCATACATTCTTGTGAACAAAATGCAGGTCGCATTTATTATTCGATTAAGATGAATTTTTCCAAACAATATTTGTTTGGCCAAGGACGAACCCTATTGAAATTGGTGACAATCGGACCAGATTTTATTTTTTAATAAAATATATATTTTTTAATAAAATCCTTCTCGAAGTGATATCCTGCACTCTATAGCAAACTATAACTGCTCAAATATTGATAGGTAGTATAACCTATTTGAGATAAATTCTTTTGTTACCGGAACTCTACTACGGGCTCCGCCCAATTTTTGACTTTTCCTCACTGGTTTTAAATATGTACCCTACAGCCACTTCGACAGCATTTTGCTACTATGAGATATCATTTTATCAAAGAAAAGGCAATCTCTCTATTTTCCGATTAACCTTTTCAGTTCGACCAACCCGGAATGATGCACAGACCATCGTCAATGCAGCAAGGTTGTTATACCTTAGACATTTATTCCCAAGATCGTCATAAATTTTGTTGCCTATTTCTATTTTTAAAAGCATTAATTCTAGAAAGCATTAATAACAAAATTCAGAAACTTATTCGGAGCCTTGCATTTTGATAGCCCTCTATTATTCTCTTTAATACATTATTTAGCTCCATCACACACTAACACTTTTTTGTTTTCTGCAGCGATGTAAATTATTTAACAAATTCCGCCCCACCGGCTGCCACTGAATGGAGTTCTCTTCTGCGACCGTTAAGAGGCCGAGAACCGGAAGGCATGTGGAATCTCCTGTCCATAGTTCGTGAAATGTATCGTCGTTGTGATCGCAATGCTGTACGATTATTGGAAATTATCACGGAACAATGTATGGCCTGTGACCAACTGCTGTTGTGGTGGTATCAGACCAAACTCTCGTTGATGATGGGTTCACATGGTCACAGTGGCGGTAAACACTCCAGTACGCATTCAAATTCAAAAGCCATCGAGCATGCCTGCAGTTCGTTATTCGATGAAATAGTTGTTTTATGGCGTTTGGCAGCATTAAATCCAGGCTTGGCACCAGACGAACGCGATATGCTACATGCCCAATTTACCGCTTGGCATTTGAAAATCTTGGATCGTGTGGTTAAGTGTCGCATAATGCCGTCATCGTATAACAATAAACATCAGCAGAATATGAGGTCAGATGCGGAAATGTTTGTGGGCTTTAAGCCGGCCATAGAGGCATGCTATCTGGATTGGGAAGAGTATCCGATTGCGGGAATAACTCATACTCACGAGACAAATCCAATTTATTATTCGCCCTTTACATGTTTCAAACACACTGAAAACAAGTGCGAAAGTAATGGTGGACAATTGAATGCTACCCAGGCATTGATGGCAAATAATAAACACTATAATTATATTAGTTCATCGGCGGATCATGGTCAGCATGGTGCATTCAAGCAACGTTTGGAACGGCCATTTCGTGAACGTTTCTATATATCTTCTAGCAATAATTCAAGTAATTCTTCAAGCGACAGTGTTCATGCTCGTCTACATCAAGGTATAGAAGGGTCGCAGCAGCAACAGCCGTCAGCATCTGGAAATGGTAATTCGGGAGGTGTTAAAGTCGGAATTGCATCTGGAGCGTCAACAAGTTCAGGAAATGCTAACTCTAGTAACTTGGGTAATTTAGCGGAACGTAATGGTAGTGGAGGGAATAATATGTCATCGTCAGTTGACGCTAGGCCTTCCACATCATCACAATCTGCCGCAGCATCAGCTTCTGCTTCAGCAGCAGTTGTTCAAGGCTTACCACGGCGAATTCCCTTGTCAACCATGGGTGGTGGAGATGGTAATCGTTCAAGTGCAAGCAGTGAAGGTTTCTGCGAAAATGAAGATTTTGGTGGCGATAGTAGCAGCAACAATTTATGCATATCTGACAATGATAATGGTCGGAGTATAAATCCAAATAAATTTCCAATGCCGCAACAACAGACGTCGACTTCTAAATCAATATCACATTCGGATTCACAGCAGTCATTTAATGATTCGTCTCCCGACGCCTTGGATGTGGCCGATGAAGGAAACAAAATGTCGGGTTTCTCTTTGCCTACAACACCTACGAATAAAGCTATCGTTGCCACACTTGCATCGCAATCTTCATCAGATTCTTCAACTTCATCTTCCTCTTCATCGAACTCTTCTTCATCTTCATTGTTGATTGCGTTGGGTTCTGAAGCGCCCGGTTGTAGTGGAAGTGGTGCCGGTGCACTCGAAACTGATAAATCTTTAAATCTCCAAGATGCCAGAAGGATATCGAAAGATGAATCATTTTCGTCATCAAGTGATGAATTTGTATCTCAAGACGTTAGCAAACATCGCTCCGCTGAAGATTTAACGCCAGTGCCAAGTACATCGGCCGCTGCCAGAGCGGCTCTTATGAAGGCTCAAGGCAATGCAAGCTCACCTTCACCCTCGAATACAGTGGTAAACGAAGTGGCCACCAGTGCACCGCTTAATAATAAATCGATGAATCCTACGACTCCAACAACTACCGCATCGTCGTTATATGCCGGGCCCTCGACATCAGCACAGGCTATGGCGACGAATATGGGCCCACTGCCTTCGACATCTACATCCAATACCACATCGGAAAAGCCACATATTTTCTCAAACCTCAGACCATCCGAAGATGCGTGGGACATTCTCCTGGCCCGTGCCGAGGGCTTACACGCTCATGGACATGGTCGGGAGGCCTGTATATTGGCAGTACGCTTGGCTGAGGAAATGTTGGAAAATCCTCCAAATTTGATGATGGAAATGCCACCAGCTCCCAAACGAAAAGGCAAAAACAAGAATATCAATCCAATTTCTCATCATCTGACCGTATTGGCCTCGGCCACGCTGACCAAGTGCGCTTTCCTCTGCACTGTACTTTCAGAAAATTCTGAACACTATCATATTGGTTTTCGTATTTGTATTTTTGCTTTGGAAATGGCTCGTCCGCCGGCAAGCACTAAGCCATTGGAGGTTAAATTAGCCAACCAGGAGGCTGACATATTGACGCTCTTGAAGAAAATACCTATTGACGAACCAGAATTGGAGGTAATACGAGCACGCGCAGAACGTCTACGCAATGGCACTATGAAGTCACGGGGGGAGGCTTTGTTGCCCATCAATTTGGCTTCATACATCTTTGATGCCCTGGTAATGCCATCCGTATCCATGAAAGATCAACGAATACGCAGCATGAGTATCTATCGGCCCATAACAGATGAAAATCTGGGCTTTGAAGCGGCTGTGGCTGCGCTGGGCTTGAAGGCAAATGTGTCCGAAGCAGAACATCCTTTGCTATGTGAAGGTACTCGACGCCAGCGGGGTGAACTGGCTTTAACACTGCTGTATTTCTATAAAGATGACCCACATAAGATTGCCAAAATTATGGAGAAATTATTGGATCGGGAAATACACACGTTGCTGAAGACACCACTATTACCGGCATACTATTCCAACAATCCACCCGTTAGGACTCCCAACAATTCGGTTAATAGGCATGGTGAGGGTGGTGATTACAATAATCGACACGGCAACAATGCGGCAGTCATAACAGGTGGTTCTGGAAATAATATTGGTGGTGGAAATATGGATTTGTATCATGCCGATTATGCTTCTGTCGGAGGCAATAGTCGACCAACAAGTTCCACAAGTGCAGAACTGGATGTCAATATGGCTGGTTTGAATATTTCATCTCCAGCGAATTCTTCTCTAATGGCGACATCCCAACAAAACAATCAAAGTATGCCAAGCAATGTGCCGACCATGGGTTCACAAACCACCCAGACCACAACAAGGGCAAAAGACTCCCGATACAAAGGCAAGCGAGCATATCCCTCAATTCCGAATCAACCCTCTGAGGCCAGTGCTCATTTCATGTTTGAATTGGCGAAAACAGTTTTGGTAAAAGCCGGAGGAAACAGTTCGACATCATTGTTTACTCAAGCCACGGCCAATCACAATCATCATGGTCCACACAGAGGTCTGCATATGTGCGCCTTCCAATTGGGTCTGTATGCCCTGGGTTTGCACAATTGTGTCAGTCCCAATTGGTTGTCTCGGACATATTCCTCACATGTCTCATGGATTTTGGGTCAGGCTATGGAAATTGGGGCACCGGCTATAAGCTTTCTAATCGATACGTGGGAAGGTCATTTGACACCGCCCGAAGCTGCCAACATGGCTGATCGAGCCTCTAGAGGTTGGGATAGTAATTATCCAGCTGCAGAATTGGCCCTTTCAGTTTTGCCACACGCCGCCGCCCTCAATCCCAATGAAATCCAGAGAGCCATACTTCAATGTAAGGAACAAAGCGATTATATGTTGGAGAGGGCTTGCATTACGGTGGAAAATGCTGCAAAAGGTGGTGGAGTTTATCCCGAGGTGCTGTTTCAGGTTGCCCGTTATTGGTATGAGTTGTACATGCGTAACACCCCCAACAATGGTGGTGGCGAGCATGACCAACACGATGATCACTTGGATCATTCTGCAGCTGTGAGCCTATCGGCACTCATAGAATCTCATCAGCATCATGAAATGCAGATGCAACAACAAGCAGCAGCTGCGGCGGCGGCTGCTAATCAGCAAGCTATGGTTGGTCCTCCATTACAGGGTGGACCGCCCGTACCGCCTGGTGGTCAACCTGGACAACCAGGAGGACCGGTTGTTGTGACGTCTGCTCCTCCAGCTTTCCAACAACAAGTGCCAGCAATGGCTCCCGTGGGAATGGCACCCTATAATGCCTATGGCTTTTGTCAGGGAATGTATCATCACAATCTGCCATATCCGACCAATCAAATTCCCATGTATGTTCCGCAAGGACCACCTCCAGGACCACCGCCCCAAGGGTATCCGGGTTATCCACCACCGCCCCAACAACAGTCTGTTAATCCCACAGCACCGCCACCGAATGCTGGGGTTCCACCCCAACAGTCTCCGTATGTACATCAGGCACAAAATGCTGGAGTATTTGGTCAGATGACGCCTCAAGCAGCCTATCAAGCGGCCACAATGCAGTGTGGACCACCATCGTCATTTGTGCCACAACCACCACCACAAGGTCCCTCCGTCCCGCCAAATGGACCACCACAAATGGCCCAACCACCTCCAGGTATGCAGGCGGCCGCAGCAGCAGCTGCTGCTGTTTACTACGGTCAACAGGCTCCTCCTCCTAATGGACAGCATCCGGCCCAAGCTGCAGCACAGCAAGCAGCAGCTGCTCACCAAATGGCCGCAATGCATCAAATGAGAGCAAATCAACAGCAAGGAGCAGTATATCCCTTTGTACAGGTTCCCCAACAGCAACCTCCGCCACAACAACAAGCTCCACATCATCAACCACCGCCGCACAATATGGTCGGTCATGGAGGGGGACATCATCAGCAAATGGCTCCACCGCCTCAGGGTGCCAACCGTCAAAGACACCCACACCAGTTTACGTGAGTACCGATTCCCTTTTAGATTTGGGCAAAACAACATTAAGTGAATTTTCTCGTTTTTATCGTAGACCCGCCCAATTACGTTACCTCTTGGCCGCCTATAATGTTGGCATGTTAGCTATGGAAACATTGGCAAGGCGCGTTCACGATGATCGCCCTCAGGCCAAGTATGCACGCAATCCTCCCTACGGTGAAGATGTAAAATGGCTATTGAGAATTTCAAAGAAGCTTGGCTCCCAGTATTTACATCAGTACTGCGTTTGTGCCGTCAATTCAATAGTAAGTCCATTCGTCTTACACGATGTGGCCATAGAATCGGCTCATTATTTGGGACGCAACAATCATCAATTGGTCATGCAACATTTGAGATCGGCTCTAACGCCATTGGTACAAAAATGCCAACAAATGTAAGTAAATAGATGAGGATTTTTCGGATTTGAAAATAATTAAATTTTTTTCTGCAGGTATATCCAATGTATACATCAAAAGTTGTATCATTTAACACCAGCGGATTATGAGGACTTTGCCAGCATAATTGTGGCAGCTCGTGCAGCTTTCCAAATTACACCAGAGGGTAGTGCACAATTCAAGGACTGGTTACAATCCATTAAAAGGTGAGGTTACTACTTTTCGCCCATAACTTTAAGGAATGCTTTTCCTACCATTCTGTCATAAATAAATGTTGTTTCTATTTCAACAGATCAAAATCTTGTAAAAAGGAGCTGTGGACACAAATAAATGCTGCCCTTCAAAGTAATGCCAAATGACAAAGACTTGATTCGCATAGTATGACCACATCAACACAACAATCTTCTTCATCAACAACAACACTGGCAGCAACATCTGTCCAAGCGTCCGCATCAGTAGTGGCAGCAGCCGCTGCAACAAGCAATAGCAACATAAATACAACAGGAGCGTCCACAAGTTCTAATGGATTAAATAATATTGGCAACATTGGTGGCACAAGTACCACTGCAACAACAGGTGCACCACCTCCCCTGTATGATGGTCCATCCAGTAGTAAAAATAGTCTTGTCGCTAATGAAACTTTAGCTGTGCGTAATTTGAATTCACCGCTATCGACAACATCGGTGTCTTCGACATTGTCGACGACACCCACAACAACATCGGCTGCATCATCGTTGACCTCTTCGACAAGTTTTTCATTGGGTTATGGAGGCAGTGGTAATGGTGGCCCAAAATCAGATTCAGCTGTTGCCTCGTCGTCGAATAATGTAACAATGCCAACACAACACCAGGTAATTGAGGGTGCCGCTAGCGTAAGTGTAGCTGGCATTGTTGATAGCAATACAATGCTGTCGGATGCATATCATCATCAGCAAATGCAACTGCAGTTGCAACAGCAGTTTGAGCAGCATTATCAAATTCAAAGCTATTATCAATCCCAACACCAGCAACAGCAGCAATCAAAGCAATATCAAGGTTATTATGAACAAAACATGTATTTGCAGCAACAACAGCAGCAACATCAGTCTCAATCCCAGCAAAAGCCACCATTAATGGGCCAACAACAAAATCTGTTAATGTACAGTTCGTCGGAAATGCACAGACCAGCGATTCCCGTTGTTACGTATCATCACCAACAACAACAACAGCATATGCAACATCATCCTTCCTCATCATCCTCTGCTACCATGACAGCATCCAGACAAAGTATACCGCCACCTCCACCACCACCTCCTCCTCCGCCAACATCACAGCAGCCGCCACCACAATCTATTGTGCTAATGGCTGCCAATACAACAACATCCTGTATAACACAATCAAATGCAGCTGGTACTGCAACAACAACGATAACAACTACAACAAAAGCTAACAACAACCACTTGTATACACAACCACAACAACAATCAATGAATTTTGTAAATGTCCCAAATGCTGTTGGAAGTGGAGGCGCTGTTGGTGGAGTTAGTGCAGGAAGAGTTGCAGGATCCAGTGGTTGTGCAGTTTTCAATGGTGGTAGTGGTAATACCATAGCAATAGAGTTACGAACTTATAATCAACAACAACAACAGCAAACACAACATCATCAACAATATCACAATAATTTCAATCATCATCACCATCTTCAAAATTCAACAAATAATCCAAATAATGCTGCTGGCACAGCTTCTTCTACATCTTCGACATTGCCATTACCATCAACTGCTGCAACACAACAACCAGCCGCTTCTTCTTCGTCATCTGCATCCGCATCGGCGTCATCATCATCTTCTACACCATCGTCATCATCATCAGCATCATTTGTACCGCCATTAGTTCCACAAACAGCTCCGCCCGCTGTAAATCTAATTATGGCCACTCATGGCCAACAAATACCACCACCACCGCCGCCAACGTATCAGCCACATCATTATCATCACCATCATCATCACGCCCCTCATCAACAGCAACATCAGCATCAACAGCAACAACAATTGCATCATCAATATCACAATTTGTCTCAACTCGGCCATTATCATCAGCAACTTTAACAACGTTTTTATTACATGTTCGTTGAATTGTAAAAATTATTTTGATTATATTGAATTTCTTCTAATTTCAACCCTGTTCGGTATACTCACACTTGTAATTGTAATTATTTTCATTTATTTTCTGGGTATATTCTAAAAAAGAAAAGAAAAACTTACACGTACATGCGGCATAGAAAAAACTTCTATTTGGCAAAAAATCGTCAATGCATTGATTCTTTGAAACAAATATGAACTTTTCTATTAATGGAAAAGCTTTTACTGGCCACGTTTATAGATCGAATGGGATACTTACAGAAAAAATATCGAAAATTCATTGTCTTCAATTTATTTTCTTATCAAAATTGTTTTCCCAATGGAAACATTATTTTCGTCTACTTATTTCCCATCCGTCTATCATATCAATGATTTATAAGGGTTCTAATAATTTTCTCTATTTTGTTAAAATTAATTGATGAACTTTCGCATATGATTTATCCATTTTTGTTTTCTTAAAAGGTTCATATCTTCTTTTATGGACCCCAAAGGGGCTCATGTGCACGTTTGTGGTTCCCAAACAAATTTCAATGTAAAACTTATTTTTTTACAGTGTAATTGTTTTCCCAATGGAAACTTTATTGCCCTCTATCTATTTCCCATCCGTCTATCATATCAATGAGTTATATGGTTCTAACAATTTTCCCTACTTTGTTAATTTTTGCCTAGCAGGTGGAACAAACATTAATTGGTAAACTTTCGCACATGATTTACCAATTTTTTTCTTAAAAGGTTTATATCTACTTTTGTGGGCCCCCAAATGGGCTCATGTGCATGTTTGTGGTTCCCAATCAAATTTTAATGCATTGGAGTATTGCTAGATATTCTTGGAGTTATTGTAAAATTTCGATATACAAAATTTATTTTTTTGTAGTTCTGAATTGGGGTCATGTTAGAATCAAGAAGGTAAACATATATCTACATTTTTTTTCCAAAATTCATTGTCAAAATATATATTTATAAATCCCATTATAAGTACACAAATCAGAGATGGAAACTTAGTTTTCATGCAGTGAAATTTGACAAGGTAAATTACAGAAAATGTAGAGATGGGTACGCTTTTTTGAAATGATTTTTCCTTCTTAAGGTTATCATGATTGAGGACACTTTATATAATGCTTTTAATTAAGTTATTTAACACTAAAAGTTAAAATATATGTTCTTTGGTTCATACTGTCCATATGTAACTATGCCGTAGTTAAGTTTGGTTCAAAAATTGGAACAAATATATTTTTTACAGGTCCATATTATGATATGCTACATATACCAGCAATTTTATTCAAAAACAAATTGTTTAACAATCCATAATCAGGTGACACATTAACTATTTTGGGTCGTTCAAGTTATGCAATTCATGTATAGATCTGTAAGAAAATCAATTCTGAAATGAAGACACCATTATTCTTGTGTGTGTAGCACCAAAATCCGAAGACTCCACTTCTAATTGAAATTTCTGTTACACTATTATTTGTTGTGCTCTATAAAGCTAAAAATTAAGGTATATAATCTTGTCTATGCAGTGGAAAAAATTTTCGATAAACAACATTTCGAGAATCATTTCAATTCAAACTTTGTAACTTTTTCTTTTAACCAGATCAGCGCAGTCAAACCATTTTTGAGCAGACTTCACTCCAGCGACTTTTTTGAATGAATTCAATTAGAATCTTCTAGGTCGACTTCTAAATGAAAACCCCTATGTTACTGGAAACCATTATCTTTTTATACCCATCAACGTGGATTTGAGGACATATTAAATTTCGTAAAATTTGATGAATTATTTGAACAGTTTTTTTTTTAAGAAATGTTTTAACAAAATTAAATTGAATGACGTTTGGACTGCTTCAATTTCTAGGTAATTGGTGGCCGAAAACGTCTTGTTTTGGATATATGTTAGACGGTTTTTAAGGGGTTATCGTAGATTGAAGTCGATGTTCTATGGGTGATGATAGGAATTGTTTATTCCGTTTTTTTTATACCCTACTCCGCAAAAATTCGATGGGTTAGAACATATACTACAAAATTTAGCCTAGAAGTACGAATGTCAAATTTGGAATCGGTTTCATCCATTTTGATATTTTAGTCCCCCAAAGACGTTATTTGCATTCTAGAACAATGATATTCGGTATACGACTTCAGATACGGCCTAGAAATATCATTGCCAAGTTTTGAGGAGATCCGTTTAGATTGGGATATAGGTCCCATATATATCCTCTCCGGATTTGACGTTTGTTGTGCACCAAATGTATATTATTATCCCAAAATGGATGCATTTTGGCACATACGACCGAATGTGAGAGTGCAACAAATTTGTTGAAAATCTAGATTTTAATTTAGGTCCAAGCAGTGATATCTGGTACGAGAGGTCAAAAATGCCTCCGTCATATTTAGTGGAAATCAATTAAGTTATAGCTTCCATAGGTTGTCAAAAGTAAACCGCTCTAAAGTCGTTACACGAAATCAACGGTTATAGTTGGAATTATTTGATTCACATAAATTCCAAATATAAACGATTATTTGTTGCAGGAAGTGGTGTTGTCGGACCCGCCGGACTATTGTCCCTTCTTTACTAGTTTCCAGCCGTATATACTTTTTTGCCTCACTTAAAACGTACATTTTTAAAGCCGAATATTTTGTTTCCAGTCCAACAATTTTATCCGACTACAATTTATACGCTCCGACTTGGGTTCCGAAGCCCTGATTATTACGACTAAATGATCCAGAGTATAAATCCTAAATGGTTCAGATTAGAATGCTTAAATAGTAGTCCTTTTGACCGTTATGGTGGATCGCCTATAATCTATATCTCCTTGCTTTTTAGAGACACCAACAGTTAGACAATCGACATTTTGAATTCTGATGCTCAACTCCAAGGGTATTTTTTTTTATTTTTAATGCAGAAGGTACGTTTTCTGTATGAATTAATTGTTTCTCCTTGGTAACATTTCTAATCAATGTCATAGCGCAACTTTTACAAATTATATCTCTGATTTAAGGGCAGATCATATTTTTTCCTTTTTTCAATTAGAAGGAATTTCATTGTGTTTGAATACCTAACTTTTACTCTAACCTAACCTGTGGAATATTACAAATTCGACAACGTTGCTTAAAGTATGTTGAATTAGTGGGCAATTTCTTTCAGCAAGACAAGAGGAAGGACGAAAATCTTTTGATACTGTTTTTGTTGATAAAGTAGTACTTCATTATTTTGAGAGTAATGTACAATACGAATTTTAGAATACATATATTTTATCATCAATTCACACCACCGCAAAACAGAATAGAATCGATATTTTTTATTGTTAATTTATATTTGTTTAAAATAATGCATATAACAATTCAATAATCTCCAATTCCCAAACTCCCCCTCCCCCATCATCAATGCAGCTTCACCTACCTACCCACCCACCACTCACACAGACTGACCCGACTGACATTTTGTTATTTAAGATTTCGTTGCAGAGTAAAATTAAAAAAAAAAAAAAAAAACAAAACGAAAAGACAAAAAACATAATTGTTGAATGAAACATTTGATTTCTCTTTGTTCTCTTTTTCTTCTTGTATTTAGAAAAAATATACATATATTTTAGTTTATTTTTTTTCTCTTAAAAATTAAGGAAAATATTGAAAAATAATAATAAAAAAAATCAAACAAAAAAAAAATCATCATTTTTCAAAATCATTAAAAAATTATCTCTTTCTGAGAACGCTACTGATTTGTTTTTGTTTATTTTCTAATTTCAAAATGTGTTCATCATCATTTTAAAATGATTTCTTTTTATTTAACAAATATTTTTTACATTTTTATATACATTTTTTGTTTTACAAAAAAAAGAAGAAAATCATATAGATATTTTATATTAATATATTATTTACATATACACATTTTTCATAAATTAATTTTTTTATTATAATTTTTTTTTTCAGCCTAATTTAAGAATTTTATATTTAGTTACATTTTTTTTCATTTATATATATATTTTATTGTGTAATTTAGAAGTTTTGAATAAATATGGTTTTTTGGATTTATTTCAAAACTCTCGCAAAAAAAGGATTTTTTACGTCTTTTTTTAATTTTTTTATTTGGTCAGTGACGTGGACTGTTTGCCTCATAGCAATTAATAATTTTATATTTTTTTAATGCAAAAAGTCGGTAAATTTTAACGATTGGGAATTTTTTTTGTTGCACAAGATGTTTATTTATTCTTTGATACAACTGGACGGGGAAGTTCTCTCCGCAGTTCTCTAAAACGGTAAACTATCTGAATTTAGATCAATAAACATTCCCACAGCTAAGGAAATTACTAAGTTCAGATTATCTTAGATGACACGAGAGAGTTAAAAGATCTGAGAGCTATCCACCTAACTAACAACCAAAACCGGGCAAGACAAATTAATTTTTATACCCCCAGCCATGCAGGGTGAGATAAAAAACGCCATAATTTTTGATTTTTTTTTTTTTTTGAATGAAAGCAAAAAATGTCGAAAATAGCATCAAATTTTAGAATATGTTTAAATTTGTTCGAATTGGTCACCTTTGGCACGAATTATGTCCTTCAAATGGCCAATGAAACCATCACACGCTGGCCGTATGTTCCTCTGCGGTATTTTGGCCCATTCCCGGCGAAGCGCTTGCTTGAGATGATCGACACTTTTAGTGCCAACTTTGCTTTTCAAAATACTCCAGACACAATAGTCCAACGGATTGGTATCCCAAGATTTTGGTGTCCATTGTGGGCTGGAAATGAAGCGAGGAACCTCATTTTGGAACAATTCTTGGGTGGCGTGAGCTGAGTCCTGTTGAAATGTTTGCGTGCCCAAGGCTTTAATACACCCTGCAGAATATTTTCGCGAAAATATTCGGCATTTATACTGATGCCACGATTTATTAATACGAGAGCGACATTAGGCTGTTATGGCGGCCCACACCGTCACCATGGCCGGCGCTTGAGCTCTGGTGGCCATCCGAAGGTGCACATTTTCAGCTGACCTCGCGGGTTTCGATCAAGTCGCTTCCTAACTTTTCGAACCATTTCTGCTGATGTTGCTACCCATTGACTGGCCTGAATATGCAATATATCGGTCTACTTCTTCTGCTACCTCCCCCACAAAGGGCCAAATTTTTGAATTACCATGAAGCTCATAAAACACGAAATTTACATCCGATTTCATTTAGACCTGGCACATCTCAATACTTCCATGAACATAAGATCTGTTAAAATTGTGGTAGAGATCGGATCATTTCTTCTGGTACCTCTCCCACAAAGGGTCAAAGTTTTGAATAACCAAAACAATCATAAAATCCGAAATAAGCGTCTGGTTCTCTTCAAATTGCACACATCACAATATTTTTATTAAATACAAGGTCTGGTGTGAATTAGGGATATATCGGCTCACTCCTTCTGGTACCTCCCCCACAAAGGGTCAACATTTTGAAGATGAGAAATTAACATTCGATTCCATTCAAACTTGCTACATCTCAAAATTTCCCTCAACACAAGCTCTGTTATAAAGATAGTAGAGATTGGACCATTTCTTCTGGTACCTCCCCCACATAGGGTTTAAGATGTTTGAAAAACAAAACGCTCAATGAAAGATAAATAAGCATTCAACTCTCTTCAAATTTCATACATCCAAATAGTTTTGCTAACGCAAGATCTGTTATGAAGATGATATATATCTGCCAACCCCTTCTGGTACCTCCCCACAAGGGGTCACAATTTTTAATACCTATATCTGTCCTAACTAGCAAAACAAGTCAGCAATTCTATACGAGTTGCTATGTCTAAATATTTGTCTCTCAACCAGAAGTTTGATATAAATACGTAAATTATCGAAATTTATGATTTCTCATAAAATTGGATATAAATGTTCGATTTTCTTGTAATTTTGCCCATACCAAAACTGGTCTTCGGTCGACTATATCTGGTACCTCAAGCATTTTTTATCATTTTCTAAAAATTATCACATATCTCATATAGACTGAAGGAAGTAGCCGATATAGTCAAAATCTGGCACGTCACAATATTTATATCAAATTTATTTACGACCGATACGACATGGACAATATTGGCCCATTCCTTCGGAACCTACTCCATAGATGGTCAACAATTTGAATAATCATAGCACAAGCCACAATATATATTTAAATAATCGGACATAGGCTGAGGGAATACATGTGTCGGCTAAATTCTGAAAAAAAAAACAATGCACTGACAAAATATTTCAATTCATTCCTTTCAAATCGTATATCCTTTCAAAAATTCTATTTTTTTCTTCCTTCAATTCAACCACACCCACACACATACACACTCACACTCTCAAACCATTTACTGTATTATACTAGATGTGATTCTCTTCAAATTGAAGATTATATTGTACATTTATTGCTACAAATAGATCAAAATAGCATCTATACATACTTACACAGAAAATTACATAACTACAAAATATGAAAAGAAATAAAATACAATTCCTTTAATACTTCATTCAAAAAAAGATATATGCATTTTAAACCAAACAAAACAAACCAAAAAAAAAATCAATAAATTTAAATAAAGCTTATAATACTTACATACCAATATACTGCCACTTATATTTTTTGTTTGTTAAGAAGAACGAACAACAGCAAAAGTTCGTTCGTATTTTTATTAATTTTTTTTTTTTAAATTCATTGCTGTAACTGAATTTCAGCCATAGAAAAAGCAAAGAACAAATAAAATAAAATTGATGTGTTACATATATATATATTTATAAAACTAATAGAACAAACAAGAAAATAACTCACATTTTAAACGAAGCAAAGCAATATTTACTGGAAAGCCACAACAACAAACAAAAATTAGAAGAAAATAAAAAAACTAAGTTTTATGCAACTTTTTTCCTTTTTTAAAGAATTGACTTTCTTTGGCGCCCAACGTAAATAAGGTGTTTTGGTGTTTCTGTAGAAATTAATTTTTTTCGTTGGGTTTACAAAAATATCAACCACTGCTGTATAAAATGCCATGAACAAAATTATGAAAATAAATAAATATATTGTAGATAAATTATAAATTATTCAACAAAATAAATCACATTTCTATAAGTAGTACTTTGAGGGCAAATGATTTGGGGTTTCATTCAGTTTTTTTATTTTTACAAAAAAAAAATATATATATATATAAATTTATAAAAGATGATAAAGTGACATTAGAATCTATGGAAAAGATAGAAGTTCTGTTATTTTTTTTTAATTAATTTATTATAATTAATTTTAAAAATAACAAGTCTTCATTTATAGTTACTCTACGTCATTTGGAAAGGATTTTGGGACCAGCAATTTTATATGTATATCGGTTAAACGAAATAATTGCTAAGAATTTTGGTCAATATTTCCAGTATTTATGAAATTAATGGATGGAAAAAGAGGATTGAGAAAATCGACAGACTTTCGAAATTAAGAGATAGAGGGTGAGATAAAAAAAAACTGCAACAAAGTTAAACGCCATAATTTTTATGTTTCAGTGTATTATGTCTTTGTGCATTTCTTTGTAACAGGCAAAAGGAAACGAGATAGACCCATAGTTTCTTTTGATGATTTGCATAGAATCACATTCTGAGTCGATTTATGCATGTCCGTCTGTCTGTCCACCTGTCTCTCGTCCGCCTGTCCATGCATTTGTGTAAACAAAGTACAGGTCGCATTTATTGCCCGATTCAGATGAAATTTTGCACAAAAAATTTGTTTGACCTAAGGACGAACTATATTGAAATTGGAGTTAATCGGTCAAAATTAAGGTATATCTCCCATATATATCTTCGTCCGATTTGTCTTTTATTGTGCTCCAAACGTGTAATATCAGCCCGAATAGTATGGAATTTTGCACGTACGACCAGATTGGACGTGAAAATAAGTATGCCAAATTTGATCGAAATCGGTTCAGATATAGATATAGCTCCCATATATATTGTTCATTCGATTTGTTATTTTTATCCTCCGCAGCCATAATATAGACTCTGTAACAACGATATTTGGGGAAATATATGAAATACAAGTCAGAAATACCCTTGCTAAATTTTATCGAATGAAAGCAAAAAATGTCGGAAATAGCATCAAACTTTAGAATAAGTTTAGATTTCTTCGAATAGGTTACCTTTGGCACGAATTATGGCCTTCAAACGGCCAATGAAACCGTCACACGCTGCCCGAATGTTGCTCTGTGGTATTTTGGTCCATTCCCGGCGAAGCGCTTGCTTGAGGTGATCGACACTTTGGTATTTTTATGCTTTCCAAAATACTCCAGACACAATAGTCCAACGGATTGGTATCCGGAGATTTTGGTGGCCATTATGCGCAGGAAATGAAGCGAGGAACCTTAATTTGTAACCCATCTTGGGTGGCGTGTGCTGAGTGCGATGGTGCTGAGTCCTGTTGTTGGCTATAATACAACCTCCAGAATATTTTCGCGATAATATTCGTTCGATTATACGAGCGGAGATCGACCATCGGCTGTTTTGGCGGCACTAGAGTTCTGGTGGCCAACCGAAGGTCCACATTTTCAGCTGACCTCTTTGGAAAGTAAACACGAACATTTTGTTTGTTTACAAACTGCCGGACAACGAATGTTTTCTCATCGGAGAAAAACGAATTCGACAGTTCACCATTTTCGGCCAAGCGAAGCAACTCTTTAGTTCTTTTGAGTCTATTTTCTTTCTGTTGCTGTTGTTGATTTATTCACATTTAAATGCTGAAGTGCTCTAACGATAGCCTCTTGTGGTTTTCCAGCCAAATATAAAGAAATCACTCTATCACGCTTGAATTCCATCACGAATAACTTTTTTTCTGGAAAATTCTGACCATAATGCTTTTGTACGCTTGTAAACAATATAATGAGCTGTCACTGGAATAATTTTAACAGCTGTAAGACGAGTGGCTTAGAAATGACAGCAGTCTTAAGTTGGTTACAGTTTTTTCATCTCACCCTGTAGAAGACCACGAGGTTTTCTATGCTCCATACAAAACATGTTCCATAGAAGAGCCGGAGGTCTTCTATGCTCCATAGAAGAGCCGGAGGTCTTCTATGCTCCATAGAAGAGCCGGAGGTCTTCTATGCTCTATTGAAGACCCGGAGGTCTTCTATGCTATATAGAAGAGCCGGAGGTCTTCTATGCTATGTAGAAGACTCGGAGGTCTTCTATGCTATATGGAAGACTCGGAGTTCTTCTATGCTATATGGAAGACTCGGAGGTCTTCTATGCTATATGGAAGACTCGGAGGTCTTCTATGCTCTATAGATGGTCCCGAGTTCTTCTATGCTCTATAGAAGATCCGGAGGTCTTTTATGCTCTTCTATACCTGGAGGTCTTCAATGAACTATAGATGACCTAGAGGTCTTCTACTTCTAAATATTCACAGTTCCAATTGATATGACATTGGTAAAACAGTGATTATTGGCCATATTTCATTAGTATTTATTTATTTTGTTTAATCCGAATGTTAACAAAATGACGTAGAGTGTAAATAATTATTTATTTTTAATTCCAAACAAAAGTAGAAGTTCTTATTGAAAATTTGTTTTCAAAAACACACACACACTTTGACATCTAAAACGAAATCTTAATGAAATAGAACAATATCAAACCTGTAAATAAAAAATAATAAAGAATGAAAATAAAAACTATATAGAAACTTATAAAGATACATGCATACATAGCTAACTAAAGAAAAATAAACAACAACAAACATATTGCGTCTTTGAAAAATAAAAACAAAAACAATAGTAGTGATTTTAAAATAAATAAATATAAATATAATGAAAAATATGAAATATATAGACGGAGCAAAGGAAAAAGTAATCAGAATAACTATATTATACAAAAGAGAAAAATAATAAATTTGAAAATTAAAAATGTAGAAGAAAATTTCAAAATCATCCATACGCACAGACATCCATTTTTAATCAAATCAATTGCAGTTATATCAGTTTTTATTATAAATATAACAGTCACACGAACACATACACACACACAAACACATTAATATAATGATAATAACGAAATAACATTTTTACCTCATTTTCAAAAAAAAGTATATATACATAAAATAAATTAATAATAAAAATCACATAGATATAAATATAATAACATACATTAACTATATAAATATAGTAATTACTAATAATAACAAAATATCAAATTTAAGGATATAAACTCCAACATTTATTTTAAAATTTAAAATTTTATTTTATTAAAAATTTAATTTACGAATATAAATTTTAAACCAAAAGTGCTTACATTTCCTAGTGACATCATAAATTATTTTGTAATAGATATTCTTTCTCTCAGAGAACACAGAGAACATTTGACCAGAATATCCATTGAAAATCGAATAGAACTCCTGTTGTTCTTTAATGGGAAGATCATTCGATTTTCACTGAGAATATCAATTGATTTGTGATATTTGGATTTCCTATACTGAGATCTAAGGACCTTCTCTGCTCAGCTTTGTAAGCATGGAGTGTAATGGAACTGATTTTCTTAATTTTTAACCCTACACCACATAGTGGTCAGGGTATTATGACTTTATGCACTTGTTTGTAACATGGAGGAGGAAGAGAGGTAGACCCATAATTACTTTTGATGGTGTTCATAGAATTACTTTCTAAGTCGATTTATGCTTGTCAGTCGGTCTGTCCGTCCCTCCGTCTGTCCATTTATTTTTGTGAACAAAATGCAGGTCGCATTTATAATCCGATTAAGTTGAAAATTTCCCAACAAGATTTGTTTGGCCCAAGGACGAACTCTGTTGAAATTGGTGAGAATCGGCTCTAATTTCTATATAGCTCCCATATATATCTAACCGATTTCGGGTTAATTACGCACCAAATGGCCAACATCAGTCTAAATGACCTGAATTTTGGCACATTCGACCGAATTCAGTCTAGAAGCAAGAACTTCAAATTTAATGAAAAAAGGATCAGATATAGCTATAGCTCCCACATTAGAAATAAGTGCCTAACATTGTGTCAAGTTCGGTTCAGAATTGGATATAACTCCCATACACATCTTCATTCGATTTCAGGGTTTTTGTGCACAAAATGGCTGATATCAGCCCAAATGACCTGAATTTTGGTACATCCGACTTAATTGATCCTAGAAACAAGTACTTCAATTTTGCTGATAATCGGTGCAGATATAGCTATAGCACCCATACATATGTTTCTTCCGATTTGGGCTTTTAAGTCCCTCACATGCGAAATATGCATTCCACAACAATAATCTGTGGTACCGGATATCAGATACAGCTCAGAAATAAGTGTTTCAAATTTTGTCAAAATCGGTTCAGATTAGGATATACCTCCCATATATATCTTCATCCGATTTCAGGTTTTTTTGTGGACCAAAATGGCTAATATCAGCCTAAATGAACTGAATCTCGGCAATTCCGACTGAATTCATCTAGAAACAAGTATTTCAAATTTATTGAAAATCGGTTCAGATATAGCTTTAGCTCCCATATATATGTTTCATCCGATTTGGGGTTTTATGTCACTCACATGCGTAATATGCATCGGTCGGTTCATATCGGTTCAGATTTTTATATAGCTTCGATATATATATCTTCTTTTTACGGTTATTGCTCACCATATATGTAATGTCAGCCCAAAATGAATTTTACCATTTGGTGGCACTCCGTCCGGTATACCCATTGCTCTATTTTTTAATATTCTCCTTACCGAAGTCATATCATGCACTATACCGTAATGTTATTTGGTTCATAGGTGGCATGATCTACCTCACATACATTCCCAATATACTCTACTAAATACGCATAGTGGTGTAGGGTATCATATACGTCGGGCTCCGCCTCCGACCTTTGACCTTTCCTTACTGGTTATTATTTTTATAAAATCTACACTTTATTTGTGTTATTTAATTTGTTTAAAAATTCCTTTGAAATAATAGAAAATATGGAAACTGTAGATTGCTTATTAAAAAATAAACCGGATGGTGGCATTTCCATATAAAAACATTAAGACTCATCTCAGTTTATTGTTTTGAAAATAAAAACCCACAAATATATAATTACATAATATATTCATATACCAAAAAATAATCTTAATATACACACACATGCTAACGTAAATAGAGGCATGCATATGTTTAGCAATGTAATGAAAGCAAAAAAAGGATAAGGTAACTAAACATATTTACATAAATAAATTATGCAGTATTTCTACATGGAAATATCTTCTAAATATTTATAAAAACGAAAAAAAGTAGTTGCAACAGTTGGAAAAAATAAAAAGCAAAAAAAAAAAAAAAAAACAAAAACTTTCTGAAAACCAAGTAACATGTAATTATAACGTTTTAAGCATATTGGTCAAAGTGTTCTTTTAATTGATAAATTATCATGAAAAAAATTATAACTATATATACAATAATTTAAAAAAAAAATATTGCACTCAGATTATATATTTACTAGCGATGGAGAAACCCATTTTCAACATATTTTAAATCCAAGTAAATCTGAGAACAATTAAGTGTGCATTTAAAATTATGGAGAATTTTAAAAATAAGGAATCATTTTCTCTTTCATAAGATTTGAGACATAGTGTTAAAAGATTTGTTTCATTTTAGATTGCAAGCTTCTAAGTGGTTGATATGTTGGGTGCCCGGACATAATCCCTATTGCAATTATGCTTTTATGTTCAGTTGTTTCGGTCATGATCCCCAAAATAAATAGGGGTTATGTCCGCTTCCAAAACGAACATAATCTCCATAGGAATATGACCGTTTGCTGTGGGGATTATGTCTGAAAATTTTACGGACAAAAAGAAAACAACGCTTAAGTTGAATTTAGATGCTATGCTGGGATTGGTAGTTTTGTATCGGAAGTTTTTGAAAAATCACTAAAAATTCGAAAATAGATCCATTAAGGGTTTTAAGATATACATTATAGCCCATACTCATGCCTTTCCAAAATGGTGCCATATGTATTGGTATTTCCCTCACGAAAAAAATTACTTTGCCGAAAATCAGGAAAAAAATACCTACCCCATAATGGGTTGCTTTCCGCAACTTTCTGGGGATCATCACAGACACAAATCTTTCTGGGTAAATAAAATTTCTTAGAGCGAATTTTGTATTTCCTTCTTTAATTAGTTTTACTCAGAGCTCCGATTTTATAGGATAAGAGTTTACTCTAAGTGCAAAATCGATTGTGTGTTCGTGTGTGTATGTAGTAGCACATACCATGTAAATGATGACCTTTATACAGAGGCTATGCGAAGACGTGAAGATGCATGCCTTTTAGGCATAGGCTGTAGTACCCCTTTCAAAATACGAAATGAAATTTGAAACAATTCGGGTGAATCGTGTCGCTAAAATCATTAAAATATCGAATATCGGGAAGTACTGTTATATAGTGGATATACGAAGACGTAGTACCCCTTTCAAAATACGAATACAAAATTTGAAACAATTCGGGTGAACTGTGTCGCTAAAATCAACAAAATACCGAATTTTGGCAAGTACCGTTATATGGGTGCTATACGAAAACGTGAACCGACACCTGCTTACTGGCAAAATACAAAATATCTCAATTCGTTCGATTACAACAGACAGACGGACAGGGTCTATCATGAATATTTCGAGGAGTTACAAACGGAATGACAAAGCTAATATACCCATCATAGAATGGTGGAGGGGTATAAAAATACTCGTCAAAAGTAGAATCTGCTCGATTTTGAGTGTATTTTAGACTCATTTAAAAAATGAGCAAAACATACTCCCTCTCATTCGCGTGGTAAACGCAGGAGTACTTCAGCTCGAATTTGGGCAATTTTTACTATCCACTCGAATTCGAGCGAGTATTTTGGAGGTTTTGCCATTACAATAAACTCACATTACAATAATCTCTCATAAGCCAATAACTGTCACTGATCTTCCTTTCACTGTCAGCTTTTTCCATAATTCCGAGCCATTTGCTGATAAAGAAGAACAGAATTGGCAGATGGCGGGGTGTTGTTAACCTTCTTGGCATCAGCTTTCTGGCTGGATGCAGAGGACGCGACCCTACATCTCCTTTTTCTTCCTCCCTTCACTATAACGTATAGCTCTGCTGGCTCTTGGCTAGTTTTCTCCATGATACGCTTTCTCTGTTTTAACAGCGGTAGTGCTTCTAAAAAAGAAATCGAACATACTTTATTTTTTCAATCGGTGAGAGAGACTTGAGAGGTCTCTCACATAAAACAATAGAGTTAAGAGTAATCTTCGTGTAAAAATTGTGAGCTTGCAGTTGGATTTGCGGGTGAGGCGGCAATACCACATACCGGTGCGTTATTGTCAGGTAGTTGTTATTATATTCGAGGTCGACCGCTGGGACCGGGATAGGACTGAAACCAGGATATAATTTAGGTAGAGTAAGTCGATTCTTCTCGAATCTTCACACTCTATTAAGTTCTTGTAAAATGTATCAACAGCTTGTTTTGAAGGCTCTGAGCCAGAGAGCTCCTGCGACTTTATTTATCGAAGCTATTTCATTAAGTCGCCGGACATAATATTCTCCGACGCAGTTTGAAACGTTGGGTCATTGACTATATTTGGACGCCTGTTGCGCATGGAACCTGAAGACTTTATGACAACGCCATCCTTGAGGAACTTTTGCCAACTTCTCAAGAGGCTATGTGACGCCAAGAAACTTGCTGTTGTTGGTGGTCTGAATAAATTTTTCATCGTCCATTATTCATCTCTCCTATCCATGTGGTGAATGGGTGGAAAAAGCATTTAGGCCAACTGGTTGCCAATTTTTATCTGATTGGGCAAAAAAGTAAAGTGGATTTTTTTGTTAAATGCAAAATTCGAAGAATTGAAAAAGTCCAAAAGTTGAATTTTGGTCTTCGTGGCAAAAAACCTCAACATAATTCCGGTTTGAGTGTTCCTGGTGTTTTTATACCCTACAACACTATGTGTTGGGGGTATTATAAGTTTGATTGGGCCAAAAATTATGTAACACCACGAAATATTGATTTCCCACATAGGAAAGTAAATATGGATCTTCCTATCTCGGCGAGCTGAGTCGATCTAGCTATGTATGTCCGTCCGTCCGTCTGTCCATGTTAATTTGTAATCACTCTACAGGTCGCAATTATGGTCCGATCTTCACGAAATTTAAAATGGAGGTGGGGCTAGGGTCAGAATAGAACCCTATTTCTTTTGGTGATGATCGCATAATATTTAGGGGTTGAAATGGACCAAAAACTGAAAAAATTCCTGATTTTGCACTTGCTCTACAGGTCGCAATTATAGACCAATCGACGCGGAATTTCGCATGTAGCTAGAGTTTAGGGCTGGCAAGAAGCCTACCCATTTGGGTGGTCATCGGATAATATTTAGCGGGTAAAATAGACCATATCTTTTTTGTTGAAAAAATTCAAAATTTTTCATTAAACCGCGAATATTTTAAATCCCAGCGAAATCACAAAGCCATGACAAGGTTACTTCTGATCTTTACATTGATGTTAACATCCAACAAAACGGATATATAGCAAAATATGTGCGATATATATGTTTATCAAAGAAGATATGCTTGAAAAATCTCTTATATGTCGAGAACGGCTGAACTGATTTCGACAGTTCTCATTAATTCAGAATGGCCTCTTGGCAGGAAACATAAAACGTCTAAAAAAATCGCATAAAAATCTCTCTCTAAAGATGAAAATATTGATTTTGTAAAATTTTCTCATATTTTTTCCATTTTGTCATATTTTTGGCATATTTTCATTTTGAATTAAACATTTGGTAATATTTCTACAGCTAACAAAACTAAGTAGTTAGGATATCAGGATATCATATACAGATCGCATTTATGGCCCGATCCTTACGAAATTTTGCATGGAGGTAAGATGAGGGTCAGAATAAAAGCCTATTCCTTTTGGAGATGATCGCCATATATTTAGGGGTTGAAATGGACCAAAAAACTGCAAAATTGTCAGCAGGTCGTAATTATGGGGGTTACCGGACATTGCAAAAGCCAAGCAGTTTTGGATGGTCATCCAAAAATATTCAATGTGTGAAGGAGTTTGCCAACTTTTATAGACAAAATACGAAAATGTCCATTCCAGTGACTTTTTGGAGAATTCACAAATACAGGAAAGACGCACTTCTGACTATTTCGTTAACGCTGATTTCGTTGAAGAATATAGTCAAATGGCTGTGTCTCATATAGATGCGTTTCAGTCAAAAAGCAATAATAAATGTTAATCTTTTGCCACTTCTTAGAGATTATAGGTCTTTGGGAAATATTGGTTCCAGATCTAGGAAGACCATTTACGTGCAACATCTACCAATAAATTGGAAATGAGCAAATTAGTTTAAGTTGCTATTATACGAAAATTAGAGAACGAAACCTGATGATTTTCTTTTATTATTTGTCACAATATCTTGTGGAATTCTTTCGAGTATCTCGCCTATATAAACTGTATCGTTTATTATAGTGTTGTAGGGTATTCAACGGTCGGCCCCGCTCGACTGTAGCCTTTGCTTACTTGTTTTTTTTTTTGGATTGACTGAACTTACTGAGACTAGGATATAATAGTAACGTCAAGTTTAGGTGAGTCATTGCCAAAACCAGATGGAACTCTCCCCTTGCTAAGCCTCAGTGTTCACTTTGTCTTGGATTCAATTTTCCGGAAAACTATAATTTCCATAATTTTAAATACCTGCACGATTTTTATGCTGTATACATGATATAAAGAAAGATTAACATGGGGTGGGTCGGCAAAAAAGTGAAAGACTTTATTTTTTTAATATTTTTAAATTGACAGAAAAACTGATGTTGCGATTTTTTTAAATATTTTAAAATTTGTAATTAATATAAAAACTTCTGTGTTTTTTTTCGACCCATCCCAATGCACATACTATATATGATGTAATAAAAGATTTTGCAAATAGTAGTTGTTAGCCGAAAAAAAATCTCATATAAATATTTTAACCTATACTTTTCATTTTAGATAACAAAAACCGAAAACTTGTAAAATTTAAAAAACCGGCACTTTTACAACTTAAAATAAAAATTATAGAAATACTCTACAAGAAATATACATGCATACATACACATATATTTACAAAATAACAACAGGTCATAAGAATAAATAAAAATAAAGAAAAGTATTAGTAGTTTAATTGTTTAAAAAAATGCTGTTTTGAAAAAGTTTTTATTCTCAGATAAGCAAAAAAAAAAAAAGAGCATTGAAATATTTCGCTTTATTTAACATAAAATAACATAACTTTAATATAAACTTTAAATATAAAAAAAGAAAGCAAAATATATAATATACATTAAGTATAAATATATTTAAATAATTATATATACATATTAATAATAAAAAATAAACGTAACTTAGAAAAGTTTAAAGCAAGAACATAGCAAGCAACATTTTTAAATATTCCAAAATGTTTTTTTATATTTTTTTAATAATTTTTTTGGTTTGAATAATACACTCCAAATTATGTACCCTGCAAGGCGATGGAGAATGAGCATAGTTTTTCTTTTGTAACTCTTCGAGGTAATCGTGTTAGACTCCATGAATTATAGGTATCGTGTTCAGTATTCAATTTTAATAAATCCGTGGAAAATTGTGGCAAAAATAATCAAAATACCGAATATGGGAGGTACCATTATGTGGGGGTCTATATGAAACCTATGCATACTATGTTCCGCCACCGGAGCTAGAATCGATTATGAACTACAAATACCAGTTTTTGGACAAATCCGTGGAATATGACTAAAATCATCATATCGGGAGGTACCGTTATATGGGGGCTATACAAACACGTGAACATATATATTCTATTTTTCGCCACCGGAGCTAGAAGCCATTTTACCTACAAATACCATTTTTTTAGAAAAATTCGCGGAAAAATGTGACAAAAATCATTAACATACCGAATATTGGGAGGTACCGTTACATGGCGGCTTTAGTAAAACTTGGACCTATACTGGGTGAGATAAAAAAACTGCATCAAAGTTAAACGCCATAATATTTACATTTTTTTAATTTTATTGAATGAAAGCAAAAAATGTCGGATATAGCATCAAATTTTAAAATAAGTCTAGATTTGTTCGAATTAGTCACCTTTGGCACGAATTATGGCCTTCAAACGGCGTCACACGCTGCCCGAATGTTGCTCTGCTGTATTTTGGTCCATTCCCGGCGAAGCACTTGCTTGAGGTGATCGACACTTTGATATTTTTTAATGCCAACCTTGCTTTCCAATACCTCCAGATACAATAGTCCAACGGATTGGTATCCGGAGATTTTGGTCGCCATTGTGCGCTGGAAATGAAGCGACTAACCTCATTTTGTAACCATTCTTGGGTGGCACGTTCTGAGTGCGATGGTCCTTTCCTTTTGGAATGTCCAAGGTCTGCGGCCAAAATGCTTGCGCGCCCAAGGTTTTAATACAACCTCCAGAATATTTTCGCGATAATAATTAAATTTATACGAACGGAGAGCGACCATCGGCTGTTATGGCGGCCCACACCATCACCATGGCCGGCGCTTGAATTCTGCTGGCCAACCGAAGGTGAACATTTTCAGCTTACCACTGTGGCAGGTAAACACGATCACTGTTTACAAACTGCTGGACAACGAATGTTTTCTCATCGGAGAAAGCCAAATTCGGCAGTTCACCATTTTCGGCCAAGCGAAGCAACTCTTTATCTCTTTTGAGTCTATTTTTTTTGTTGCGGTGTAAGTTGTTGCACTTTTTGGAATTACAATGGCTTTACCACGAGCTCATTTTTCAATATTTACCGAATGGAATATTGCGATTGGTTTAGCTCATGAGCCATTTTTTGGCCACTGCGACGCGAATTTCGCTTCAAGTCACTTCGTTACTTTTCGAACCATTTCTGCTGATGTTGCTGTTTTCTTCCGTCCACTTCCTTGACGTCGGGCTACGCTACCAGTATCACGGTAACGAGCGATGGACACAAAAGATTTATTCACATTTTGAAATAATTGCTGGAGTGCTCTAACGATAGCTACTTGTGGTTTTCACGCCAAATATAAAGAAATCACACAAGCACGCTTGAATTCCATCACGAATAACTTTTTTTCTGGAAAATTCTCATCGAAATGCTTTTGTACGCTTGTAAACAATATAATGAGCTGTCACTGGAATAATTTTAATAGCTATCGGATGAGTGGCTCAGAAATGACAACAGTCTGAAGTTGGTTGCAGTTTTTTAATCTCACCCTGTATACTTTATGGCGTCTACGACGAATATTTAGGAATGTTACAAACGAAAAGACAAATTTAATATACCCTTCTTTTCAAGGTGGAGGGTATACAAATATATCCTCCATTCTCTTGTGATAAGCGGCATATTATAAACCTTCCGTATACTTTTAAGGATATGTGTTATCGTTTTCTTTAACAAATATTAAAAAAAACATATTCAAGGTATAGTCATAAAACAATCATTTAAAAACCTCGATTTTTGTCCTCTTTGGAACTTATATGTTTTAGTTGAAAATTAAATATATATTTCTATAAATATGAAAAATTAAAAAAAAAAATACCTCAAACATTTGTGCATTTTAATTTTAATATATTTTTAACCTAAAAAATAAAGATGATTTTGTTTAAATATGATATTTTTAAAGAAAATTGTATTCATATTATATATATATATATACACTCACACACAGACCTACACAACCATTATATAAAAAATACGTATATTATATATAAATAAATATATACAAAACTTATAAATACACTGAATTGTATTGAAAAAAGAAAACTTAATCTACATACATATTAAACATAAAATAAAAAAAAATAAAAATAAATAATATTTAAAAATAACATAAAAACATATACTTATATAAATATAAACAGAAAAAAAAGAAAGAAACCATAAAATATAAAAAATCTTTAAAATACAACAAAAAATCTAAATAAAAAGTAAAAACAACTTCAAATTGTGAGTTTTCTGTATTTTGGGGATGGGAATAATTCGGTGATTATTAAAAGTGGATCTGGAATCTTGAGAGAGCTGCTAATGAGTAAATCCATACCAACTGAAATGCAGGAATTTGATTTGAAAAAAGTTCAAAAATTGTATTTGAAATCCAAATCTGGTCAATTGAAATTCAGAAAGTTTATTTTTACATCACTTAGTGGGAAGGGTATTATGTCTTTGTGCATTTGTTTGTAACATGGGGAAGGAAGTGAGTTAGACCCATAGTTACTTTTGAGGATCTTCATAGAATCAATTTCTGAGTCGATTTATGCATGTCAGTCCGTCTGTTCATGTATTCTTGTGAACAGAATTTAATGTCCAATTGACATGAAATTTTCAAAACAATATTTGTTTGGACCAAGGACGAACTCTATTGAGAATCGGTTCAAAATTAAATATAGCTCCCATACATAAGTTTCATCCGATTTAGGCTTTTATGTGCCTCACATGCGTAATATGCATTCTACAACAATGATCTTTGGTACCAGATGTCAGATACAGCTCAGAAATTAGTGTCTAAAATTTTGTCAGGATCAGCACAGTTTTGGATAAAGCTCCCATACATATCTTTATCCGATTTCAGTTTTTTTTGTGACCCAAATGGCTAATATCAGAACAAATGTAGTGAATAGTTGCACATTCGATCTAATTCAGTCTAGAAGTAATATCATTAAATTTGGAGAAAATCGGTTCAGATATAGCTATAGCTCCCATGTACAGGGTGAGATGAACAAACTGCAACCAACTTCAGACTGCTATCATTTCTAAGCGTGAGAATTTTCCAGAAAAAAAGTTATTCGTGATGAAATTCAAGCGTGATAGTGTGATTTCTTTATATTTGGCTGGAAAACCACAAGAGGCTATCGTTAGAGCACTCCAGCATTTAAATGTGAATAAATCTTTTGTGTCTCGTACCATCGCTCGTTACCGTGATACTGGTAGCGTAGCCCGTAGTCAAGGATGTGGACGGAAGAAAACAACAAAATGTGCACCTTCAGTTGGCCGCCAGAACTCAAGTTGGTTGCATAGCAGATGGTCGCTCTCCGCTCGTATTAATCTACCGTGGCATCAGAATAAATGCCGATTATTATCGCCAAAATATTATGGAGAGTGCATTAAAGCCTTACGCACGCAAACATATGGGCCACAGAACTTGGACATTCCAACAGCACTCAGCACCATCGCACTCAGCACGCTCCAACCAAAAATGGTTACAAAATAAGGTTCCTTGCTTCATTTCCAGCGCACAATGGCTACCAAAATCTCCGGATACCAATCCGTTGGACTATTGTATCTGGAGGTATTGGAAAGCAAGGTTGGCATTAAAAGATACCAAAGTGTCGATCACCTTAAACAAGCGCTTCGCAGGGAATAGGCCAAAATACCGCAGAGCAACATTCGGGCAGCGTGTGACGTCGTTTGAAGGACATAATTCGTGCCAAAGGTGACCAATTCGAACAAATCTAAAGTTATTCTAAAATTTGATGCTCTTTCCGACATTTTTTGCTTTCATTCAATAAAATTAAAAAAAATATTTATAAAAACCCTTTATATCCTCAACCGATTTCGGGTTAATTGTGCGCCAAATAGCCAAGATCAGTTCAAATGACCTGAATTCAGTCCAGAAACAAGTACATTAAATTTGATAGAAACCGATTTCAGGTTATGTGGAGCAAATGGCCAATATCTGTCAAAAAGTCCTGAATTTTGGTACATCCGACCGAATTTGGTCTAGAATCAAGTACATCAAATTTGGAGAAAATCGGTTCAGATATAGCTTTGGCTCCCATGAATAGGCTTCATCCGATTTGGTGTTTAAGTCCCTCACATTCGTAATATGCATCCGACAACAATGATATTTGGTACCAGATATCCTATAAAGCTCGAAAATACCTTTGTCAATTTTTATCGAGAACAGCTATGATTTGGATATAGCTCCCATATACATCCTTAATCGGATTTCAGGTTTATTGTGCAAATAATGGATAATATTAGCCCAAAATGGAGCGAATTTCGGGACGTACGTTTCCATTTTGTGCAACTCGGCTCCGATATATATGTGTATACCCTATAACACTATGCGTTGGGGGTATTATAAGTTTGATTAGGCCAAAAATTATGTAACACCTCGAAATATTGGTCTCTCACATAGGAACATATATATGGATGAGTCGATTTAGCTATGTATGTCCGTCTGTCCATATTAATTTGTAATCAAGCTACAGGTCGCAATTATTGCCCGATCCTCACGAAATTGAAAATGGAGGTGGGGTTAGGGTCAGAATAGAAGCATGTTGTTTTTGGAGATGATCGGAACAAATTAATGGACCAATAACAGAAAAATATCGTGATTTTGCAGCTGCTCTACGGGTCGCAATTATAGACCAATCGACGCGACAAATACTGGGATTTCCAAAGTTTGAACAAAATTGGATGATCCTTTATTGTTTTATTAGATAAATCATTTTCTATGAAAATGTTGACAATTTGTAGGTGAGGTACCAGAAGAAGTGAACCGATATTACCCATCTCCGAACTCGTTCTAAATTTGATAATAATACTACGATGGATAAAATCAGATACCCCGATCGTGACACCAGCCATCCAGGCAGACTGATGGACTGACACCCCTAGATCGAAAATATCCTGAAACGGATTTGGTCCAAAAAGACTTAGGGTCTAAAACCGTTATTTCGATGAGGCACGTTTTGGCCGTATTAAATGATACGGATGAGGGTATAATTATTCTTAATCGAATTTCACTATAAATTAACAAAAAGAAATCTTTACTTCAAAAAAAAAATAATTCCAAAAAAATCTAAAATATTGCCTAATTTTTTTAACAATTTTTTTCGGTCTGTTTTCCATTTCGCAATCTCTAAAGAAAGAAAGGACATACGAAGTTAGTTAACCTGCTATAATAAATAACCAACAAAGAACGGAAATAGGTGATTCTGCCAGACTTTGGTAGTAATTGCTTTATGGAACTGAAAAATTTAGCAAACCAAATCCTCCCGTTTTGCGAGAGCTTTATGTGCATTAATAACAAGAGTAAATATGCAGAACAATAACAATAACCTTAAAAATTAACTTTTTTTTAAATTATGCATGACTTTCTTTTATTATGTTTGATTAATAATGCAAACGAACAATGTGTCTTATCTCCTTGATACGGCACCTGCTTATTCTGCAATCGACCAAATATTAGATTTTTTTTTGTATTTCCACACACGTCAACATTTTAGCATTTGCCAGTTTTCGTTTTCTGAAATAATATTGTGGATCGGTATTGCTGATGCACAAAGTATTGTAATATACGTCCCAAAGAGATAACAGGCTTTCTATCAATAACACAGGGCGGTAATTGCCATCATAACCAAGATGAAGACTTAGTCTAGGGACCGATTGAAGTGCCCATACTTAAGTTCAGGGAAAATAAGTCCGATGTAGAGATTTGCAGAAATGTATTATATTGAGTTCCTACTGGCACAACATACCGCTGAAATTTCCTATGATGAACTTCCGGGGGACACAAAAATGAGGACTAACAGAGAGTGTAAGTCATTTACTAACTACTCATGTTTTTAGATCCAACAGTTATATCCCACAACACAATGTGTTCATTGGTTATCCTGACTTTGTGCAGACAGAGAACATGTCATGGTTGACGGGGATAACTGCCACGAACGGCTTAACAACACGTGGGTCCCAACACTGCGTTGAATACTGGCGCCCAACCACCATCCCATTACATAACATTTTTGATTTGGAAAATAACATAATCTAAAGGTGCTTTCTTATGGTTCAAAGCATCTGCGATCTCCAACTTACTGTCAGGCTAGGGCTTAGGAGGCTCGGAGCACCAGACGCCCGAGGTAATAGAATTAGGTCTCTGGTATGACTCTAAACTGGAACCGGACTCTAACACTATTCACCGGAATTGTTTCAAATTTCGTATCTTAAGTTCGTAATGGGTACTTCAACCTATGAAGAAAAATTGTATATGCGGATTCACGTTTTCGTATAGCCCCCATATAGCGGTACCTCCATATATTCAGTATTTTGATGATTTTAGCTACATTATTCACCGGAATTTTTTCAAATTCCGTATATTAATATTGTTATGACCTATGACAAAAGTTGCCTATGAAAGTCCAAGTCTTTGTATAAACCCCAATATATCGGCGACTACCTTTATTCGGTATTTTTAAGATTTTAATAGAATTTTTAACTGTTTTTTTTTTTTTTTTGAAAATTTCCAAATTTGTTCCAAATCGTGGAGGGTATTTAAATTTCGGCCCGGTCAAACTTACTGCTTTTTATACCCTACATCACATAGTGGTAAGGGTATTATGTCTTTGTGCATTTGTTTGTAACATGGAGAAGAAAGCGATATAAACTAATGTAGCTCTCTCTCTCTACATATATATATATATATATATATATATATATATATATATATATATATATATCTTGTACCAAATATCATTCTTGTAAAGTACATATTACGAGTGTGAGGGACTTAAACACCAAATCGGATGAAACATATATATATATATATATATATATATATATATATATATATATATATATATATATATATATATATATATATATATATATATATATATATATGTTTCATCCGATTTGGAGTTTAAGTCCCTCACACTCGTAATATGTACTTTACAAGAATGATATTTGGTACAAGATAACTTATTTATCTCGAAAATACCTCTGTCAAATGTTATCAAGATCGGTTCGGATTTGCTTCCATATATATCTTCAACCAATTTCAGGTTAGTTGTGCACCAAATGGCCAATATTTGTCAAAAAGTACTGAATTTTAGTGCATGCGACCGAATTCAGACTAGAAGCAAGTACATCAAATTTGGAGAAAATCGGTTCTGATATAGCTATAGCTCCCATATATGTTTCATCCGATTTAGTGTTTAAGTCCCTCACATTCGTAATATGTATTCAACAACAATGATATTCGGTACCAGATATCTTATACAGCTCGGAAATACGTTTGCCAAATTCGGTGAGAATTCTCCAGAAAAACAGTTATTCGTGATGGAATTCAAGCGTGCTTGTGTGATTTCTTTATATTTGGCGTGAAAACCACAAGTGGCTATCGTTAGAGCACTCCAGCATTTATTTCAAAATGTGAATAAATCTTTTGTGTCTCGTACCATCGCTCGTTACCGTGATACTGGTAGCGTAGCCCGACGTCAAGGAAGTGGACAAAAGAAAACAGCAACATCATCAGCAATGATTCGAAAAGTAAAGAAGCGAATTAATCGAAACCCGCGTCGCAGCTGAACATATCGCAATTTTCCATTCGGCAAATATTGAAAAATGAGCTCGGGGTAAAGCCATTGAAATTCCAAAAAAGTGCAAGACCTTACACCGCCACGGAAAGAAAATAGACTCAAACTGAACTTCCGAATTTGGTTTTCTCCGATGAGAAAAAATTCGTTGTCCAGCAGTTTGTAAACAAACAAAATGGTCGTGTTTAGTTGCCAAAGAGGTCAGCTGAATGAATGAAATGTGCACCATCGGTTGGTCACCAGAACTCAAGCGGCCAGAACCCAGTCACTCTTCGCTCGTTTTAATCGACCGTGGCATCAGAATAAATGCCGAATATTATCGCGAAAATATTCTGGAGGGTGTATTAAGGCCTTGGTAGGCACGCAAACATTTTGGCCGCAGACCTTGGGCATTCAAACAGGACTCAGCAACATCGCACTCAGCAAGCGCCAACCAAGAATGGTTACAAAATGAGGTTCCTCGTTTCATTTCCAGCGCACAATGGCCACCAAAATCTCCGGACCCCAACCCGTTGAACAATTGTGTCTGGAGTATTTTGGAAAGCAAAGTTGGCACTAAAAAATACCAAAGTGTCGATCACCTCAAGCAAGCGCTTCACCGGGAATGGGCCAAAATACCGCAAAGAAACATTCGGGCAGCGTGTGTTTCATTGAAGGTCATAATTCGTGCCAAAGGTGACCAATTCGAACAAATCTAAACTTATTCTAAAATTTGATGCTATTTCCGAAATTTTTTGCTTTCATTCAATAAAATTAAAAAAAAAATGTAAAAATTATGGCGTTTGACTTTGTAGCATTTTTTTATCTCTCCCTGTATATACAAAGTTAAACCCATTTCGAAGAAATTGGTAAAGATATTTTTACGTTGCATCTGATAAGTTCCACGTTTTCGTATGGAGTTCGATTACAGACAAAAAGATAAAATTTTTAAAGGATGATTTTTTAGTTCTTTGCTTTTTGGCAACATTCGTTGAAACAGCTCACGCACGTTTCTTGTTTTGTTTCACTGTCAATCAAAATGGGTGCTCTGTTAAGAAAATTCATCGCAGGCTTCTTCCATTTTATTGTGTTCTCTGACAAGGCTAATTTTCGGTTCAATGGGTCCGTAAATAAGCAGAATTTTCGATTTTGGAGTGAAGATTAGTCGGTAGCATTGCGAAAGCCAATGCATCCAGAAAAAGTCACAGAAACCAATGCATCCAGAAAAAGTCACAGTTTGATGTGGTTTATGAGAATGGAATCGTTACGTAACTGCTACCGTGAGATATTATCCAACCTTTTTGCCCAGAATGTAAGAGCACGCGGATCAATAGACTTACTGAAAGAAGGGTTTGATAAAAATTGCATTTCACGTTCGATGGCGCGATTTAATGCCTTTCACGATTTCACGTTTACTCTGCACCAAAAGTGCTATAGGATGGAATAGGATAGAATGGATGTGGAAGATTTGGTCAGATAAACCTGTAGTTTCGGAATATCTTATAATTATACCCTACACCACAAGGTGGTCAGGGTATTCTGTCTTTGTGCATTTGTTTGTAACAGGCAAAAGGAAACGAGATAGACCCATAGTTCCTTTTGATGATCTGTATAGAATCACATTCTGAATCGATCTATGCATGTCCGTCCGTCCGTCTGTCCATGTATTTTTGTAAACAAACTACAGTTCGCATTTATTGCCCTATCCAGATGAAATTTCGCACAAATCATTTGTTTGGCCCAAGGACGAACCCTATTTCGATAATCGGTCAAAATATAGATATAGCTCCCATATATATCTTCGTCCGATTTGCGTGTAATATCAGTCCGAATAGTATGGAATTTTGCACGTACGATCAGATTGGACCTGAAAATAAGTATGTCAAATTTGATCGAAATCGGTTCAGATATAGAGCACAGAAATACATTTGCTAAATTTTATCGAGATCGGTTCAGATTTGGATATAGCTCCCATATATAACTTCGTCCGATTTACTTTTGATTGTGCACCAAACGTCTAATATTTGCCCAAATTGGATGAAATTTGGCACTTACGACCGAATTGAGTCTAGAAGCTAGTATGTTAAATTTGGTGAAGATCGGTTCAGGTATAGCTATAGCTCCCATATATACTGTTCATCCGATTTGTCATATTTGTTACCCACAGCCGTAATATGCACTCCGTAACAACGATATTCAGGGAAATATATCAAATACAGCTCAGAAATATCTTTGCCAAATTTTATAGAGTTCGGCCCGCCCGACTTTAAGACTTTCTTTACTGGTTTAAGTGTTCTCAGAGTAGAGACACACAACTGCCTCCGCGGGAAGCTCTACTTAATATGCATAGTGTTGTAGGATATCATAAAGTCGGCCCGCCCGACTTTTGACCCGACCTGGCCTATATTGGCTTTTCTTAAAATTGTCCACAAGTAGTTGTGTATTTCTCCTTCTTTAGACTTAGTTCACTTTACTTCTCAACGTATACATAGTATTGTAAAATATGTGTATACACCATCATCCTATCCCATCACCTCCCCCCTCTCTTTCTCTCTCTCTCTTCCATATTCTATTTTGTGTTGTGACAAAAATATCACTTTTGTGTTGACCAGTGTAATCAAAATCCATTTCTATTATCATCAAAACTTATCAGTCAATGGAATGGAAACCCCGTATGGCTGGCAGAGCCCACAAGGGAAGTTAAACGGGAGGAAAAATATGGGAGACATGAGTAAATCAATGTGTGTGTGTTTGAGTGTGAAAAAGCCGAAGATTTTCAAATCACAACAAACAGCGGTACGGGGAACAGGAGCTATAACGATGTTGGGCCCACTTGCCATGGCTGATGTTATTCGCCGTTAAACGCTTTTATTTTGCTCAGTGCCTAGCCAGCTGGGCTTGTGTTGACTGTTATAAATGTGTGTGCGAGCGAGTGTGCATTATAAAAAGCAATAACGCATTTGTTCAAATTGTCATTTGTCTGACGATTCTCTAACGTTAACCAACCAACACGCTCGTAAGAGCATTTTCAGTTGTGGTTTTCCTAAGCAAACATAAGACGCGCAAATAACAGTTCCATTTATTTAATAAAAAAAAAAACACAACAACAACAAAAAAACGTAAAGACAAACAAACGCGATTCCTTAAAGAAAAATTGTGCATTCCAAAAAATTTAATTTTTTTCAATAAATTAATTAAAAAAATAAAATAAAAAACAAACCACAAAAATGCCTTTCCCACGCGAACAATTAGAATCTGCCTGCGGTGAAAAGCTGTGCAAATCGGAAACCATTAAACTTAGAAATAAACATATTGGGTAAGTAAGGTTGTCAACCAGGCGTAACATTCCCCCCACTAGGCATCCCCATAATCAAACACCTGTGTATAAAAATTAAAAAAAAACCTATTGTTTTTATTTAATTTAAAAATAAATATTATTAAGAAAATAATAAAAGAAAAAGAATGAAAAAAAAAACCGTCATCATCCATTGCCAATGCCGTCAACATCAAAAGGATACACAACCCAAGGTCATTGTTGGATTGTTACAGTTTCCCCATATGTATTGTTGTTACTACCGCTGGTTCTTTGCCAAGGTTATAGGCCTTGGCATCTACTTGCCAATTGTGTGACAGAGTGAGAGAGAGAGCACGCGAGACAAAGAGAGCAAAACACACAGAAACAAACCAACTATCTAATGGCCCAAGTACTCATCTCATTCGAGGGAGGGCCCGGGGAAATGTATATTTTACACAAATAGGCGGCAGCGAGTGAGTTCGTTGCCTCTATTCCCCATATTTATCTGCTCTGTTTGTACCTGCGTAGTGCAGATGATTTGGTTTTTTTCTTCTTAAATACTACGTAAAGTGAAATGTATTGTGACGATGGCCAAGAATGAAAATGCATAATAATTTATACTATGAAAGGATTTATTTTTGAAATATTTTCTATTATTTTTATTAGATGAAAGTGAGTGAGGATATCGAGATCTTTCCTTGGCGATAAGGGGAATTAAGCATTTAAAGAATATGGGGGTACTTTTAGTCCGTTTTTTGCAAAGAAAATTCTCGCCAATAATTGACAGCTAATTCAGCCAATAGAATACCCTTAAGAATAAATACACGAATCTAGAAATTTTCAGTCACTATTCCGACTGATATATACCCTTAGCATTTTGCCACTTGTTTGCGTATACCCTTTTCGGGAGGACGTACCAAAAGATTGGACCTACATGACCAAACTTAACATTAGATCGAATGTTAGTACAAATATTGCAATGTGGGAAGTTTGAAGAGAACTAGGGAATAATTTCGAATTTAAGAAAGTAATGTCTAATATATATGTTACATTTGTGGGGTAGGTTACAGAATGGGTACCCCAAAAAATCAGAATCTTTACGTGATATCTAATATTGTCTAATTGAGTATGCAAAATTTAAAGTAAATTTAAAACTGTTTTCAAATTCTACTCGTGATTTTATACTTATCCTTTTTACTTTTTATGGGTAGATACAAAAAAAGGTGAGCCAATATTTTCCGCTATGTAGTTTAAAATTCGGTACTTACAGTTCGTAATGTAGAACCTTGTGGCAGAACATTGTATATAGGGTTGGGTAGGGAGCAGATAATGGTATGTATAGATCCACCACATAACGATACCCCTCGATATTCGGTATTCTGATGAGTTTAGCCACATTTTTGGAGAAAAATTTGTAGATTTTGTAATGGGTTCGGTTTTATCAATATAAACATACTCACAGCTGACATACGGAATGTCAAGTTTAAATTACAATAGGTACTTCCTTTACTCAATGTGAGATTTTGCTTTTAGAAAAAATCATCGAAATACCCAATATCGGGAGGTACCGTTATATGGGAGCTATACAAAAACGTGGATACATATAATGTTGCGATACCGGATTTAGAACCCATTGTGACCCACAAATACCAATTTCTAAACAAATTCATGAAAAATGTGGCGAAAATCATCAACGAACCAATATCGGGAGGTGCCGTTATATGGCGATTATACCAAAACTTAAACCAATATATCTCATTTTCAATACCAACCAACCTGCACAATTTTGAAGCTCCACGTCAAATAATGTGGACTGTAACGTGATTTCAACAGACAGACGGACATCGGAATTTTATGCTGAGTATGAATATACAGGGTGCCATAAAAAACTGCAAAAAAGTCAAACGCCATAATTTTTACATTTTCTTTAAATTTTATTGAATGAAAGCAAAAAATGTCGGAAATAGCATCAAATTTTGGAATAGGTTTAGATTTGTTCGAATTGGTCACCTTTGGAACGAATCATGGCCTTCAAACGGCCAATGAAACCGTCACACGCTGCCCAAATGTATTTTGTGGTATTTTGGCACATTTCCGGCGAAGCGCTTGCTTGAGGTGATCGACACTTCAGTATTTTTTAGTGCTAACATTGCTTTCCAAAATACTCCAGACACAATAGTCAAACGGATTGGTATGCGGAGACTTTATTGGCCATTGTGCGCTGAAAGGAGGAACCTAATTTTGCAACCATTCTTGGGTGGCGGGTGCTGAGTGCGGTGGTGCTGAGTCCTGTTGGAATATTCAAGGTCTGTGGCCAAAATATTTGCGTGCCCAAGGTTTTAATACACCCTCCAGAATATTTTCGCAATAACATTCAGCATTTATTCTGATGCCACGGTTGATTAATACGAACGGAGAGCGACCATCGGCTGTTATGGCGGCCCACACCATCACCGTGGCTGGCGCTTAAGTTCTGGGTGCCAACCGAAGGTGCACATTTTCAGCTGACAAGACTGTTTTCTCGTCGGAGAAAACCAAATTCGGCAGTTTAATACTTTCGGCCAAGCGAAGGAACTCTTTTGCTCTTTTGAGTCTATTTTCTTTCTGTTGCGGTGTAATTCGTGGTCTTTGTTTCTATATTTTGGGGTATGGAAATTGTGTTAAAGTAAAAAGTTGTAAAAAAGTTACAACTGAATAAAAAAAACTCCCAAACAACATTTTTTGAAAAGCTTTGTTTGGTTTAAAAGATTTTCTCTTCGTATTATTCTTGCGAAATTGTAGGTGTTATTTAAATATTGTTTGTATTTGATAATGATGATCTATATGCAAATACAAAAAAACACAAAAGAACCCCATTAGGACATATATATTTATTAAAAACCCCATTAAGACATATGTGTATATATTTATTTAAAAAAATCGCTGTATTTTTTTTTTTGAATATCAACACACATGTGGTGCAAATGGATTATACAAATATATTTCATTAATATTTAAATGAAGTCATTTCTTTTGTTATATAGCCCAAGATATGATTGCATTCAAAGCTCTCCAAATAAATCTAATCACGATCGACACAAAAATGGTCAAGTCAATAATTTTGCCAACGTCAATATGTTTGCCTACTGCGCACATAAGAATGAATACCCAAATATAATTAGATTGAATTGCCTTTGATTGTGCCTATAATTGGCTTATATGCTGAACTCAAAGTTAATCTATCGTTTTGTACTGCAGATCATTGACCCTCGAAACCCCTAAAATCAAAATTATCAACAAATGTTGTATTTTTTTTTTGTGATTGGTATTAGCTACATGGAGCAGATAATAACAAAGGCAATGCTTTCAATTTGACATTTAAATAAAATAAATGAATATTTTCTAGCTGCTCGACAACAAATTTGCAATTAGTAGCGAATTTACTGGTGATAACGTAAATATTGTGCGAACCTTTAGAAATGTGAATGAAATTGCTGAATATTACGAGATTTTGTTTTGGCTAATTATTTAAATGTTGATATTGAGTATTGAGGTTCGGGGAATTTTATTAAAATATACCTATATAGTAATTTTTATGTGGAAAATTGCTTAAATGGATTCAATTCATAAATCTAAATAATGTGGTATTTTTGCAAAACATTTTGCTGTTTTTCTTCATTTCTCCCTTAAAGAAGAAAATTTAATTTTTTACTCGATTTCACATTTAAAGTAAATTCTTACTCTTTTTATTACATCTTGAGTAACACTAGGCGCGTCTGGTTACTTTTTCGGCAGGAATTGTAGAGCAACTTCTTTCTGAGAGAGTAAGGTAATTTTATTCTCTTTTGTCTAAACAACAAAATTTGTCCGCCTTGAAAAGACATGAAACACAAAAAATTAACAAGTAAAAAATCTGTAAGTTCGGCCTGGCCGAACTTTGAATGCCCTCCAGGATTTGGAACGAATTTGGCAATCTTCAAAAAAAAAAAAAAAAAAATGAATAAATAAAAAAATAAAAAAAAATAAATAAATAAAATCTGTTAAAAATTCTGTTAAAATCTTAAAAATACCGGATGTAGCTGTTATATTAGGGTCTATACGACGACGTGGACCTGCATAGGCAACTTTTGTCATGAACCATTAAAATATTCAAAATTCCGCGAATAGTTAAAAATCATCAAATTATCGAATATAGGATGGTTATATGGGGGCTATACCAAACCGAGGACCTGCACAGATAATTTTCTGTCTTAGGCTGCAGTATCCATTGCAAACTTCAAACTCCAAATTTGAAACAATTCCGGTGAATTATGTCGCTAAAAGCATCAAAATACCGAATATCGGGAGGTACCGTAATATGAGGGCTATACGAAGACGTGGACTCGTGGACAGACAATTTTCTGTTTTAGGCTGTACTATCCATTTCGGACCTCAAATACCAAATTTGGAACATTTCCGGCGAATAATGTCGCTTAAATCACCAAAATACCGAAAATAGGGAGGTACCATTATATGGGGGCTATACAAAGACGTGACCCGTGTACAGACAGTTTTCTGTCATAGGCTGTAGTATCCATTGCAAACTTCAAAAACCAAATTTGAAACAATTCCGGTGAATTATGTCGCTAAAATCATAAAAAACCGAATATTGGGAGGTACCGTAATATGAGGGCTATGCGAAGACGTGGACAGGTGGACAAACAATTTTCTGTTTTAGACTGTAGTATCCATTTCGGACCTCAAATACGAAATTTGGAACATATCCGGTTAATAATGTCGCTTAAATCACCAAAATACCGAAAATAGGGAGGTACCATTATATGTGGGCTATACCATAACGTGGACTTATGTGGCCCATTTTAAACATTTGAGTAAAATTTCATCAATCTACTTCATTTCGCTCGGATGTTAGAGTGATTTCCACAGACGGACGGACATCGCCAAATCGACATAAAATTTTATGCTGATAAAGAATATATACAGGCTGAGGTAAAAAAAATGCAACGAAGTCAAGCCCCAAAATTTTTACATATTTTTTAATTTTATTAAATGATTAAATATGTCGGAAATAGCATCAAATTTGAGAATAAGTTTAGATTTGTCCAAACTGGTCACCTTAATATTCGGCATTTATTCTGATGCCAGGGTCGATTAATACGAGCGGAGGGCGACCATCGGCAGTTATGGCGGCCCACACTTTCACCATCACCACGGCGGTCGCTTGAGTTCTGGTGGCCAACCGAAGATTCACATTTTCAGCTGACCTTTTTGGCATGTAAACACGATTATTTTGTTTGTTTACAAACTGCTGGACAACGAATGTTTTCTCATCGGAGAAAACCAAATTCGGCAGTTCACCACTTTCGGCCAAGCGAAGCTTTAGCTTTAGTCTATTTTCTTTTTGTTGCGGTGTAAGTTCTTGCACTTTTTGGAATTTCAATGGTTTTACCCCGAGCTTATTGTTCAATATTTGCCGATTGGAAAATTGCGGTATGTTCATTTCACGAGCAATTTTTGGGCCACTGCTGTTCTGCGGGTTTCCATCAAGTGTCTTCTTTACTTGTCAAACCATTTCTGCCGATTTTGCTGTTTTCTTCCGTCCACTTCCTTGACGTCGGGCTTCGCTACCAGTATGACGGTAACGAGCGTTGGTACGAGACACAAAAGACTTATTCACATTTAAATGCTGGAGTGCTCTAACGATAGCCACTTGTGGTTTTCCAGCCAAATATAAAGAAATAAAACTATCGCGCTTTAATTCCATCACGAATAATTTTTTTTTTCTGGAAAATTCTCACCAAAATGATTTTGTACGCTTGTAAACAATATAATACGCTTGTATATAATAATAGTAACAATTTGCAACAATTGTTACGAATTTAAGGGTAACCAGACACACCTACTTTCAGTCAATTTTTTAAAAAATAAAACTCGCGAGCGCTCCCACTTATCAGGGGTGCTCAAAACCGTGTTCTAGAACATGAAGAGAAAAAAGAGATAATTTAAGAGAAAATTAAAATTCTGTTTTTCTTTATATTTTACTGTTCTATTTAATTGTTTTTAAACACGAATGTTTGCCAAAATAGTTTATAAAGCAAATGGATAAAAAATATTTGTATAAATAATGACTTAACACTGTTTTGTTTTTGATTTAAATAAGCAAAGAGAAATTTGACTGAAAACAGATATTTCTTCTTGAGCACCCCTGCACTTATATCAAGAGAGTGGAGAGTCATTTTTTTGTAAAACTTGCTCTCTGAAACTCTACCAGTATTTTCACTCGCATTTATTGTTTACTCGCGAGCAAAACTGAGCAATTCTGGGCTCTGAATATAACAATAACTCTCTTTCACCCGCCATGATATACATGTCTTCTCAAAGACGTAATATTCGGATGCATACAAAATAAACCAAACCTAAAAATAGCTCGTTATTGTAAAAAAATAATAGTTAAAAAATCACCCTATATATTCAGCTCAAGACCACAGTTTTTTCGTCCCGTTTTTTATTTGTTTTTTGCTTTTTATATAATTTGTTGATCTGCCCCTAATTAATTTGATTATTCTATTTAATTTCTCTTTCCAGACAAGCATGCCAATTATTCTATCGCTCGGATCCCCTAAAGATTGTCCGAGGTCAGGGTCAATATATGTTTGATGAGCAGGGTACTTGTTATCTGGATTGTATTAATAATGTGGCCCATGGTAAGTGTGACATTTCGCCTGGCTTATTGTTTAGATACGATTTATTCGACATTTGTTTATTAAGTGAATAATTGGCAATGGCAAAATAATTGCGCAATGAACAGAGAACGTGATAGAGAGAGAGAGAGAGAGGGCAATGAAACGAAAACACTTAGAGTGTTCAAGTTATAAATGTAAACATTGGCAAGAGAGCTCTATTAAGAGCAGTCTTTCTAAATCTCCCAAAGTCAATATTTTTCTTCCGAAAAGAAGGAAAGTTTTAGGTATTCTAATTGAAAATTAAATGCTAAATTTAGCTCATTGTTAAATGCCATTCCAAGAATGATAGCAAAAATAAGAAGGTTCGATATAAACTGGCGTTCACGATTAACTATTTCCGGCAGCTAATATATATGTTCAGATCAACCTTTCTAATGGATCATAGAAATTTCCAATTATTATCGAATTTTAATAAGAAAAAATCAATTGTAAAGTATTTTTTTTTACCATTCACAAATTTCCAACTAAATTCCGATTTCATTTTGAAAAAGAAAATACTTCATGGAAAATTTTCATTCCCTCAGTTGCAGTCATTCCTCAATTTTGAAAAGAGGAACAGAACAAAACGTGCCATTGACACATTCAACACGTTTTTCCGTTTACAGCTTTGTTTGCCGCTATGACTTTGTCAATACAATTCGAAATTTATTATTATATTATTTCGAAATTGTTTACAAAACAAGATTATCAGAATTTCTGTAGACCATGTTTGAAAGTGGGAGGTGGAGGGAGGCAGACAACTGATAGCTGGGGGTAATAAATTAATGTAAATATAAATATTGATAGAAATTGTTGTTGCGACTAGGTACTGAATAACAATAAAGTTCACAAGAATATACGAACGGCAATGCGAGTGCACGTGAAATGCATGCTGTCAGTTTGGTTACATAACTAACTTAGAATTTGTGAGTGCGCATTATGAGATAAGACAGGGGCATTGGAAATTGAATTACAGATTAGGCAGCTATTATACATTTAGTTATTGTTACATATTGATTTTATAATTGGATTGAATGGAAAATATTTGTGTCAGATAACTGGCAGGGTTTAAATTATATCATTCATGAATAGATTTAAGTGGGACACTGCGTGTAAGAGAGGAACATCAAATATTAAAAAAGTGTCCCACAAGGGACTGTGATTTTTTTTCTATAGAAAAAAATCCGGTCCCAAGGGACTGTGCATTTTTTGAAATCACAGACCTTTGGGACCAATTTTTTCTATAGAAAAAAATTCACAGCCCCTTGGGACCAATGTTTTTCTATAGAAAAAAATTCACAGTCCCTTGGGACCAATTTTTTTCTATAGAAAAAAATTCACAGTCCTTGGGACCAATTTTTTTCTATAGAAAAAAATTCACAGTCCCTTGGGACCAATTTTTTTTCTATAGAAAAAAATTCACAGTCCCTTGGGACCAATTTTTTTCTATAGAAAAAAATTCACAGTCCCTTGGGACCAATTTTTTTCTATAGAAAAAAATTCACAGTCCCTTGGGACCAATTTTTTTTCTATAGAAAAAAAATTCACAGTCCCTTGGGACCAATTTTTTTCTATAGAAAAAAATTCACAGTCCCTTGGGACCAATTTTTTTCTATAGAAAAAAATTCACAGTCCCTTGGGACCAATTTTTTTCTATAGAAAAAAATTCACAGTCCCTTGGGACCAATTTTTTTCTATAGAAAAAAATTCACAGTCCCTTGGGACCAATTTTTTTCTATAGAAAAAAATTCACAGTCCCTTGGGACCAATTTTTTTCTATAGAAAAAAATTCACAGTCCCTTGGGACCAATTTTTTCTTCTTTTTTGTTACGGAAAAAAATTCACAGTCCCTTGGGACCAATTTTTTCTATAGAAAAAAATTCACAGTCCCTTGAGACCAATTTTTTCTATAGAAAAAAATTCACAGTCCCTTGGGACCAATTTTTTCTATAGAAAAAAATTCACAGTCCCTTGGGACCAATTTTTTCTATAGAAAAAAATTCACAGTCCCTTGGGACCAATTTTTTCTATAGAAAAAAATTCACAGTCCCTTGGGACCAGAAAAAACTTGACCACAAGGGTCTGTGATTTTTTTTCTGTAGAAAAAACTTGGCCCCAAGGGTTTGCGAATTTTTTTCTGTAGAAAAAACTTGCCCCAAGGGTCTTCGAATTTTTTGTACAGATTGTAATTTTTTTCTGTAGGAAAAAAACTTGGTCTCATGTTCCTGTCCATGGGACGGTGAATTTTTGCTATAGAAAAAACTTGCCGTGCAGTGCGATTGATTTTTTTCTATAGAAGAAACTTGCAGCCAAGGGAGCGATTAATTTGTATACCCTACACCACAAGATGGTCAGGGTATAATGTCTTTGTGTATTTATTTATAGCAGACAAAGGAAACGAGATAGACACATAGTTCCTTTTGCTGATCAACATAGAATCACATCCTGAGTCGATTGAATTTTGGCATATCCGACCGAATTTAGTCCAGAAGCAAGTACATCAAATTTGGTGAAAATCGCTTCAAATATAGCTACAGCTTCCATATATGTGTTTCATCCGACTTGGGGTTTCAAGTCCCTCATATCGGAAATATGCCAGTGGTACCAGATATCAGATCCAGGTCAGAAATGAGTGTTTAATTTTTTTCAACATCGGTTCTGATTTGGATTTAGCTCCCGTATATACCTTTATCCGATTTCTGGTTTATTGTGCACGAAATGGCTAACATGAGCCCAAATGAACTGTATTTTGGCAAGTCCGACTAAATTCATCCTAGAAACAAGTACTTTAAATTTGGTAAAAATCCGTTCAGATATAGCTATAGCTCCCATTTATATATTTCATCCGATTTGGGGTTTTAAGTCCCTTACATGCGTAATATGCACTCCACAACAAGCAGATTTGATACCAGACATCAGATACAGCTCGAAAATACCTCCGGCAAATTTAATAGAGATCAGTTTAGATTTTTATATACCTTCGATAGTCATCTTTATCCGATTTTACGCTTATTGTCCACCATATATGTAATATCAGCCCAAATTGGATAGATGTTTTCAAGCTCGAATAAATACATACAGGGATGACATTTGGTACTAGAGGTACAAAAGCCACCCTCATATTTGTAAAAAATCGACTTACAGTTGGATAAAGTACCCAAATTGTGACTACTCTAAAGCCATGTTACGCAGTCAAAAAAAGTTGGCATGATCTACTTCACATAAATTCCCAATAAAATTTTTTTTGTTGCGGGAGCTCTACTAAATATGCATAGTGGTGTAGAGTATCACATATTCGGCCCCGACCGTCTTTTCACGTTTCCGTCTTTTCTATAGAAAAAACTTGACGCCAATGGGTCTTCATATAACTGTACATTCCCATACTCGGTATTTCGATGTTATCCTATAGACCCATGTAAGGGTATTTCACGACATTCGACAGACTATTTTTATATGAGTTACTTTCCAAAAGTTGGAGGTATTGAGAAGTTCAGCTCGATCCAACTTAACTGCGATTTTACTTGTTTTTATACAAAAAAAAATTTCCATTCAATCCCATTTGCCATGGCATTCAAAAACTAATTTTTTTGTTTACAAATAACCTATTTACAATTTGCGTAATTTTTTTGCTTGTCCTACTGGCTCAGATGGCACTGACGTACATTCTACTTTTCTGCGCAATATATATATGCGCTTCAATTAAATTTAATGACGTAATTGGTAATATGTCACCCAAATTAATCTTCCGCCATGTAGTCGGTGAAAAATTCCAAGGCAGTAAAAAAATTGCATGAAATAAGCGAGGATGTGTTGTTATTTCTTTAATTTGATGATTGGTAATTTCTTAATTAAATAAATTGAAAAATATAACACATACAGATGACCTTTTGTTGATTATTTGTCCGCTAGCAAAAACAATGATCAAATTTAATTTATAAAAATCATAAAAATTTTCCAAAATAATCTAAATTTCATCAAGAGTTCATACATATGCAGCAAATGAAGCAAACCAAAAAAAAATCATATTTTTATTCAAATCTAAATTTGATGGTGAGTGAGTGTGTTGTTATAACCAAACATAGTATACAGTCTGCGGCCCCTCGTTGTGAGCATTTCACGTTTTTTTTCGTAAGAGCGTCTGTCTATTCGCCAGCAAGATCTACACACAGACATCGCGTGAACTACACGTGATCCCAGCCCACAGCAACACTGTATATTCGGGTCTCATTGAAACTACTGAACCAGTGTCTGTCATAAACAAGATCCACTTGTTGCTATTGCCGATAAGCAGCCGGCTTTTATATTTGGCCCCCAAAATAGTTTTTGTTGTTGTATTTTATTCACATAAAATTTAGCTCGCCTTCCCATGCATGTTTCTATGTGCCATATCAAAATCATTAGTTCGAATAAATAAATAAATATGTTGTGTAATTACCGAAAACTTGTGCGGTTCACGTGAATAGATGTTTTGCTTCTGAAAATTGTTTATTCGTTTCTTATCTATTTTCGATGAGTGACTTGTGTTGGGAGGGGGTTAGTTCATTTCTTGTTTTTATTCGATCTCAAAATAGAAAGTTGTTTTTTTAGATTATTATGTGATAAACAAAGATATTAAAAAGAAATAGTGAGGGAATGAGGATATTTCTATAGGAAAATTTTTAAAAAATATAGTTATGATCAGGGGATCGGAGGACTGAGAAGAGATTGCGATTTTAGAACAAATAAGCCCCCACCATGTGAAAAAATGTATATATTGCTAAATTTGTTGCTTTCAACATCCCCTAAAATTTAGGGTCAGGGGCCATCGACAAACAAAAACCAACAATTCGGCCAAAATCAATATTTTGCGATAAATAAACAATTACATACACAAAAAATTAATTAATAAACTAATCAATCAATAAATAAATACATGCTTTCATAACCACTAAGGAAAGGTCAAAAGTCGGGCGGAGCCAAATATATGATACCCTACACCACTATGCGCATTAATTTTTATGAGCTTCATGGATTATCAAAATTTTGAGCCTTTGTGGGGGAGGTACCAGAAGGAGTGAACCGATATATCCCCTCTTCACAACGGATCTTTTGTTAGTGGAAATAATGTGATGTATGAAATATAAAAAGAACCTGACGCTTATTTCGGATTTTATAAACGTTTTGGCTATTCAAAACTTTGACCCTTTGTGGAGGAGGTGCCAGAAGGAATGGTCCGATCTCTACCTTTTTATACCCTCCACCTTGGTAAGGAGGGTATATTAACTTTGTCATTCCGTTTGTAACATCCTTAAATATTCGTCATAGACCCCATAAAGTATATATATTCAAAATCAGCATAAAATTCTAAGTCGATTTAACGATGTCCGTCTGTCTGTCTGTTGAAATCACGATACAGCCCACAGTATTTGACGTAGAGCGCCAAAATTTTGCAGAGCAATTCGCATTGTGTCTAGGATGGTTGGTATTGAAAATGAGATATATCGGTCCACGTTCTGGTACAGTCCCCATATAACGGTACCTCCCGATATTCGGTAATTTGATGATTCTTGCCACATTTTTTCACGGATTTGTCGAAAAATTGGTATTTGTGGGTCATAATGGATTCCACCTCCGGTGGCGAAACATTGCATGTATGGGTCCACGTTTTGGTATAGCCCCCGATATTCGGTATTTTGATGGTTTTTGCCACATTTTTTCACTGATTTGACTAAAAATTTGTATTTGTGGATTATAATGGGTCCTAGTTCGTGTGGCGAAACATTGTATTTATAGGTCCACGTTTTGGTGTAGCCCCCATATAACGGTACCTCCCGATATTCGGTATTTTGATGATTTATGCCACATTTTTTCACGGATATGTTTGAAAATTGGTATTTGTAGGCCACACGGGTCCCTGTGCGTGTGGCAAAACATTGCATGTATAGGTCCACGTTTTGGTATAGTCCTCATATAAAGGTACCTCCCGATATTCGGTAATTTGATGATTATTGCCACATTTTTTCACGGATTTGTCGAAAAATTGGTATTTGTGGGTCATAATGGATTCCACCTCCGGTGGCGAAACATTGCATGTATGGGTCCACGTTTTGGTATAGCCCCCGATATTCGGCATTTTAATGGTTTTTGCCACATTTCTTCTAATATTTCTTTTACCCTAATGTGGGGGGTATTAAAAGTTTGGCCCGGCCGAACATAATGTTTTTTTTTACTTGTTTTTAACAGATACTGTGTTGATAGAAATATGCAGATGTGCCAAGTCTGGAATGGAATCGGATGTAAACGTTGACCCTTTGTGGGGAAGGTATCAGAAAGACTGAACCGATATATCCTATCTTCACAGCAGATCTTGAGTTAGCAGAAATAATGGGATGTGTAAAATATGAAGAGAACCGGAGGATTATTTTGGATTTATAATCGTTTTGGTTATTTAAAACTTAGACCCTTTGTGGTCGAATTAACAGATGGAATAGTCCGATCTCTACCATCTTTATACCAAATCTTGTGTTAATAGAAGTATTGAATCTGTCTATGAATCCGTCTATATGTCTGAATGGCAGCGGATATTAATTTCTCGTTTAGTGAGTTTCATGGATATTCAAAATTTTGACCCTGTGTGGTACCAGAATGAGTGGACCGATATTTATATTTCATTTTCAGACCACAAAATGGGTTAATTAAAATATTGTGATGTGTGTAACTTAAAGACAATCGGACACCTACATCATATTTTATATGAGTTATAATTACCCAAAATTTTGAGCCCTTGTGAGTGAGGTACTTGATGGAGTGGGCCGATATTGTCCATTTTCTCACCTGACGTAGCACTGATGCAAATATTAGGATTTGCTAAGTTAGAGGAAAATCGGAGTATCCATTCCCTTTCTGCGCAGTAAAATGTGTTTTTATACCCTACAACACTATGTGTTGGGGGTATTATAAGTTTGATTGGGCCAAAAATTATGTAACACCACGAAATATTGGTTTCCCATATAGGAAAGTATATATGGATCTTCCTAGCTCGCCGAGCTGAGTCGATCTAGCTATGTATGTCCGTCCGTCCGTCTGTCCGTCTGTCCGTCTGTCCATGTTAATTTGTAATCACTCTACAGGTCGCAATTATGGCCCGATCCTTACGAAATTTTGCACGAAGGTGGGGTTTGGGTCAGAATAGAACCCTATTTCTTTTGGAGATGATCGCCAAATGATTAGGGGTTGAAATGGACCAAATACTGAAAAAATGTCGGATTTTGCAGTAGCTATACAGGTCGCAATTATAGACCAATCGAAGCGGAATTTCGCATGTAGCTAGAGTTTAGGGCGGGGAAGAAGCCTACCAATTTGGGTGGTCATCGGATAATATTTAGCGGGTAAAATAGACCATATCTTTTGTGTTGAAAAAATTCAAAAATTTTCATTAAACCGCGAATATTTTAAATCCCGGCGAAATCACAAAGCCATGACAAGGTTACTTCTGACCTTTACATTGATGTTAACATCCAACAAATCGGATATATAGCGAAATATGTGCGATATATATGTCTATCAAAGAAGATATGCTTGAAAGATCTCTTATATGTCGAGAACGGCTGAACTGATTTCGACAGTTCTCATCAATTCAGAATGGCCTCTTGGCAGGAAAGATAAAACGTCTAAAAAAATCGCATAAAAATATCTCTATGAAGATGAAAATATTGATTTTTTAAAATTTTCTCAATTTTTTCAATTTAGTCATATTTTTGGCATATTTTCATTTTGAATAAAACATTTGGTAATATTTCTACAGCTAACAAAACTAAGTAGTTAGGATATCAGGATATCATATACAGATCGCATTTATGGCCCGATCCTTACGAAAATTTGCATGGGGATAATATGAGGGTCAGAATAGAAGCCTACTCTTTTTGGAGATGATCGCCATATATTTAGGGTTTGAAATGGACCAAAAAACTGCAAAATTGTCAGCAGGTCGTAATTATGGGGGGTTACCGGACATTGCAAAAGCCAAGCAGTTTTGGATGGCCATCCAAAAATATTCAATGTGTGAAGGAGTTTGCCAACTTTTATAGTCAAAATTCGAAAATGTCCATTCCAGTGACTTTTTGGAGAATTCACAAATACAGGAAAGACGCACTTCTGACTACTTCGTTAACGCTGATTTCGTTGAATGTATGTCTGTTTCTCATATAGATGCGTTTTAGTCAAAAACCAATAACAAATGTTAATCTTTTGCCACTTCTGAGAGATTATAGGTCTTTGGGAAATATTGGTTCTAGATCTAGGAAGACCATTTACGTGCAACATCTACCAATAAATTGGAAATGAGCAAATTAGTTTAAGTTGCTATTATTCGAAAATTAGAGAACGGAACCTGATGGTTTTTTTTATTTGTCACAATATCTTGTGGAATTCTTTCGAGTATCTCGCCTATATAAACTGTATCGTTTATTTTAGTGTTGTAGGGTATTCAACGGTCGGCCCCGCTCGACTGTAGCCTTTGCTTACTTGTTTTAGAAATTAAAATGGTTTTAACAGTTTTTTTTTAAGAATCTCTGCACATTTTCCAGTGCGGTGTCCGTGAGTCTCTCTCTCTGAAATTACCGGGAAATTCGAAATCTTTGGAAATTTTTTGAAATACCAAAATTTTTTTCAGCATTACCCAAAAAGTTGTAGAATTTTCGTAAAAATTCCTGATTAAAAACTTCGAAATTATTAAGAATTTCGATATCTTTTCTAATGTCCCTTTAGAGATTTTTTAGAAATTTTCAGAAAATGAGAATTTTCCAATACTTTTTTTTCGAATTCCAGTCGAATTTTAAATAGGAGGATAATTTTCTGTAAAAAAATAATAATAAAATAGGCAATACGGCTCTGAAGTTTTATTTAATATTGCAAAATATTTTATTAAATAAAAAACCACACTAAAAATAAAACTAAACATATCGCACATATATTTTTACTCCGTGCCCAGACACAAAGTACCCGCCTGGGCCAGATTCAATGCTTCTGTCAGTAAACGGCCAAAATCGGCATGGACCATTGTGAAATTACGCACAGCTCGTTCCTGAATAAATTGGCTGGCATTACAGAGATGAGCGGCAATATTGTTGACCAAACGTTTGCGTGAACATTCATCCAGGACATAAACCCAAAAATCGGTAATTTGACTATAATTATCTTCTGTGTCACAACTGGAGAAACGATAAACATCACCAGCCACTGGACAGCATGTTTGCAATGCCCGGACACGATCACACGGTTGGGGGCCAGCAAAAGAATTTGGAAAATAATTGGGAGCTTCATTCATGTTACTGGACACCGTCATGGCACCATCACGCTCATAGCTCTTGACACTGACACGGTAGGGGCAGTTTACGGGGATTTGATTGTAATTCGTGCCCAGACGATAGGTTTGGGCATCACCATAGGCAACGAGTCGACCTTGTAGTACTTTATCAGGGGAAGGTTCAATGCCTGGCACTATGTTAGCCGGACTAAATGCCAGCTGTTCAATTTCGGCAAAATAATTTACGGGATTCCGATCTAAAATGATCCTACCCACCTCTATCAGAGGATAATCATTGAAGTTCCATATTTTTGTACAATCAAAGGGATTGTATTTAAATTTCTTGGCCTGATCGAAGGTCATTAGTTGCAGATATAAAGTCCAACTGGGATAGTTGCCATTCTTAATGGAATTGAAAAGATCTCGGCCAGCATAGTCTGGATCGGTGGCCAAAAGTTCGACAGCTCTTGCTGCTTCAAGATTCTGTATACCCTGATCGGTGCGAAAATGAAATTTACAATAAATTGGTTCTCCCTTGGCATTGAGCAGTTTATAGGCATGTACCGCATAGCCATGCATGTGACGATAACCATCCGGACATCCTCGATCGCTGAACATCAAACACACCTGATGCAAGCTCTCCGGACGTAAGGTTATAAAATCCCAAAACATGTCGGCATCACGTAAATTCGTTTGGGGGTTACGTTTCTGGGAGTGTATCAAACTTGGAAACAGCATAGGGTCACGTATGAAAAACACGGGCAGATTCTGGCCTACAATATCCCAAATGCCCTCTTCAGTATAGAACTTGACCGCAAAGCCTCGAACATCTCTCATGGTATCCGCCGAGCCCCGCTCACAACTATAACCGCCAGAGAAACGACATGCAATTGGCGTACGTTTCTTGATTTTCTCAAAAATTGTTGCTGCACAATAGCGACTTATGTCGTGGGTTACTTCGAAATATCCAAATGCCCCTGCCCCCTTTGTGAAGACACCACGTTCTGGAATGCGTTCACGATTGAAATGTTGCAACATTCTTAGATATTGATGATCCTGCAGAAGCAAAGGTCCTTGCGGTCCAACCGATAACATGGCATCGGCCGTTCCAATTGGTATACCCGCCGTTGTGGTAATCACCCCGGCTGGGGATTTGCAATTGTTCTTAAAATCAATTAATTGATTGGCGGCACTATCACGAGACATCTTGGCGAGTTGGGATTCCGAATTGTTTTTTTAAAAATAATTTCTATTTTTTGTTATTTATTTTTTAATTTGTCACAGGGGTATTGATTTTTTTCTCTAAAAAATATAGGGTTTTCAAAAGGGGAAGGTGCTCTATTAAGGATCAAGTTTGAAATATGGGTTTTTGGATATTCGTGCTAAAGGGATACGAAAAGTACTTAAATGTACTAAAAATTAAATCCTTAGTATTGGACAAACGAAATGAGCTAGAATTCTGAATGGAATGAGGATCACTGATGGAGTGCCTGATAGATATACCAAAGGGCTTTTGGATATTCAAACTTAAAGGTTACGAAAATGGTACTTAACTTCTAATGTGATACCATTTGGTATTATTTGAACGGATGGAGCTAAAAATTCGATATTTGGTAGGCGAATTAAGATTTTGGAAATGTAAGAACACATTTGGACGAACTGTACTATGTGGTACTTAATTTCGAACACTTAGGATTAGAGTAAACAGATAAAGCTAGAATTTTGATTTATTTTTATTGGGGTCCCTGATGGTGGTAGATTTGTGATGAAGAGGTGGTTTTGGGAAGTGCACAAAAAGTACTAAATAGTACTATATTTGGTACAACAGATATTTGGACAACAGATAGTGCTTGAAATATGAAATTTATTATAAGGGTCGCTGTTCACGTTTAACATGGACATATGGAAGTGGTTTCGAAAATGTGTACTATAATTGTACGAAAAGTATTAAATGGTACTAAATTTGGTATTTGGTGAAGGGATAGAGGCAAAATTCGGAAATTTGATATTAAGATTACGGATGGTATCTGAGATTGAGATATAGAGGTGGTTTCGGAAATGTGTACTATAATTGTAGGAAAAGTACTGAATGGTACAACATTTAATATCGAAGGAAGGGACAGGGCTGGAATCTTGAAATTTGATATTGAGGTCTCTGTTGTTATCTGGGATTGAGATATGGAGGTGGCTTTGGAAATGTGACCTTTATTAGTTACTCGTGCTAAATTTGGTATTGTGTGAACTAATAGATATCAAATTCTGAAATTTGATATTTAAATTAATGATGATATCGGTGTTTGAAATTTGGTGGTAATTGGAAATGCGTTCTATATTTGTACGAAATGTACCATAATGGTACTAAATTTAGTATTGGAAGAAGAAATAGAACTGAAATCCTAAAATATAATATAAATATGTCACTGTTATTACCTGTGGTTAAGATATGGAGGTGGTTTCCGAAATGTGTACCATAATTGTACGAATAGTACAAAGTGGACTATATTGGGAAATCAACGTACAGGCCACATTATTTGATAAAAAGCGTCAAAATTTAGCAGAAAAATTTGTATTGTGTCTAGGATGGTTGGTATTGCAAATGGAATATATCGGTCCACGTTTTGGTATAGCCACCATATAACGGTACCTCCCAATGTTCGGTATTTTCATGATTTTTGCCACATTTTTTTAAGAATTTGTCTGAAAATAGGTACTTATAGGTCATAATGGGTCTCAGTTTGTGTGGCGAAACATTGCATGTATAGGTCCACGTTTTGGTATAGCCCCCATATAACTGTACCTCCCGATTTCGGTATTTTCATGATTTTTGCCACATTATTTTTAAGGATTTGTCTAAAAATTGGTATTTATAGGTCACAATGGGTCCACGTTCATGTGGCGAAACATTGTATGTATAGGTCCACGTTTTGGTATAGCCACCAGATATTCGGTATTTTGATAATCTTTGCTACATTTTTTCATGTATTTGTCTAAAAATTGGAATTTGTTGGTCATAATAGGTTCTAGCTCCATTGGCGAAACATTGTATGTATAGGTCCACGTTTTTATATATCCCTATATAACGGTACCTCCCGATAGTCAGTATTTTGATGATTTTTGGCACATTTTCCCACGAATATGTCTAAAAATTGGTATTTGTGGGTCATAATTGGTTATAATGTTTCCATTACCCTATGGTGAAGGGTATTAAAAGTTCGGCCTGGCAGAACTTTATGTTTATACCCTACACCACAAGGTGGTCAGGGTATTATGTCTTTGTGCATTTGTTTGTAACATGGAGAAGGAAGCGAGATAGACCCATAGTTACTTTTGAGGATCTCCATAGAATCGCTTTCTGAGTTGATTTATGCATGTCAGTCCGTCCGTCTGTCCATGTATTCTTGTGAACAAAATGCAGGTCGCATTTATTATCCGATCGAGATGAAATTTTGCAAACAACATTTGTTTGGCCCAAGGACGAACCCTATTGAAATTGGAGATAATCGGTCAAAATTTAGATATAGCTCCCATATATATCTTCGTCCGATTTGCCTTTTATTGTGCACCTAACGTGTAATATCAGCCCGAAAATAAGTATGCCAAATTTGATCGAAATCGGTTCAGATATAGCCATAGCTCCCATATGAATTGTTCATCCGATTTGTTATTTTTGTCTTCCGCAGCCGTAATATACACTCTGTAACAATATTTGTGGAAATATATCAAAGTCAGCTCAGAAATACCTTCGCCAAATTTTATTGAGATCGATTCAGATTTTGATATAGCTCCCATACATAACTTCGTCCGATTCACCTTTTATTGTGCACCAAATGCTTAATATTTGCCCAAATTGAATGGAATTTGGCACTTACGACCGAATTGGGTCTAGAAACTAGTATGTTAAATTTGGTGAAGATCAGTTCAGATATAGCTATAGCTCCCATATATATTGTTCATCCGATTTGTTACCCACAGCCGTAATATGCACTCCGTAACAACGATATTCAGGGAAATATATCAAATACAGCTCAGAAATATCTTTGCTAAATTTTAGTGAAATAGATTCAGATTTGGATATAGCTCCCATATATATCTTTATCTGATTTCAAATTAATTTTGGACCAAATGGGCAATACAAGTCCGAATTTAAAAGATACAAATGCTTCGGCATATTTAGTCCTTTGAACTTTTAATTATAATTATAATCATAGCGTGTATGATTGATCTCTCCCATAAAAACTTGTAATTGTTATGTGTAGCTCTACTAAATTAGCAAAGTGGTGTAGGGTATCATAAAGTCGGCACCGCCCGCCTTTTGGACTTTCTATACTGGTTTAATTCTGTGGTACTAGTTTTTATTGTTCTACTTACAGATTTCATGCAATCCACGTTGCGCCTACACGTGATACTTACAGACGCACAAGTTGCATCGTTTTTTTATCAATGTGTGTCATGTACTAAATTATTAACTAAACCGTTTCAAATCATGGCAAATTATAATCGCAGTTCTAATTACAATGTAAACAAAACAAACACATGATGGAGATATGAATTTGTTGCTTTATTGCTGTAAATATGGCAGTGTCTCTTTGGAGGAATACCCATGGTTTTTTTTGGAAAAGTTTTTATTATCATCATCATTATGATGTCTAATACAGACAGTACTGCCTAAACAAAGTTCATAAGTATTTCATGAGAATGATTCCCAAGCTGCAACGACCTAAACTAATCGTATTTCCCCAAATAAAAATTGTTGTGTGGACTGCGTTGTTGTTTTAAATAAACTCTTTTTATTGGCCAACTTCCCACATTTTAATGCTTTTTTTTGTCGGTGAATCGGACGCAACGAGTGCAGTGTGCTGCCGTCCAAATGAAAATGACTCCACAGAAATGTGTTGGCATTTGCCTTATCAAACGTTGTACATTTCCACACGAGACATGAGACGTTCACATGTTTCATTTGACAAAGAAACGTCTGATAAGCAACAAGTGGACCGGCCTTTTAAATCTAAACGACCGACAACCATATGTTTTTATTTTCTACACCCATACAAAACAAACGCTAATACTTTTGAATGATTGTAAACAGAACAAAGTATAAATGTAGTACAGCCGCACGCGTTTCTAAGAACGACTAATAGTCTGTAGTCATTGTTCCAATTGTGATATTGTGGGTCAGCGTTATGTTGGATGGTACAGCTTTTCTCTTCTTGACCCATATTTGTTTATATATATAGTTTTACATACATGATCACTGCATTAGAAGGGAAGATCTACTCCAACAGGGATCTAATAAAAAAAAAAAAGAAATATTGCCTAAAGTATTTTATGCATTGGATACCTCGTAAAGATTTTCCATTCCATCCTGAACATCTCTTCACTAAAAGAATTGTATTAGGACTTTACAAAGAAAGACTTCTAAGGACTTTTATGTAAAGAGTATTCAGGGGTTCAGTAGGGAAATTACTCAGGATTAAAATAATTTTTAACTAATTTTTAAATAAATTCAATCGATCCATTTAGTGATTTTAGGAAATTTTCACCAGTTCTGATCTCAGGTACGAAAACGTGGACCTAGGTTCACGAAAGTGGACTCTTTTTGAAAATCTTGAGTTCTGTTTGGAAATTCGGACCCCCATGGGTCGTTTTCGTTTCACGCAGCCCCGAAACTGGATCCTTTTTGAGAATTTCTCCTATTTCCTAGGTGACCTATGACCCTTCTTCCATACTTTTTATAAATGTTGACAAGTTTTCGGGACAGGTGAAAAAAAAAACGCGGATTTATGGCTAATTTTCGTTCCACTAGTTCTTACCTCCCCCGGAATTGGATACAATTTGAAACTTTTGATAATTTCCGGAGAAATTTCGAAAACCTCGATCAAGGACTCTGAATTGGACTCTTTTTGAAAATTTTGGGCTCTGTTTGTAAAAATGGAGCACTATGGGTTGTTTACGTCCCACGTGGCCCCGAAACTGGATAATTTTTTCAGAATTTCGCCTAGTTCCTACGTTGCCGCGTTTTCGCTCCTTTTTGTAAATATTGATCGATTTATTGATCTACTTTTTCCTACCTCTCCCGGTGCTGGATCCAATGGCTACCACCTCTTTGAAAATGTTGACCGGAATTGGACCCTGTTGGGAAATTTTGACTAGTATGAAAACGTGGACCCAGGTGAAAAATGGTCTCAAAATTGGGCTCTTTTTTAAAATTTTGGGCTCTGTTTGGAAAATGGATACCCAATGCCACTTTTTCGGTCCCTTTTGTGAGCGTTGTCCAGTTACTGAGACATAGGTGACCTATGGCCTCTTTTCGGTCCAATTGTTCCTGAATTCAATTTGAAAATTTTAAAATTTCCGGGGGAAGTTCGAAAATGTGGATCTAAGTGATATATGGCTAACATCTCCAAAAAAGAACGGTCAACTTGTTCCTACCTCCCCCGAACCTGCATCCAGTTTGAAAAATTTGAGAATTTCCTGGGGAAGTTCGAAAACATTGACCTAGGTGATCTATGGCTACCATCGCCGAAGTTTCGCAATTTGAATAGCTCCTGGAAAGGCATTAAATATGGACCTAGTCGACCTATGGAATTGGGCCCTGTTGGGAAATTTTGACCAGCTCTGGGACAAATACGAGAATGTAGACCTAGGTGACCATGTTACTATCTCAGAGGAAAAGAGGGCCCGAAAGAGGACCCAGTTTGAAATTTTGAATAGCTCCCGGGAAAGTATGAAATATGGACCTACGGTCTCGGAATGGGACCCTTTTTCCAAATGCTCGCCAGTTCCGATAAGGTGCGAAAACGTGCACCTTGGTAACCTATGGTAAAAGGCCCCGTTTGAAAATTTTCACCGAAATTGGAACCTTCAGGAACAGCTTTAAACAGCTCTGGGAGTGGTGAGAAAAAGTAGACCTAGGTGACCGTGGTACGAAAACGAGCATCTAGAAAAACGTGCACCATGGTGACCTATGGATTCACGTGGTCCCGACAGCTCCCGAGAAGGTATGAAATATGACCTTTTGCCCCGAAATAGGAACCGTTTTCAAAAATTTGACCAATTCCGGGAAGATACGAAAACGTGCACCTTCGTGAACTACGGTAAAAGACCGTGTTTGAAAATGGTGACCGGAATAATACCCTTTTGAGAAATTTTGACCAGCTTTGGGACACATACGAAAATGTAGACCCAGGTGACCATGGCTACTATTTCAGAAGGAGGTACGAAAACTTATTGATTCACCCAGTCCCGAAAGAGAACCTAATTTGAAAAATTTGGAAGGTATAAAAGTGGACCTAGGTGATCTATGATCCTGGAAATGTTGGCCAGTTCCTGAAAGGAACGAAAACGTGGTAAAGGACACTTTTTGAAAATTTTGACCGAATTTAGACTCAGTTGGGAAATTTTTACCAGCTTTGTGAGAGGTACGAGAGGTTCGGTCATCTTCACCATTTTCGGGGGAGGTACGAAACATTTGACCAGGAAAAAAAGTATTCTCACTTTTAGCAACTTTGACGATTTTGGACACACTTATTCTTTACTCTTTTATTTTATGTGGGAGCGCTCACAAGTCAGTCCTGATTGAAAATTGGACAGTGGATCTCTAAGTAGAGTTAGAGTTTGCTCTAAGAGTGAGATCGAATGGAAATGATTTTGCTCCCACTCTAAAGGGAGCGGAACATGCTCTCGCTTATTCGAGCGACATCGGAAAATAGAGTATGATCTACTTGGTTTTTTTGTTTGTGACTCCCATGAGTGTCACTTTTTTATTAGAGGAGGTCTGATTATTTATTTGACTTTTGAGTTACCAACCGACAACAAATAATTTCTTAAAATTCGTACGAATGACGATCATATACTCGATACTCCCAAATATCTTGAAAAGTTTTTATTAATAATTTTATTCTTTATTTTTTCATTCTAGTGGGTCATTGTCATCCGAAGGTGGTGAGAGCCGGCTGCTTGCAAATGGCCACCATTTCGACCAATAATCGTTTTCTACACGACGAATTGGTGCAGTGTGCCAAGACATTGACGGGTAAAATGCCGGGTCCTTTGTCGGTTTGCTTCTTTGTCAATTCCGGATCGGAGGCCAATGATTTGGCACTGCGCTTGGCACGAAACTATACCAAACGCCAGGATATGATTACATTGGACCAGTGAGTATTTATTTATATTGGAAAATATTGGAACGTATTTTATATATTTCCGTTTTCGCCTCTTTGCAGTGCTTATCATGGTCACTTGACATCGGTAATGGAAATTTCTCCATATAAATTCAATCAACCTGGTGGCGATCCAAAACCAAATTATGTCCATGTTGCCCCCTGTCCCGATGTGTATGGTGGCAAATATAGGGATAGTGATTATCCCAATGCAGATATGGCTGAAATTTATACCAAACCAATTCGTGATATATGCGATCAATTGAAAGCCCAGGGCAAGGGGTTGGCTGGTTTCATTGCCGAGTCGTTGCAGAGCTGTGGTGGACAAATTATACCACCTGAGGGCTATTTTAAGGCTGCCTATGATATTGTACGTAATGCTGGTGGTGTTTGTATTGCCGATGAGGTCCAGGTTGGTTTTGGCCGTGTTGGCACCCATTATTGGGCCTTTGAGACTCAGGGTGTCGTACCGGATATTGTATGCGTTGCCAAGCCCATGGGTAATGGTCATCCGGTGGGGGCGGTCGTTACAACTCCTGAGATTGCGGAGGCTTTTTACAATACCGGTGTGGCCTATTTCAATACCTACGGTGGCAATCCGGTGTCATGTGCCATTGCCAATGCTGTGATGCGTGTCATCGATGAGGAGGGCTTGCAGGAAAATGCCCGAGTTGTTGGCGATTATTTGCTGCAACAATGTCGTGAATTTAAATATGAATTTGACATTATTGGCGATGTTCGTGGAGTTGGTCTCTTTGTCGGTTTGGAGTTGGTGAAAAATCGCGAAACCCGTGAACCCGACACAACAGCCGCCCATTGGATTGTTAATCGCATGAAACAGGTTCATCAGATTTTGGTCTCCTCGGATGGACCCAATGCCAATGTCATTAAGCTAAAGCCACCCATGTGCTTCAGTCAGAAGAATGCCGATGAATTCCTGTTGGCATTCCGTGAATGTCTGACGTTTTTGGAAAAGCAAAGAGATGGCGATCATTTGCCAGCCAGCAATGCTGTAAATTCGAATTCCACCACTGCCAATGGTGAGAGTATGGCAAGTAAGGCCCAAATATTTGAACGCCAGGAACGTTTAATTAAATCAGTTTAGAAATTAAGAACCAAAATGTTGTTAGTTTTGTAAGAGTTATTTAATAGAATTTTAATTATAGTTTTTTACAAAATTCATTTTTTTTATTCGAAAATTGTTACCGCAAAATCTGAAATGCGAAACCACCAGGCATATATAAGCTACACCCATTGTATGTATATTTAGTTCTAGTATCTAGAATATTATTTTTGTTAATAACATTTTTTATGTTTTTTTTCTTTTTGAAATGTTTTGAAAGTTTTTTTGTTTTGTTATACAACATAAGCTTAAGGAAACTAATAATAATTATAACAACAACAAATGTTTTGCAATCAACAATTACACAATATGAGAAGCAATAAAAAAAAAACGCTATAAAAGCTATATAAGTATGTTAAACTAAATTGATGTTTTATTTCAAGATGGAATTATAAAAACAATAATTCGGGTCTACGCCACTTAAACTCCTGTCATCCTCTTGCTATCCTACTTTAGAGCTCTTGGTGTTATAAGTCCAAGTCTTAATGCACATGCCAATAATTAACCTGTAAGGAAAGGTCAAAAGTCGGACGGGGTTCACAATACCACTATGAGTATTTAGTAGAGCTTCCGTAACATGGCTTTAGAGCAGCCACAATATGGGAACTATATCCAACTCTAAATCGATTTCCAACAAATTTGACGGAGGCTTTTGTACCTCCAGTACGAAATAACATTATTGTATAGTGCATGATATGACTTTGATAAGAATTATATTAAAAGTCAAAAAGCAGCTAAGTTCGTCCGGACCTAACTTTTAATACCCCCTGCCATTTGGAGGAAACTTGAAAATTTTCAAATAACTTCCGGAAATTACCACTTAAATGAAAACTGTTATATGGAGACTGTACGAAGACGTGGACCTACTTATGAAATTTTTTTGTGATACGAACTTTAAATACCAAATTTGAAACAATTCCGGTCAAAAATGTGGTACAAATCATAAAAATACAGAGTATCGGGAGGTACCGTCGTAGGGGGCTATACGAAGACGTGGACCTGCATACAACAATTTTTGTCATAGACTGTAGAACCCATTACAAAATTTAAATACGAAATTTGAAATAATTCCGGTAAATAATGCCGCTGAAATCATGAAAATTCCGAATATCGGTAGGCACCGTTATATAGGGGCTATACGAAGACGTGGACCTGCATACGAAATTTTTTTCCATAGGTTCTAGTAACCATTAACCCAATACGAAATTTGAAACGATTCCGGTGAAAAATTTTGCTTTTTGAAATTATAAAAATACCGAATATCGGGAGCTACCGTTATATGGGGGCCTATACGAAGACGTGGACCTGCATACAAAAATGTTTGTCATAGGCTGTAGTACCCATTACGAACTCCAAATACCAAATGTGAAATAATTCCAGTAAATACTGCCGCTAAAATAATGAAAATACCGAATATCGGGAGGTACCATTATGTGGGTGCTATATGAAAACTTGGACCGAAATGGCCCATTTACGAACATAACCTGCCTACTGGTAAACTATGCAATGCATGCAATATGTGAGCTTTCTATCTCAATTAGTTCGAAAGATAGGTCTATCTCGCTTCCTTCTCCATGTTACAAACAAATGCACAAAGACATACAGGGTGAGATGAAAAACAACCAACTTCAGACTGCTGTCATTTATAAGCCACTCGCCCGACAGCTGTTAAAATTATTCCAGTGATATCTCATTATATTGTCTACAAGCGTACAAAAGCATTTTGGTGAGAACTTTCCAGAAAAAAAGTTATTCGTGATGGAATTCAGGTATTTCTTTATATTTGGCTGGAAAACCACAAGTGGCTATCGTTAGAGCACTCCAGCATTTAAATGTGAATAAATGTTTTGTGTCTCGTACCATCGCTCGTTACCGTGATACTGGTAGCGTAGCCCGACGTCAAGGAAGTGGACGGATGAAAACAGCAACATCAGCAGAAATGGTTCGAAACGAAAGAAGCGACTTGATCGAAACCCGCGTTGCAGTGGCCGAAAAAAGGCTCGTGAGCTGAATATATCGCAATATTCCATTCGGCAAATATTGAAAAATGAGCTCGAGGTAAAGCCATTAAATTCCAAAAAGTGCAAGAATTTACACCGCAACAGAAGGAAACTGGACTCAAAAGAGCTGCTTCGCTTGGTCGAAAGTGGTGAACTGCCGAATTTGATTTACTCCGATGAGAAAACATTAGTTGTCCAGCAGTTTGTAAACAAACAAAATGATCGTGTTTACTTGCCAAAGAGGTCTGCTGAAAATGTGCACCTTCGGTTGGCCACCAGAACTCAAGCGCCGGCCATGGTGAAGGTGTGGGCCGCCATAACAGCCGATGGTCACTCTCCGCTCGTATAAATTTAATTATTATCGCGAAAGTATTCTGGAGGTTGTATTAAAGCCTTAGACACGCAAACATTTTGGCCGCAGACCTTGGACATTCCAACAGGACTCAGCACCTTTGCACTCAGCACGCGCCACCCAAGAATGGTTACAAAATGAGGTTCCTCGCTTCATTTCCAGCGCACAATGTCCAACAAAATCCCCGGATACCAATCCGTTGGACTATTGTGTCTGGAGTATTTTTGGAAAGCAAGGGTAGCACTAAAAAATACCAAAGTGTCGATCACCTCAAGCAAGCGCTTCGTCGGGAATGGGCCAAAATACCGCAGAGCAATATTCGGGCAGCGCGTGACTGACGATTTCATTGGCCGTTTGAAGGCCATATTTCTTGCCAAAGGTGACCAATTCGAACAAATCTAAACTTATTCTAAAATTTGATACTATTTCCGGCATGTTTTGCTTTCATTCAATAAAATTTAAAAATAATGTAAAAATTATGGCGTTTGACTTTGTTGCAGGTTTTTTATCTCACCCTGTATGGGAGGTATAGCTTTATTTAAACTGATTTTAACTAAATTTGATGTACTTGCTTCTAGACTGAATTCGGTCTGATGTGCCAAAATTCAGGTCATTTGGACTGATATTGGTCATTTGGTGCACAATTAACCCGAAATCGACTGAAGATATATTTGGGAGCTATATATACATTTGAACCGATTCTCACCAATTTCAATAGGGTTCGTCCTTGGGCCAAACAAATATTGCTTGGAAAATTTCATCTCATTTCTCAAAACATAAAACCCTTACCACTATGTGGTGTTGGCTATAAAAATCGATTGACCAGGGAGGCTATATTAAGTTTGTCATTCCGTTTGTAAATCTTGTAGATAATCATATTATATATCTTGATCAGCGTAAAACTCTAAGCAGATTTAGCCGTCTGTAGGTCTGTTGTAATCACGCTAGAGTCCAAGCGGCGAGTCCAAGCTAAAAATTTGCATAGAGCTGTCTTTGTTTACAGCCAGGTTAAGTTCGAAGATGAATTATATCGGTCAATGTTTTTTTATAGCCCCCATATAATTGTACTACCCCATATTCGGTATTTTGATGATTTTAGCCTTAGTTTCTAGCGGAATAGCTTACATTTCCATATTTGGAGTTCGTAATGAGTTCTATCTACTGTGACAGAAAATTGTCTATATAGGTCCTTTTCATTCTATAGCTTCCCAAATAATTGTACCTAACGATATTCGATATTTCCAGAGGAATACCTAAAAAATCCGGTATTTGGAGTTAGTAATGTGTTCTATCTACTGTGGCAGAACATTGACCATGTAACAGTATGCTTTCGCATAGCCCATTATAATTGTACCTACCTATATTCCACATTTGATTTCAGGCGTACTTTCTACCGTAAAAGTTAAAAAATCGGTATTTATACTTTAAATTGGGTTCTTCCTCCTGTGGCTTAATATAGATAGACGTTTATAGACGTTTGCTTTTGTCCCCATATAACATCTCTCGATATTCCATATTGTGATGATTTTAGCCGCACTCTCAAACGGAGTAATTTAAAATTCGGTATTTAGATTTCACAATGTGTTATACCTCCTGTTTAAGAACATTGCCTCTATGTATAGGGTCACAGTTTTCTATAGCCCCCATATAATTGTACTTTCAGATATTTTCTAATTTGACGATTTTTCTCCATATTTTTAAATGGATTTATTTAAAATTCGATATTTAGAGTTTCTACCTTCTCTAGCAGAATATTGTCTATATAGGTCCACGTTTTCGTATAGGCCCGATATTAACTACTTTTTATACCCTCCACCAAAAAAGGTATGGAGGGTATATTAAGTTCGTCATTCCGTTTGTAACTCATCGAAATAATCATTTTAGACCCAACAAAGTATATATATTCTTGATCAGCGTAAAATTCTAAGACGATTTAGCCCTGTCCGTCCGTCTGTCCGTCTGTTGTAATCACGCTACAGTCTAAACGAATTAAGATAGGAAGCTAAAATTTTGTCTGCAGGCAGGTCAAGTTCGAAGATGGGCTATATCGGTCCACGATATCGCATAGCCCCCATATAACGGTACCCCCGATATTCGGTATTTTGATGATGTTAGCCACATTTTTCAATGGAATTGTCTGAAAATCCACACAAGTAGTTCCTTGTGGGTACTTTATACCTCGACAGAGAATTATCTATATAGCTCCACAATATCGTACATCCCCATATAACGGTACCCCCCGATATTCGGTATTTTGATGATTTTACCCACATTTTTCAACGGAATTGTCTGAAAATCCATACAAGGAGTTCCTTGTGGGTACTTTATACCTCGGTAGCGAATTATCTATATAGGTCCACGATAAGGTACATCCCCCATATAACGGTACCCCCCGATATTCGGTATTTTGATGATTTTACCCACATTTTTCAACGGAATTGTCTGAAAATCCACACAAGTAGTTCCTTGTGGGTACTGTATACCTCGACAGAGAATTATCTATATAGTTCCACAATATCGTACATCCCCCATATAACGGTACCCCCTGATATTCGATATTTTGATGATTTTACCCACATTTTTCAACGGAATTGTCTGAGTACTTTACACGCAGACATAGATTTGTCTTTATAGGTCCACAATATCGTATATCCCCCCATATATCGGCACCTTCCTATATTAGATATTTTAAAGATTTTAAAAGAATTTTTATTGGATTATATTTTTTTGAAAATTTTCTAATTCGTTCCAATTGGTGGAGGGTATTCAAAGTTCGGCCCGGCCGAACTTACTGCTTTTTTACTTGTTTACTTCTTATTACACTGTCTGTTGCAGAATCACAATTATCGGAATCGATAATGATTGTCGTGCGCTCCTGAGAGAGGAAAAATCGAAACCAAAAAAATATTTTTTTCCACTCATTTAAGCTCATAGAGAAAATTTTCGTTCTATTTTAATCGATTCTGCTCCCACTCTAATTTTTCAAAGAGGAGTGTCTCGGGAGTTGAAGTTTTAACGACACAACTAAATAATTAAAAAATAAAATAAAATTAATAATTTTAAAGAGAAATTTTATTAACAATGAAACAAGTTTTTACATACCTTAATATTATAACATGCTGCGGATATACAATAAAAAAATACTGATAATATTATAAAAAAAAAAAATAAATAAATATACAAATATTTTACAAACTTATAATACATCGTTTACACTGGCAACAAATAAAAAAAAAAACAAATTTGATTCGCATACAAAAAAATGGAGAGAAAATTATGAATGACTTCTCTCATCTAGGGTACCAGCCTGGCTCTCGCATCATCGTCATAATCTCCCACTGTTCGGGTGATATCATTGTCGGGTTCCTCAACCATGATATTTGGTACAAGGGCAATGGATTGTCGACTCTTTTCCATGGCGCAAATTTCCTGAGGCTGCAAAACGAAAATGTATTGGGGAATATTTTAATTTTGTTGTTATTTTATGAGTGGCGTAGTTAGATAGGTGGGTCTGGGAGATCACTAAAATAAGGTAAATTCATGAAGTTTGCTGGCATGAGTCATGAGCTGGCATTTTAGGTAAAACTTCAAAGAAGGTAAGGTTGTCTAGGGGACAATAGTAGAATTCTATGACAACTAATTTTTTAAAATATCTTGACTTGATGCGGTCTTGTTTGAAGGCAGTTTAAGGCAAATTTCGAAAAAAAACCCTTCGATTAAAATTTCTGACCAAAATAATCCCCAAATCGCTATCAATAATATTGCCGAAGACACTATACACCGAAAATGCACGGATTCTGAGTCGATTTATGCATGTCCGTGCGTCTGGTCTGCTTCGAAGGCTACGAAAAGTTCCAAAATGGTACTAACTACTAAAATGGCACAATTTGGTATTGTGTGAACGGATACAGCTAAAAATTTGATATTTGTTATGGGAATCAATGATAGACAGTAAATTTGATATATGAAGGTGTTTCTGGAAATGTGTACTAAGTGGGCAAACTGAACTAAATGGTACTAACTTTGGAACATTTTAGTTTAGGGTGAACGGATGAAGCTGGAATTTTGAAATTTTAAATTGAGTCCCCTGTCGGTAGTAGATTTGTGATAAAGAGGTGATTTTTGGAAATGTGTACTACAAGTGCATGAAAAGTACTAAATAGTACTACATTTGGTACAATTTGGCATTGGGTGAACGATATTGAAATTTGAAAATTGGTATTAGGGTCGTTGTTCATGTGTAACCTAGACACATGGTTTTAGAAGTGTGTGTCATATTTGTACGTTTAGTACTAAATGGTACTAAATTTGGTATTGGGGGAAGGGATAGGGCTGGAATCCTGGAATTTGATATTGAGGTCCCTGTTGTTATCTGGAATTGAAATATGGAGGTGGTTTTGAAAATGTGGTACATATTTGCACGAAAAGTACTAAATGGTACTAAATTTTGTATTGGTTGAAGGAATAGAACTGAAATTCTGGAATTTGATATTGAGGTCTCTGTTGGTATCCGGAATTGAGGTATGGAGGTGGTTTCGGAAATCTTTACTATAATTGTACTAAAAGTACTAAATTTGGTATTGGGGGAAGTAATGAGGCTGGAATCTTGAAATTTTGTTGGTATCTGGGATTGAGATATGGAGGTGCTTTTTTCGATGAAGAGATAGAGCTGTAATCACGGGCTTAGATTTTGAGGTCTCTGTTGGTATTTGAGATTGAGATAAGGAGCTGGTTTTGGAAATGTGTACTAAAATTGTACGAAAAGTACTAGATTTGGTATTGGGGAAAGGGATACGCCTGGAATCCTCAACTTTGATATTGAGATCTCTGTTGTTAACTGGTATTGAAATATGGAGGTGGTTTTAGAAATGTGTACTAAAATTATAAGAAAAGTACTAAATAGTACCAAATTTGGCATTGGAGGAGTGGATAGGGCTGAAATTTTGAAATAGAAGTCTCAGTTGGTATCTGGGATTGAGGTATGGAGGTGGTTTTGGAAATGTACAATATAATTTTACGAAAAGTACTAAATGGTACTAAATTTTGGTATTGAGGGAAGGGATAGGGCTGGAATCTCGAAATTTTATTTTTGAGGTCCTTGTTGGTTTATGGGATTGAGAAAATTAGTTGGTTTTGGAAATTTGTACCAAAATTGTACTAAATGGTACTAAATTTGGTATTGGGGGAAGCGATAACTATATCCCTTTCAAAAAAAAAAAAAAAAAAAAAAAATATATAAGCCCATCTACGCCACAGTGGTAATTTCATATTACCTTGGCCGTTTCGAGGAGAATTTCCGTATTATTGTTGGTCGTCGAACCGCGAAGAAATTTTTGAATTTTCGACCCAAAGAACATCCGATCGTTGTCGACATCAAACGATGCCGTTGTGGTTCCCGTCGAACTTCCCGTTCCGTTGCTGATGAGTCCACTGTCCAGGGTTGAGGTCTTGGTACTTCTCTGATGCGGCAGCAGTGACGATAACGGATTCTGGAATTGCAGGTTACGAATGAAATCACGTTGTCCCTGCTGTTTGCGACGATAATACAAATACCCCAAACCACAAATTGTCAGTGCGACTGCCAGCAGCATAAGCATAACAAAGAGTACAGCATGCGATGAGCCTTCGCCATCTTCGGCCGCATTGGCACGGTTTTTGAGCAGGGCACTCGTGGAGATTTCATTGTTCGAATCGCAGTATTTACTCTCACTAACTATAGAATCGCCACACATACATTCATAGCTGAACTCTGTTTGAACACACATACCACGACATTTGGCCATGGTGCAGGGATTTCTATTCATCGGTTGCCTTGAAATGCCATCCACCAAAATATCCTCGGCATTGAGAATATTCAAATTGAAGGCCTTGCATGTCTTCGAGCCATAGAGGTAACAGCGTACCGCTTCTCGAGCTCCCATATTCACAATGAAAACTTGATTTTCATACCATGTCAAACCTGAAGGATGTATCACCACATTGCCTTTTTGTATGAGTGTTGTGGGTGTGCGACTCGAGCCCGATCCATAGCTAATGGCCTGTAGAGTTTTACTCAACGATTCTGTATAGTAAAGGATTTTCTTGTAGGGATCACAGGCTAGCGTGGTAATAAAGGTATTATCTTTATTCAGTAAATAATCGCGTTTACCACCACCATCTAGGCTAGTCATGGTTATGCGTGATCGATGACTGCCAAAGGTGTGAGCTTGCATAATGACAAAGAACAGCCGTCTGTTGTAGGCATCCACGGCGAGTGTTTTTATTGTTTCTCTTGGCTGAACTTTTATCACCGCTCCGCACATTTTGGCCGTAAATGAGCAAACTTCAATTTGATACTGCTCCGCGCGACTGATCACATAGACATTACCTGCAAAGAAAAGGTGACATTTATGAATATTCTTTTTTCTTTTGGAAAACTTGAAAGTCTTTAGCTGTTATTTTCGAGATGCAAAACCAGGACCCACTTTTTCAGTGGCATTGATTAAAGTTTTTCGACAGCAATATACATCGATAGCTATATACCTGGAGCCTAAACATAAGAGATGAAAAGCTATGGTTTGTGTTAAATATATATTAGAGAATCCTGACCTCCACACTTCTTAGATTCTTAAAACTCAATGATTTTATGGGTTTGAAATGCAAACACTGCATCAAATCGGAAACTTCGATGACATTTCAAAAACTTGCCGATTTTTCTAAAATATCACCGTTTCTGCGAAGGCAGCAGAGACAAGTAAAAAAATAGTAAGTTCAGAAGTGCCGAACTTTGAATATCCTCCACCATTAGGAACGAATTTGGAAATTTTCAGAATTAAAATCCGTTAAAAATTCTGTTAAAATCTTAAAAATACCAAATGTAGCCGTTTTATTTGGTCTCTACAAAGACGTGGACCTGCATAGACATCTTTTGTCATATTACAATATTCAAATGCGAAACCCAAAAAAATCGGGTGAATCATGTAGCTAAAATCATCAAAATACCGAATATAGGGACGTACCGTTATAACGGGGCTATACGAAGACCTAGACCTGCATAGACAATTTTCTGTCTTAGGCTGTACTTCGAACTTCAAATACCAAATTTGAAGCATTTCTGGTGAATAATGTCGCTAAAATCATTAAAATACCGAATATCCGGAGGTACCGTTATATGGGGGCTATATGAAAACGTGGACCTTCATGGCCCATTTACAAACTTCACCTGCCTACTGGAAAAATAAACACGTATGCAAAATTTTAGCCATCGCTATCCCAACTTACCCGTTATCCAATCCACGCCGACTTTGCTTGGCATTTGAACTTCCAAGGCCGCCTTAATCTCACCACTATCAATATCGACCATATACAAAACATTCTCACCCTCTGTGGTGAAATAACCTCTACGCAAACGTATATTAACGTCGAATCCTAGAACCTTGGAATCGTTGGCCTTCCAGGCTACCTTCAAGACAATCGGTTGTTCTGTCATACTGCGTACCTCGTCAAAGGTGGTGAACAACAATGATCTTTCGCTTTCAATAGATTTACACGAAGTCTTATCGGGACGCATCATAAAGTCAGGGAAGCAAGAACAACGATAAGAACCCATGGTATTTTCACATAACTGGGCACATGGATCCATCTCTTGGCATTCATTGATGTCCAAGCAGCTGCGATGATCGGCATCAAGTTTGTAGCCACTGAAACATGAACAAACCGTCCCCGAGGGTGTGGGACGACATTTGTTTTGGCACACAGGATGGCCCGCCTGGGCATCACAGGCGGTCTTACACAGGGGGCCTTCATCGGCGCCCGTGTCACAATCATCGAAACCATTGCAGACCCGTGACTCATCAACACACTGTCCATCTTTACAGTCGAACATGTTGGGACCACAAGCCATTTCATGAGAATGTTTTGTATTTGCGGTACGATTCCAGGCTCCATGATGATCACAGTTCTCTTCATCCGAACCATCGGCACAATCTTTCTCGTGGTCACATCTGAATTCATTGCGAATGCATTCCTTGCTAGTCTTACAATGGAATTCATAGATGCTACAAATATTGCCGCAGTCTACCTCATCCTCGCCTCGTGGACATTCGGCCGTGCCATTGCATTTGGCCGACATATCTAGGCAAACATTTGGATCACTCGGACACTCAAACATAGGCACGCGATCATCACCGCAAGCCATTTTACGTTTTTTACCCGCCGTCATGTCGCAATTCATTTCATCCGAAGTGTCGCCACAATCATTGTTGCCATCGCACACCAGCCGTCGATCAATACATTGGCCCAACAGGCATTTGTGCATGTTCGGAGGGCATTCTCGAATTCCTGAAATTTAGAAGATGAGATGATATTTTATATATTACTTAAGGTTAGGATACACATAATGTTGGAGTCATATGTAAAGCTATGTTGAGCATTTTTGTAGCATACTCTAAGGCGCTTCACAAAATTTGTTACTTTAGAGGTTAAATGATTTCTACTTACCACACTTCTCATGCTCATCGGAACCATCTTTGCAATCAATTTTTCCATCACATTCCCAACTCTTTGAGAGGCAGGTGCCGGAATTGCACTGGAACATATCTGGGCCACATATACGCCTGGGGTTGGTCACATCTTTGCCACGGGCCAGGCGACAGTCGGCCTCATCTGAATTATCGCCACAATCATTGAAACCATCACACATAACACTAAAGTCCACGCAATTGCCATTATCACAGACATGTTGATGACGGTGGCAGAATTTGGATTTATCTAAGAGAACAATTTCAAAATCAGATTTACAAACCGACTTAACAAATCCAAACTTACCGAATTTCTCGCAATGCTCCTCATCGGAACCATCTTGGCATTGTTTCTTGCCATCACAGCGTTGATCGCCCTCCACACACTGCTCACCATTGTGGCATCTAAATTCGCCCATGGTACAGATAACTTGTGGCTTATGACCCTTGCCATTTTCACAATTCTCTTCATCCGAACCGTCGGGACAGTCTTTACGTCCATTACATTTTCTCGACAATGTCAAACATTCGCCAGAATTACAACGGAATTCACAATCTAGTGCCTCAATACAGCTACGATTGGTGGCATCGCGAAATACCAAACCGGCCGGACAAAGGCATGCCGAGGCAAATTTACCCAGAGTCACACAAATGTGTGAACAACCACCATTCCAATGCTGGCAGGGATGATCCACAACAATTGGTGACGAACTAGCCAATATGGGAATTTTGGCAGGCAATGATACACTGCTATACAATTCTCGATTTACTTCAATATCGAAACGTTTCAATGGTCCCATGTTGCTTTTGTGAGTCCAATGGATAATATTTGAATTCAATTCTGTCCAGAACAAGTCTTCATCAACAATGGCAATGGAATATGGACGTTTTAGGCGACCGCGAAAAGTGTAGGCCCTTAAATTGCGATAATCGGAAAAGGAGATACGACCAAAATCACTATCGGCCCAATAGAGGGTCTTTGTTTCAAAATCGGTGGCAAAACGAATATCATCATCGCCCAACTCATCTTCGAAGGCGTGAGTGTGTTCCCCCGTGCCACTTAACGATTTCTGATCGATGTGGACATGGTGTCGCGATCTCAACGCAATAAACATAATTCTGAAAGCAATAAAAATTTTCAACAGAGATGCATTGAAAGTAGTCCGATTTTTGTTATCTGAACTTACCCATCATCCGGTATGACAGCCAGACCTATGGGAACCTCTATGCCAGAGAAAAACGAAACAATGGCTCGTTGTTTCGTTTGCAGCGAGAGAACTTCAACAACATGTCTCTCTGAGTCACTCCAATATAAAGAATATGACAAGTGATCTGAAATTCAAGAATATTTTAATAAAATACTGACAGCAGCTTTGTAAAAATATTGTCAAAATTAAAAATTTTCCGGATGAAATATTCATTTTCAATATTTAAAAGACGATTAATATTGAGCATTGAAGTCTCTTATTGCCTAATAATGGATCCTAATAAAGAGTACCTAAAATTCGTCGGCACCTCTCTAATGGTGGCTATATACAAGAGTGAAACAATTACTGCGGGAAAATTCAAAGGAGAAGACTGAAAGCCCATGAAAGGATCAGTCTGAGTTCTTCAACACAAATAAACTCCAGAATGAGGTCATGAAGGTAGCGGTGGGACGAAGCAAGAGAACAGAAGCGGGATTCTGCTGACGAGAATCTGAATTTTACTGAAACAAAGATGATAAAATTTCTTAAAGAACAGTCCTCTATCTAGCATTCGAAAGACAAATCGACTAATCTCTATCTAACACCTCAAGCAAACCGAATCAAGTACTACACGAATAATACTGCTCCATTTAGAGGGCGATATGATAAAGGTAAGCTCAGAAGCAGAATCTCTGCAAATCTTTGTGAAAAACCCTGCAAATCTTTGTGAGATTGGTTTTCTAGGCAGAGTTTTGAAATACTCGTATTCCCGCTAGTTTCACTCTTTATTCCAATTCGAGCGGGAGTAACTCTTGTAATGAAAAAATAAATCGAGCATACTTCATTTTTCTCCGACACTCGAAGAAGGCCGAGTCTACTTTGCTGATTTTCAGAAGGAGCAAATTTTTTGTTATAATTGTTGGTGTTTTCTCAGCGTACAGCTACTTCGGAACAAACACAAATGCATTAGAGAGCATTGTCGTTAATCGTAGGAATAAGGCGTAAAATATAGAATGTAGTCGTTATATTAGGGCCTATACGACGACGTGAACCTGTATCATCAAAATACCGAATATAGGGAGGTACAATTATATGGGGGCTATACCAAAACGTGCACCTGCACATACAATTTTTTGTCATAGGCTGTAGTATCTATTACGAACTTAAAATACCAAATTTGAAACAATTCCGGTGAATAATTTCGCTAAAACCATCAAAGTACCGAATATCGGGAGGTACCGTTATATGGAGGCTATACCAAAACCAAAGCTAGGCAGGTTCTCGTCTTCGTATAGCCCCATATAACGGTTTTCGTTTAAAACGTATTTTTCGAATAAATATTTTGAATATATAGGGTGAGGAAAAAATGCAACAAAGTCAAACGCCGTAATTTTTAAATTTTTTGAATGAAAGCAAAAATGTCGGAAATAGCATCAAATTTTAGAATAAACTTGGATTTCTTCGAATTGGTCACCTTTTGCACGAATTATGGCCTTCAAACGGCAAATGAAAATGCCGCACGCTGCCCGAATGTTGCTCTGCGGTATTTCGGCGCATTTCCGGCGAAGCGCTTGCTTGAGGTGATCGACACTTTGGTATTTTTTAGTGCCAACCTTGCTTTTCAAAATACTCCACACACAATAGTCCAACGGATTGGTATCCGGAGATTTTGGTGGCCATTATGCGCTGGAAATGAAGCGAGAAACCTCATTTTGTAACCATTCTTGGGTGGAGCGTGCTGAGTCTTGCTGGCTTATTCAAGGTCTGCGGCCAAAATGTTTGCGTGCCTCCAGAATATTTTCTCGATAATATTCGGCATTAATACGAGCGGAGAGCGACCATCGGCTGTTATGGAGGCCCACACCATGACCATGGCCGGCGCTTGAGTTCTGGTGGCCAACTGAAGGTACACATTATCAGCTGACCTCTTTGGCAAGTAAACACAATCATTTTGTTTGTTTACAAACTGCTGGACAACGAATGTTTTCTCATCGGAGAAAACCAAATTCGGCAGTTCACCACTTTCGGCCAAACGAAGCAACTCTTTAGCTCTTTTGAGTCTGTTGCGGTGTAAGTTCTTGCACTTTATGGAATTTCAATGGCTTTACCCCGAGCTCATTTTCCAATATTTGCCGAAAGGAATATTGGGATATATTCAGCTCACGAGCCACTGCTACGCGGGTTTCGATCAAGTTGCTTCTTTACTTTTCGAACCATTTCTGCTAATGTTGCTGTTTTCTTTCATGTCGGGCTACGCTACCAGTATCACGGTAACGAGCAATGGTACGAGACACAAAAGATTTATTCACATTTAAATGCTGGAGTGCTCTAACGATAGCCACTTGTGGTTTTCCAGCCAAATTTCAAGAGAAAATCACACTATCACGTGTCTGAATTATTGAATACAGAATAATAAGACTCGTATTTTAAAAAGGACTTCATTTTGTTTGGAGCAATTCGCATCGGGGAATAATACAATGTTTACACTGGTTTAAATTAAACCCAAATTACGTAACATTATGCTTGATTATTCAAGTTCGCACTTTATTATCAATCCGTATATATGATTGCCGAACATTTTATTTGATTATCAAAATGGAATATCGAGCACTGTATTTGATTTTCAAACACAGTACTTTGAATATCAGCTGTATATTATTGATTATAAAATATTGTATTTTATTAACAAGTTCGGGGCATTTGATAATCGAACAAAAAGTGCATTTGATAACTAAATGGTGAATTTTTAAATCAAACAGTATGTTCGATCCTTAAACATTTGAATTTTATTATCAAGCGGTATATCTCTTTATTGCACATTTTATTTAATTATCAAAATATGTACTTTGAATATTATGCAGAGTCTTTAATTTTCAAACACAGTGTTTCGAATATCATGAACGGTTGTTAAACGATGTATATGAAATAGACTGTTTGAAATAAATCAGTGTATATTGATGATTATATTTGTATACCCTACAACACTATGTGTTGGGGATATTATAAGTTTGATTGGGCTAAAAATTATGTAACACCTCGAAATATTGGTTTCCCACATAGGGAAGTACATATGGATCTTCCTATCTCGCCGAGCTGAGTCGATGAAGCTATGTATGTCCATCCGTCCGTCCATCCATGTTAATTTGTAATCACTCTACAGGTCGCAATTATAGTCCGATCCTCACGAAATTTAGAGGTGGGCCTTGGGTCATAATAATAATACTACTATTGCTTTTGGAGATGATCGCATAAGATTTAGGGGTTGAAACTGAAAACTAAAAATGTTCCTGATTTTTTAGCCGTTATGAAGGTCGCAAATATGAACCTAAGGGCACGAAATCTCGCATGAAGTTAGAGTTTAGGACAGCGAGTAGAATGGACCACTTGTGTGAAAAAAATACCAACATACTTACAGGCGAAATGCAAAATATACAAAAGGCGAACTTCTGGATACAGAGGGCCCTATTGCTTTTGGAGATGATCGCGATATATTTAGGGGTTCAAATGAATCACAAACAGAAAAATTTTCCTGATCACACAATTGAAACCAATCAACACGGAATTTTGCATGAGAAGAGAGTTAAGGACAGGGAAGAAGTCTAGCATTCTGGATGACCATTGGAATATTTTTAGCTGTAAAATGCACACAACAACTAGTATCACGACGGAGTGCGCAAATATTGAGCAAATGTCCCCGTTCAAAATGCTAAGGGTAATATCTGGGCAGTGCTCCATGACATAATTTCAAAATCGAAATCATCCAAAATAGATTTGGGCATGAGGGAGCTTCTGTCATATTGTAGCGTTGTAGGGTATCACATGGTCGGCGCCGTACGACTATAGACTTTGCTTACTTGTTATTTTTTTATTAATAAATATATTCAATTATAGTATTATTATTATAAATGTTCTAAAGTGTTCCGCGCAGGAGTATTCCAGCCAAACCCAGTGACCTAACTCCCCTATCGTTTTGGACCAAACCAATATAAGTACCTTACTTTTTGTACTAGGAGTTACATACTTACAAATAAACAAGTTAAAAAGATTAGGTCGGCTTTTTCCGACAGATGTATATCCTCAGCCAATGTTCGATTATTAGAAAATCGAATATTAATATCCAATTTTATTCGAAATCTTAAATTCTATATTCATCTCAGGTTTCTGGTTGTGGTTGTTGTAATGAATCGCTGACTTGTTTCGCAAGTTATGACAGATAAAAGTATTGAAAACTGTGGCCCTTTGTGGGTGAGGTACCAGAAGGGGTTCCCAGATGCATATCATCTTCACAACAGATCTTGTGTTAGCAAAAATTTTTGTATCTGTGAAATTTGAAGAAAGTTGAATACTTATTTTTTTAAATCTTGAACCCTATGTGGCGGAGGTACCAGAAGAAATGGTCCGATCTCTACCATATTTACACCAGACCTTGTGTTAGATGTAATATTGCGACCAACCAAGTTTGAATGGAATCGGATGTTAATTTCGTGTTATATGAGCTTCATGGATATTCAAAATGTTGACCCTTTGAGGGGTAAGTACCAGAATGAGTGAACCGAGGTATCCCATCTTAAAAGCAGATATTGTGTTAGTAGAAATAATGGGATGTGTGAAATATGAAGAGAACTGGAATCTTATTTCGGATTTCATGATCGTTTTGGTTATTCAAAAATGGGACCCTTTGTGGGAGAGGTACAAGGAGGGATGGTCCGATCTATACTATCTTTATAACAGATATTGTGTTGATAGAAATATTAAGATGTACCAAGACTGAATGGAATCGGATGTTCATTTCGCGTTTTATGAGCTTCATGGATATTCAACATTTTTATCCTTTGTGGGGGAGGTACCAGAATAAGTAGATATATCCCATCTTCACAACAGATCTTGTGTTAGTAGAAATAATGGGGTGTTTGAAATATGAAGCGAACCGGAATCTTATTTCGGATTTTATGATAGCTTTGGTTATTAAAAATTGTTACCCTTTGAGGGAGAAGTAACAGAAATTATGGTCCGATATATACCGTCTTTACAACAGATCTTGTGTTGATAGAAATATTAAGATATGCCATGATTGAATCGAATCGGATGTAAATTTCGCGATTTATGAGCTTCATGGAGATTTAAAATTTTCACCCATTGTGGAAAAAGAAATAGTGGACCGATATCTTCCATCTTCGCACCAGACCTTGGACTAATAAAAAATATTGTGATGTGTGTAATTTGAAGTCAATCGGACTTTTACATCACATTTTTTAAGAGTTAAAATTATTAAAAATTTTGACCTTTGGTGGAGGAGGTACTTGATGGAGTGGACCGATATTGTTCATTTTTGGACCTCACGTACCACTGATGCGAAAAGAGAAATATCTGCTTGGGCGGATTATACTAAACTAAATCGAAATCGCTCTTATTCGAGTGGCGAAGACAAATTATACTAAATTTTTTTATTGTCCTCTCAGAAGTACTCCCTCAGAATTCGATTGATTCTCTCTCTGTATTCAAATTCGAGTCAATATTTCAAATATCTAATAAAATTTTTAAAATTTTCTACATCTCTACGAATTTCAACAGTTTTGTCTTCGTCAACTTACCAAAAGCCAAACCGGTAACATTGCCCAAATTGGCACGCACCAATTTCGTCATGTACTGTCCCTTTAAATTGAATTCTCCAATCACGTGTTGATAGTTGTCCGCAACAAAAACCGTATTGTTGATATTGTTGTAGGCCATTTCATGGATGAACAGGTCCAAATTATGTGTGGACGAAACTGTGTGGCGACCAAATGTTGTGTGTTCCATTTCGACGAGATTGCTTCGAACTCCCAGGAACAGACGCTGCTTCTTGTGGGTCTTAATGCAACGCAAATGATCTGGACCCAACTGCATACCATCTGGACAGGCACAACTATAACGATTGTTCTCGGCCAGCAGACACAAATGAGAGCAGCGGGCCCTTTCACATTCATGGGCGACTTTCTTTTGCTTCGACGAATGGTAGATATGCACCGCATAAATGGTGCGATCTTTGGTTATGATTTTGTGATCCTTGCCAGTGAATTTGTTGCACGAATGTATTGACTTTGTGCCCCAGTCGGACCAGTAAAGTTTATCCTCAAATATGGCCAAGCCATAGGGATGTTTCAGGATATCCTCTAGGACAGTGCGGCGATCTTTGCCATCCGATCGAACACTTTCAATTGTGGCCAGTTTGGCATCAACCCAATACACCCGATCATTGTACATATCCAAAGCTACACCATTGGGCCAATGGATTTTATCGGTTACCAGGCGTATGGAATTGGTGCCATCCATGGAGGCACGGGCAATCATGGGTATTACACCCCAATCGGACCAAAATATCTGGGAACGTTGAGGCCACAAAGCCACTCCGCGCGGTTGATGAACATCATCGGTGACCAGGACAGTGCAATAGCGGCCATCATTCGAGCAGACCGCAATATGATGCATAACATTATCCGAAAAATAAATGTTGCCTGAAAATGCAGAACGTCACATAAAAATGACATTCTTATCGTGTCTTATTTCTCAACCCACTTACCAGTTAGCCAGTCTACTGCCAAATCCTCGGGAGCGTCTAGGCCGGAGGTCAGCAAAATCTCTTGCTGTGTACCATCCGGATTGGCCTTGACAATACTTTCACCTTCGTTTTGTATGTTGGTCCAGTAGATATGCTCACCGTTGTATGACACGCCTATAACCTTAGTCAGATTCTTAGCCACTGTATAGACACGGCGCGAACGCAAATTCACGCCCATCACCGTCACTTGGGTCGTATACAGCAGTAAAGCCTCTTCACCGACTGCCTCACACGTTCGATTATCCTCCTTCAGTACATAACCTTCGTCACACTGACAGCGATAACTACCCAAGGTGTTGATACACATCTGACTGCAGACACCAAATTGTTCGACACACTCATCAATGTCCACGCATACATCTTGGGCCAGCGAATGTTTGAAACCCCTTGGACATATACATTCCGCTCCCGATTGTGGCATCATTTTACATTTGGCAGCTGGGGGACATTTTTTATTTTGACAACTGTTGGCTGTTTGATTGCAACGAAATGATTCGTCGGTACGATCGGGACAATCAATGACACCGTCACAGGCTTTTTCCAGCGGCAGGCAAGTCATATTGTTGCCACAGAGAAATTTTTCCATTTCCGGAGTACAGTCATCGGCTGGAAGGGGAATACAAAAATTGAGAAATTAATGATGAAAATTAATTAAAATAATTAAATATTTATTCAAGGACAAACGCAGCGGCAATGGGGCTTGCATGGTAGAATTATAAAGGTAACCTCATTTGAAATAAGCATATCCAGCTTTACATTTTGTAATTTGCCTTGTCAAATTTAACGGCATGGGAAACAAGTCCTTAGCTTCGATTTGTGTATATATTTTGTTTGCTGATTAAAACATGGTCTATGGCTGATTGACTATCTGAAAATCTAATCTATTTATATGACTACTATACTCATATTTAATATTTTTTTGAGATGAGTGAATATACTCACAGAATCTGGTATGAATATCAATCATTTGTTTGGAAATCGGGGACGAAATACCGAAATTCAAGATGTATCGGGACTATTCCGAAATGTCAAATTGCATATTATTGCGCAAACTTCACCTTTCCACTTAGAATCCAAAGTTGATGAATATCATATGAATAATAAAATGGAAACGTAAGTCCTGAATTTCACTCCATTTGGACTGATATTAGCCATAATTTGCACAATAAACCTGAAAACGGATTAAGGATATATATATGGGAGCTCCATCCAAATCTTAGCCGATCTCGATAGAATTTGGCAAAGGTATATCCGAGCTCAATAAGATATATGGTACCAATTATCATTGTTGTCGAGTGCATATTACGAATGCGAGGGACTTAAAGATCAAATCAGATCAAACATATATATGGGAGATTTAGGTATATCTGTACCGATTTTCATTAAATTTGATTTACTTGCTTCTAGACTGAATTCGGTGGGATGTGCCAAAATTCAGGCCATTTGGACTGATATTGGCCATTATTTGCACAATTAACACAAAATCGGTGAAGGTATATATGGTAGCTACAACCAAAACTGAACCGATCTTGACAAAATTGTAGGCACTTATTTTTTGGGCTGTATCAGATGCCCGGTATCAAATATCATTGTTGTGGAGTGGACCTAAAATCCCAAATCAGATCAAACATATATATGGGAGCTTTAGCTATATCTGTACTGATTTTCACCAAATTTGGTTTACTTGCTTCTAGACTAAATTCGGTCCGATGTACCAAAATTCAGGACATTTTGACAGATATTGGCCATTTCGTGCACAATTAACTCAAAATCGGTTGAAGATATATTTGGGGCCTATATTCAAATCTAAACCGATCTTGATAAAATTTGGCGGAGATATTTCCGAGCACTATAAGATATCTGGTACCAAATATAATTGTTTTCAAATGCATATTACGAATGTGAGGGACCTAAAATCCCAAATCGGAGGAAACATAATATATGAGAGCTAAGGCTATATGTGAATCCATTTTCTAGAAATTTGATGTACCAAATCTGAAGTACTTGTTTCTAGGCTGAATACGGTAGGAAGTGCAACAATTCACTCCATTTGGGCTGATATTTGCCATTTGATGCACAATAAATCTGAAATCTGATAAAGGTATAGCTTTAGCTATATCTGAACCGATCTGGATAAAATTTGGCAGGGGTATTTCTGGGCTGTATCTGATATCTGGTAGCAAATATCATTCTTATGGAGTGCATTTTACGAATGTGAGGGACCTAAAATCCCAAATCGGATGAAACATATATACGGGAGCTATATCTGAACCGATTTCGATCAAATTTGGTATACTTATTTTCAGGCCCAATTTGGTCGATGTCCTGATATTACGCGTTTGGTGGGCAATAAAAGGCAAATCGTACGAAGATATATATGGAAGCTATATCTAGTTTTTACCGATTATCTCAAATTTCAATAGGGTTAGTCAAACAAATGATTTGTGCAAAATTTCATCTGAATCGGGCTATAACTGCAACCTGTACTTTGTTTACAAAAATCCATTGACAGACGGACGGACTGATTGACTTAGCTTAGCTTTTTGACCATGGGCATTTACCCAATATTTACGCACTCCGTCGTGTTGTTAGTTCTTGTGGTCCATTTACAGCTAAGTTTAATCCAATGGTCATCCAAAATGCTAGACTTCTTCCTTGCCCTTAACTCTCTTCTCCTGAAAAATTCCGTGTCGATTAGTTTCAATTGTGTGATCAGAAAAATGTTTCTGAATTTTGTTCATTTGAACCCCTAAATATTTTACGATCATATCCAAATGCAAGAAGCAAAGCCTAAATATATTGCGGACATCTTTATAAGCAATATGCCAACCCTTCTGAACCTAAATCTATCCTTATGAAAATTTTCGTGAGGATCGGACGATAATTGCAATCTGTATATAATAACCCCAATCTGTGTTGTAAGGAGAAATATATTATAAAATGTACACTTCAATATTATAGGTCAAATTGAAAAAATCGCAAGCTGTAAAAAGTATTGAAATATATCACAAAAAACTACAAAAGCTATATTAACATCATTATAGGCATCTTTTTATGCGATTTTTAGACTTTATTATTTTATGGCATGAGGGCATTCTGAAGTGACCAAATTTGTCAAAATCGATCCAGCCATTCTTGCGATATAACCGTTCTAGCTAACATCCCTTTCCTTTGTCAGAATTGACATTTTCGTCTATTTGTGATTTCGGAATTAAAATAAATCGGGGTTTAATGGAAAATTTGACTTTTATTTAAGACAAATGTTATGGTCTATTTCACCCACTAAATTTTATCCGATGACTATCCAAATTGAAATGTTTCTGTCCAGCTCTAGCCCCATGCTAACTTCCGCGTCGATTGGTCTATAATTGCGACCTGCGACCAACCCCTAAACGTTCAAAACGCCGATACAAATTTCTTGTATTTTTAGCTATCTTTTTAAATCTGCTAGATTAGTCTTTATAGGGTCTCCGACGAATATTTCGAGTTGTTGCAAACCGAATGACCCAAAATATGTCAGTGTTCAGAAACCAATAGAGCTTTAAACATTTAATAAAAAAATTTTCAGGGTTTCATTAACAAATTGTATTTAAAGGCTATTGTTAAGGCTCGTGAACTTTTTGGAATATGCTTGCCAGGCGTTGTGGATATTGAATAATTCTTTTTTATGAATATTTTTTGGGGTTTCTTAAGAACTTCATTTCAATGATCAGAATTTTTCGAGTTGTTTTTTAATCTTTTAATTTTATAAATATTTTTAAGGTTATTATTTTTGTATCATCGCGAATTTCTAAAAGAATAGTTTTCAAAGATCTACTTTTTTAAAAATTTTTAATGATTTTTGATTTTTAAAAATATTTTTTAATTTTTTTTGCAATGACCAATCTATATTGAAGAAAACTTTTAAGGATCATACACGATTTTTATAAACATATAATGTATTTTCAAAGTAAGTACCAACGATTTCAATGATCTCTGATTTTTATGATTATTTTTGTAAGAACCACGCATTTAAATTAATATTGCTAAGGTTCTTGAAATAAAAATAATATTATCAAGGATCGCGTTCTAAATCGTGTTTTTGTTAAAATATTTTTTTAATTTTTCCTACACTTACCACAAATCTTCTCATCACTGCCGTCGCCGCAATCGTCGACACCGTCACAAACCCATTTCTTACTCTCCAAACAACGTTTGTTGGCACAGAAAAATCCCGTACAACTTGCCTCTGCACGAAGGCAACCGGCAATCTCATCCGAATCATCGGCACAATCACGCTTTCCATCACACATAAAATTTAGCGGTATACATAGTTTGTCTGATTTGCAGGTATACTCAAATTGGGTACAATTTCGATGAACCGTTAACCAGCCACCTATGCCAAAGTCGGAGGCACCACTACGTTCATGATGGGCACAATGCTGTTCATCTTCACCGCCGGGGCAATTCTCAACATCATTACACAAAAGATCCGATGAGAGGCAAGGACCATTTGGCAGAGTACACTGAAACCAATTCGGTTTGCGACACATTTTAAAGTCTGCAGAGAGAGTAAAAAAAATATTTTAAAATGCTTAATGAAGATTATTTGATATTCAGAAAAAAAAAAAAAAAAAAAAAAAAATTGAAATTGGTTATTAGGCGACACAAAAATAACAAGTATTTAAAAAGTCCAATGGCAGGTTCAGTGACTATTTATTTAGGGAATAAAAGTCGTCTTTAAGCCATGAAAGCACTCAAAATCAAAGTCCGGAAATTCTGCTTTTCCCACACTGTGCTACAGGCATAAAAATATCGTTGCCAAAATTTGAATATAGGCCCTAAATATGTCTTCATCCGATTTCACGTTTATTGAGTACCAAATTTGTCATATCAGCAAAAACTGGAGATCAATTCAGATATACACATCTGTATGCTTCAACCAATTTTATGCACAGTGGTGTAGGGTTCATGATACCCTTCGCCCCTCTACTCTTGTCCATTTTCAACTGATTTTAATTTAGACCTCACCACAAAAATGGAGTAGTGAAGCGATATTTATATAGGCAAGTTCGAACCCAAATGTCCTGAAATATATATCGTCCACAGAGTCATGGGTGTTTCGATCGAATTATAAGGCTGAGAGCATACAATTTTAAAATATTGAATAACTAGTTATACAAGAAAATGCAAAGTTATATTTTCTAATAACTTAAAACCAATGACTTAAAATCAGTGACCTAAATATCAAATTTCTGCTCATTCCCTTTACTCAATACCAAATTTAGTAACATTTAGTACGCACATCCAAAAACAATCTACATCTCTCCATCCTTGACACTATCAATGGTACAAAATTAGTACCATTTAGTACTTTTCGTACAATTATAGTACACATGTCTAAAACCCATCTCCATTTCTAAATTCCAGAGACCTCAATATCAAATTTCAGGATTTCAGCCTTATACCTTCCCCCAATACCAAATTTAGTACCATTTTGTTCTTTTGGCACAAATATAGGCCACATTCCCAAACCTCCGCCAAATCTTAAATACAGATACCATCGGTAATCTAAATATCAAATTTCAGAATTTTATCTTTATTTCTTCACCCAATACCAAATATAGTACCATTCAGTACTTTTCGTATTGTACACATTCCCAAACCCTCACCCATATCTCAATTCCGGATATCAACAGAGACCTCAATATAATATTTAAGGATTCCAGCCATATATCTTCACTAAATTCCAAATTTAGTACCATTTAGTACTTTTTGTACAAATATAGGACGCTTTTCCAAGCCACCCACAAATTTCAAACCCAGATACCATCAGTAATCTTAATCTAAATTAAATTCCAAATTTAGTACCATTTAGTACTTTTTGTACAAATATAGGATGCTTTTCCAAGCCACCCACAATCTCAAACCCAGATACCATCAGTAATCTAAATATCAAATTCCAGAATTATGTATCAATCCCTTCTCCCACTACAAAAGTTAGTACCATTCAGTATTTTTCGTAAAATTATAGTACATATTTCCGAATCCACTTTCACATGTCCAGGCTACACATGAACCGCGACCCTAATACCAAAGTTCAGATTTTAAGTACAAACTGTTCACCCAATACCAAATATGGTACTATTTAGTACTTTTTGTGTACTTGTTGTACACATTTCCAAAACCACCTCGTTATCACAAACCTGCCACCAAAAGAGATCCTAATACAAAATCTCAATATTATAGCTAGATCCGTTCACCCTAAACCAAGCTGCTCCAAATTTAGCACCATTTAGTACAGTTCGCGCACTTAGTTCCCATTACCAAAACCTCGATCATATAAACTTACTTTCCAAACTTGATTCTCATACCAAATTCTCATATCTACAATACCGATTGGAACCATTTTAGAAGTATACTACAATCTTAGAACTTTTCGTAATTTTTGTATTTGTACGGTATGAATTTCCAAAATCTCTACTTCACACCAATTCTGAACCCAAAACCAAAATTTAGAAATGTAACTCTATCCGTACAAGCAATACTTAACTTTGTACCATTATTACCTTTTGTACTCTCTAGTACTTATTTCCAAAAAATTATTCAAATTTTCAGGGCTCTAAATCTGTATGTAGGTTCAGACAATTCCAATTTGTACAAAATTTAGTACAATTTAGCACACATAAGTACGAGTTTCCAAAAGTTCATACATAACACAATCCTATACTCCAAAAGTATTCCTAATACCAAATTTCGAAATTCAAACCTTTCGGTTCAAACAAATCCAAATTGTACCAAATTTAGTACACATAAGAACAAGTTTCCAAAACTTTCTGCATACCCCAATCCTACACTCCAAATTTCCAATACAGCCTCGATACCTCAATCATACAAACCCATAGAAATCTTATTTCCAAATTTGTACCGAATTTGTGCCAAATTTTGTACCATTTGATACACATAAGTACAAATGTCCATAACAGCCTATATTCCAACAGTAATCTTAATTAGAAATTTCAGGATTCTAGCCCGATTGGTACACCCAAATCCAAATTGTATCAAATTTAGATAAGTACGAATTTCCAAAATTTCCCACATACCCCAATCCTACACTCCAAATCTCCAAAACTACCTCCAAATCTCAATTGTACAATCTCATAGAAATCTTATTTCCAAATTTGTACCAAATTTAGTACCATTTAGCACGCATATGTACGAATTTCCATAATCACCTGCCTCATACAATCCAATAGAAATCTAATTTTCCTTTTTCAGTATTCCAGCCCTATCGGTTCACCCAAATTCATATTGCACCGAATTTAGTACCATTTAGTAAACATAAGTACGAATTTCTAAAGATTCCTACATACCCCAGTTCTAAATTCCAAGAGTAATCTTAATTTGAATTTCAGGATTCGAGCTCTAACGGTTCACTCAAATCCACGTTGCACCAAATTTAGTACATTTTGGTACATATAAGTACAATCCTACAATCCTACTTCCCCACAGCAATCTTTTTTTCATATTTCAGGATACCATCTCTGTTGGTTCACCCAAATCCAAAATGTACCAAATTTAGTACCACTTTGTGCACATAATTTGGAAAACTTACTTAATACACTAATCCTACAATGCGATAGTAATTTCCAAATTCCAGGATTCCAAATTTAGTACCACTTAGTACAAATAAGGGGTATTTTCAAAACTACCTACATATCTCAGTCTTACAATGCAATAGTAACCTTATTTCCATATTTCAGCATTCCAGCTCTATTGGTTCCAACAATTCGAAATTGTACCAAATTTAGTACTCTTAGTACTTTTCTTATACATAAATACAAATTTCGAAAACTTCCGTTATATCCCAATCCTACACTCGGATTCCACCTCCTTTCGTTTTTCCAAATCCGAATTGTACCAAATTTAGTACCATTTAGCACGTAACTACAGATTTCGAAAAGTACCTCCATTTCCCAATCCTACACTCTGTCAGTAATGTTAATTTCAAATTTCAGGATTTCAGCTACCAAATTAAGTACAGTTTAGTACTTTTCATATACCGCTCAACATAAGTTTCCATTCCAAATTTAACTTTTTAGCTCTAACCGTTCACATGATACTAAATGGTAACAATTGTGGTACGCATTTCGTACACTTATAGTGTAGTCCAAAAACTCTTTGGTACATACATCCTGCACTCGTTCATTGACTCTCATTCAAAAATTTCATTTCTACCTCATTCTGTTTGTCCAATACGAAGCATTCAATTTTTAGTACATTTTAGTACTTTTCGCACCTTGCTACAAAAACCCAGCCTTTGCCCTGTTCCAGAATCCGCAAGAATTTACTGGTTTTGCAATTTTTTTCGATGTCATAAATGGAAAATCGGTTATAATGGTAAAAATATTTACATCCTTGCAGTTCTGAAACAGACCATTTACCACACTCCTACGTACCAAGACTGACCCTCGTGTAAAATGTCAAGATTCTAGCTTCAGCCGTTTCGAATGGGCGTTTAAGCTCAGTGAGTCAGTCAATCAGTTATTTCACTACTCTTTTATATAGATTGAAGAGAGTAGAAACCGCACACGTGTTTGCAAACCCTCTCTCTCTCACAAAGAAATCCGATCACAATTTGTAGCCCGTACTTACCACAATCAATTTCATCAGAATTATCCGAACAATCGTAGCGACCATCACACATTTTTGTCTTCGAAATGCAACGACCATCTTTGCAGGCGAATTGATCCTCATTGCAAGGACCTCTGGCTTCGACATTTGGAATCATTTGTTGGAGGACACATAGAACAACAAATATGTAAATTACATGCGAACGGGAAAATGGTGATCTGCCTCCGTAATTTCTAGCGGTGGGAAATTCATTGACATTCAGAATTTTTTTCCGAAACGGACCTTGTGAAATCCAAGCCCTATGGAAACACATTAGTTTTGAGTAATTTAATATTTGTTTTCTTCTTCGTATTTGAGGTTAGGTATCACATTCATGCACTTACATTCGTTTGAATTTATTTTGTTGCGAAAGTAGTTTTTCAAGATTTTTTAAACAAAATTTAATTAACAACAATAATAAATTTAACAAAGTAGTATTTTTTTTCGAAAAATCAAGATTTTATGCGACACAGAAAAAAAATACAATAACAAAAAACAATTTAAGCCAAACTTTATAGTGCTTTGCAAAATGCTTGCACTAATAGCCTGACCTCAACTGAACGAACAGTCGATTGAGCAATCAATCAAATGGCAAATTCGAAATTACTCCAGTTCTTCTATTTCGTATCGATTTGCAGTGATCATAAATGCCAATTCATGGAATTTCTATTCGAACACAGGTATACCGTTACATTTCGAAATTCTGTTGTTGTTTTTGGATTGTCTTAAAATTTCATTTTACTATTCTCTTTTGATGGTGAGACTTACATATATGCAATCTAATGACAATAATATTCTAGTATAGTCACTCGCGACAGATGTCGCGGAAACAGTTTGGGGGCTAGTTTTTGTAGCCATATGTTTGGATATTACCAGGCTTAAGTGTCCCACACGTTATTTTAGACTTTCTGAGACATGGGTGACTTTGAAGGTTTTCGGTAAACTTTTTTTAATTTTTGATCAGCCTATTCTATTTTCAGCCTGTTCTATTTTCGAAATAATAAAAGAGCAATTCAATTATTGTAACAAGTAAAAAAGCCGTAAGTTCGGCCGAGCCGAACTTTGAGTATCCCCCACCAATTGGAACGAATTTGGCAATTCTATGGGGAGGTACCGTTATATGGGGGCTATACGAAAGCGTGGACCTGCACAGACAATTTTCTGTCTTAGGCTGTAGTATCCATTTCGAACTTCAAATACCAAATTTGAAACAATCCTGGTAAATAATGTCGCTAAAATCATCAAAATACCGAAATTTTGGGAGGTACCGTTATATGGGGGCTAACGCGGATCATTTTTAATACCAAAAGTCCTGCAGACATAATATACATTTGAGTAAAATTTTATCAATCTACTTCAATTCGTTCGGAAGCTAGAGTGATTTCCACATACGGACAAACGGACGGACATCGCTAAATCGAAATAGAATTTTATGCTGATATATATATATATATAAAAACCAAATAAATCAAACAAAAATTATATATGAAACAATTTGATTCTGTTAATTTGCTAATGAATGTGACAACAATTATGTGTCTGGCAAAGATTTATATATCCATTACTGTGGGTTAATATTCATTAAAGTCGCGGGCCTAAAAGCATGCTTTAAAATTCATAAATAACTATTTGCTGCAGTAAAGCCAAACACCATTTCCATGTACTGTATTGCAAAAATGTTACAAATACAATTGATACAGTACAAAAAGTGAAATTAGTGTATATTTTTCTTCACCAGAGGGCGCTCGAAATTCGAGTCGATTTAGGAATAAGTCTTGTAAATGACTTCTAATCAACTTACACGACAAAATTGATTTGTATTAAAACATCTTAATCTTAAAATAGGTTCTTTTTGCGCTCTCAATAGAATAACATTTAGGTTCGAATTTGGTCCTTCTGCCCGTAAATTTTTGTAAGCTAAGTATAAAAATGAAATTTTGCCCAGTTATTTGCTGGGCCCCGGGATGAACCCTGTTAAAATTGGTTATAATGGGTTCAATTTTAGATATAGTTCCAATATTTATTATCATCCGATTTCACGTTTATTGTGCATCAAATGTGTAATATCAGCCTGAATAGTACAGATTTTGTCACATACTGAAAATCTATACGAATATTTTGTGGTTTTTAAATAAAAAAATAAAACATATTTAGGAATATAAAAAATTTACCGGCATTTCTGTTGCTATTACAGGAATTCGATGTAGAAATACAACTGAACCCACATACTTCTCCGTAATAATCGTAGCCTCAATTAAATTGTTGTTAGTTTTTGTTCACTGTTAGCCTAATGCCATTGCAATGGCGTGATGGCCCTATGTATCTTAATAAAATAATATCGAAATTAAATATAATTTGGCAATTTCTGTACTAAATTCCGTCACAGATTCCGAATTTCATTGGAATCGGACATAAATGTCGTGTTTGGTGCATCAAATATGTAAAAACGACCGAAAATATATGTGGGAGCTATATTCAAATCTGATCCGATTTATATATAATTTGGCAAATTTAATTTTATACCGAATTCCTTTACACATTGTAAATTTCATTGAAATTGGAGGTACATATCGTGTTTGGTGTAGTAAAAACCGGAAATCGGTCGAAAATATATTGAAGCTAAATCCAAATCTGATCCGATTTCAATATAATTTAGAAAATTCATTTTTGTACCAAATTTCGTCACTCATTCCGAATTTTACTGGAATATACCAATTATATTAAATCGTCCGAAAATATACATGGAAGCTATATCCAAATATTTGCCGATTTCATTACAATGCGGCAAATTTGTTTTTGAACGGAATTCCGTCAGTCCTTCTAAATTTGAAGACTTTATAAATAACAAATGTGAAACGATTCCGTCAAATAATGCGACATAAATCATCAAAATACCGAATATTTAGAACAGTTATATGGATCTGCGTAGATAGCAGATCTGTAAATCTATCAGAGAAGATAGCCAACACCAAATACCAACTTTAAAATAATTTCGTTGATCAATGTCTATAACATCATTAAAATATAGGATATGGGAAGGTACCGTTATATGGGGCCTAAGCAAAAATGTGGACCTGTATAGGCAATATTCTATCATAGAATTATCATACCATTACGAACTACTAATAACAAATTTGAAACAATTCTAATGAAAAGTGTGACACAAATTATCAAAATACTGATATCTGGAGGTCTATTCTATGAGGAGGTCTATCCTATTACCTATACTGGTAATGTCCGTTTAAAATTGTGACTAAAACATTTAATCTGGCGGCACAGTTATATGATTACACCAAAGTGCGGACCTATGTGGCACATTTTTAATACCAACAATTCTGCAGACCTAAAATGCATCGGAATAAAATCTTGTCAACCTAATACATGGTTAAATCGGCATAAAATTGATGCTTATAAGCTTAGAAAAAATCTGAAGTTGTACTTTGAGCTTAACAATCAAATAATCTATTTTTATGAGTTAATAATATAAGAAAATCCAAAGACTAAGTTAACTTAAAAAGCAGTAAATTCGACCGAGCCGAACTTTGAATAACCATTTGGAAATTTTCAAAAAAAAAAAAAAAATAATAATAATAATAAATAAATAATAATAATCATAATAAAATTAAATAAATAAAAATAATAATAAATAAAAAAATCCGTTAAAAATTCTGTTAAAATCTTTAAAATACCGTTATTTTGGGGTCCATACCAAGATGTGGACTCGCATAGACAATTTTCTGCCATAGATTGAAGTACCTATTAGGAACATTAAATACGAAATTTGAAACGAGTCCGGTGAACAATGTCACTAAAATCATCAATACTTCATAACCAAAAGTCCCGCAGACGAAATATAAATTTGAGTAAAATTTTATCAACCTACTTCAATTCGTTCGGAAGCTAGAGTAATTTCCACATACGGACGGACGGAAGGACAGACAGACGGTCATCGTTAAACCGTTATAGAACTTTATGCTGATGAAGAATATATAAACTTTGTGGGGTCTAAAATGTATAATTCGAGGTGTTATAAAAGAAATGACAAACGTAATAAACCCTCCATACTATGGTGGAGGATATAAAATAAAGTAAAAAAGAACTTACGTTCGGTAGGGCCGAACTTTTTGTACCATCCACCATTGGGAAAGAACTTGAAAAATTTCAAAAAAAAAAATTCCGTCGAAAAATACCACTCAAATGAAAACCGTTATGTGGGCTATACAAAGACGTGAACCTGCATAGACAATTTTCCGCCATAGGTTTTAGTACCCTTTATGAACGTTAAATACGAAATTTGAAATAATTCCGATTAATAATGTCGCTAAAATCATTAAAATATCAAATGCCGTTATACGAAGATGTGGACTTGCATAGACAATTTTCCGTCATCGATTAAAGTACCCATTATGAACTTCAAATACGAAATGAAAAAAAAAAAATCCGGTGAATACTGTCGCCAAAATCATCAAAATACTTAATATCAGGGAGGTATCGTTATATGAGGGCTATACGAAGACTTGAACCAGCACAGACAATTTTCTGTCGTAGACTGTAGTACCCATTACGAAATTTAAAACGATTCCGGTGAACAATGCCGCTGAAATCAGCAAGATACCGAATATAGGGAGGTACCCATATATTGTGGTTATTCGGAGACCTGGACCTGCATAGACAATTTTCCGCCATAGATTAAAGTACCCATTAAGAACTTCAAATTACGAACCTACATGACCCATTTTCAATACCAAAAGTCCTGAAGACATAATATACATTTGGGTAAAATTTTATGAATCTACTTAATTTCGTTCGGAAGCTAGAGTGGTTTCCATATACGGACTGACGGACGGACATCGTAAATCGACATAATATGCTGATCAAGAATATATATACTTTGAATATTTCGAGGTGTATAAAAATATGGTGTAGGGGTATAAAAATTTGCGTATCAGGTGTATCGGACATCACGAAACCAGACTTATCGTCTCTGAACCCATTAGCCACATTAAGGCGAATAAAAGTATATTATTCACCTTTATGCGCTTCATGTCTCCATTGTTCGACAAAGAAATATGACTTTATTTTAAAATTCAAACAAAAAACCATGGTACAATGGCCTACATTGACAAATTGTTTCTGCGTGGCTGGTAAAATGTGACATGAAGCCGTCGTCATGGTTTGCTGAGATTCAAATTGAACAATTTATTCAAATTAGAATAGGTTAGCTTAGCTTCGGCCGAATTAACCCGGATGTTGGCAAAAATTCTTGTACTTCTCGGCATGTTACTCTCATTTAAACAAGATCTCAAGAAAATATTTAAACATTTGCAGTAATTAAGGAAGAATAACCAAAGTAATTAATGTCGGAATTTCCTCGTGAATACAAGCTCGAGATTCATTGTTCGCCAAAGACAAGTACTTGTCTTCCTCTTGATAAATACTTCTTTTTGATTTTTAATTACAGCCGGTTATGTGATTTATGTGACAAAATCCTAAAAAGGCGAATAATAAAATGTAATTATTTTTTAGAATTTCATGTTCGCTGCCCTGGGGTTTTGATAAATTCTAAGCGACCCCGTACTCACACAAAACATGAAGCCATTTTCATTTGTCTTAAACGCTCTTGAAAAAAAGCTATTACCACAAGAAAAAAAAAAACCGCAGTTTAATTGTTTAAATAAATAAAATGATGTGTTTATTTTAACAAAATAAATGTTTTTTTTTTGACTTTGAGAACCATAAACCAATTTTAAACAAAAACATATTTTATAATTAGTGTCCCACCATTTTAAAGCGTTTATTTTGAGTTTTTAACATCGCTTTAAATGAAACACCCAAGTTGTGAGAAATCTTTAAAGATGTCATAATATTTAAACATTTTTTTACGCATCAATGCCACTCAACGAGTTTGGTGTGACAATGGTCGATGATAGTTATAATTTAGGGGCTGACTTTTTATCTTAGGTTGCTTTGAAACTATTGAAGCTTGAAAATATCACACTTAAAAGATTGCTGATATTAAAAATGTAGATGGGAAAATTTTCACACACTTGCATTTAGACACACGTTGCACAGTGTTATAGAATCCTGTTTTTCTGGACATATTTTTCTTATACCCACCACCATACATACTATGGAGGGTATATTATTCGTCATTCCGTTTGTAACTCATCGAAATAAACATTTCAGACCCAACAAATTATATATATTCTCGATCAGCCCTGTCCGTCTGTTGTAATCACGCTACAGTCAAAACGAATTAGGATAGAAAGCTAAAATTTTGCGCAGATCTCTCTTTTGTCTACAGGCAGGTCAAGTTCGAAGATGGGCTATATCAGTCCACGATATCGTATAGCCCCCATATAACAGTACCCCCCCGATATCCGGCATTTTGATGATTTTAGCCACATTTTTCAATGGAATTGTATGAAAATCCACACAAGGAGTTATCTGTGTTATCTGTTGGAAGAGAATTCTCTATATAGGTCCACGATATCGTATAGCCCCCATATAACAGTACCCCCCCGATATCCGGTATTTTGACGATTTTAGCCACATTAGCCATAATGGAATAGTCTGAAAATCCACACGAGGAGTTATTTTTGAGCACTTTACCCCCTGGAAGTGAATTGTCTATATAGGTGCACGATATCGTATATCCCCCATATAACGGTACCCCCCAATATTCGGTATTTTTATATTTTTTTTAGTCTGAAATTCTATACAAGGGGTTCTTTGTGAGCACTTTACTTCCTAAAAGGGAATTGTCTATATAGGTCCACAATATCGTATATCCCACATATAACGGTTTCAACCTTCCGATATTCGGTATTTTGATGATTTTAGCCGCATTTTTCGATGGAATTGTCTAAAATTCTACAAAAGGGGTTCTTTGTGAGCATTTTACCCCCTGAAATGGAATTGTCTCTATAGATACAGAATATCGTATAAACACCATATTTTGATGAGTTTAGCCACATTTTTAAAGGAAATTGTCTGAAATTCTACACAAGGAGTTCTTTGTGAGCAATTTACCCCTAGACATAGATTTTTCTATATAGATCTACAATATCTTATATCCCCCCATATATCAGAATTTTTAATGGATTTTATTTATTTATTTTTTTAAATTTTCTAATTCGTTCCAAATGGAGGAGGGTATTCAAAGTTCGGCCCGGCCGAACTTACTGCTTTTTTACTTGTTTTGTTTAATTTTTGAATGATCAGAGACATTCTTATATGTTTTTTTTTTAAACCGATAATATTTTTAGTTTTTATTCCATTTTTTTCCCTCCATCATAGTATAGAGGGTATATTAAGTTTGAAACAATGAAAACACTGAAACAAACTTCAGACTGCTGTCATTTCTATCCACTCGTCAGACAGCTGTTAAAATTATTCCAGTGCCAGCTCATTATATTCTTTACAAACGTACAAAAGCATTTTGGTAAGAATTTTCCAGAAAAAAAGTTATTCGTGATGGAATTCAAGCGTGAAAGTGTGATTTCTTTATATTTGGCTGGAAAATCATAAGTGGCCATCGTTAGAGCATTTAAATGTGAATAAATCTTTTGTGTCTCGTACCATCGATACCGTGATACTGGTAGCGTAGCCCGACGTCAAGGCAGTGGACGGAAGAAAACAGCAATATCAGCAGAAATGGTTCGAAAAATAAAGAAGCGACTTGATCGAAACCCGCGTCGCAGTGACCGAAAAATGGATCGTGAGCTGAACATATCACAATATTCCATTTGGCAAATATTGTAAAATGAGCTCGAAATTCCAAAAAATACAACAACTTACACCGCAACAGATTCGCTTGGCCGAAAGTGGTGAACTGCCGAATTTGGTTTTCTCCGATGAGAAAACGTTCGTTGTCCAGTAGTTTGTAAACAAACAAAATGATCGTGTTTACCTGCGAAAGAGGTCAGCTGAAAATGTGTACCTTCGGTTGGCCACCAGATGGTGTGGGCCATGGTGATGGTGTGGACCGACACAACAGCCGATAGTGGCTCTCCGCTCGTATTAATTGACCGTGACATCAGAATAAATGCGAATATTATCGCAAAAATATTCTGGAGGGTGTATTAAAGCCTTGGACACGTAAACATTTTGGCCGCAGACCTTGGACATTCCAACAGGGCTCAACATCATCGCACTCAGCACGCGCCACCCAAGAATGTTTACAAAATGAGGTTCCTCGCTTCATTTCCAGCGCACAATGGCCACCAAAATCTCCGGATACCAATCCGTTGGACTATTGTGTCTGGAGTATTTTGGAAAGCAGGTTGGCAATAAGAAATGCCAAAGTGTCGATCACCTCAAGCAAGCGATTCGCCGGGAATGAGCCAAAATACCGCAGAGCAACATTCGAGCAACGTGTGACGTTTTCATTGGCCGTTTGAAGGCCACAATTCATGCCAAAGGTAACCAATTCGAAGAAATCTAAACTTATTCTAAAATTTGATGCTATTTCCGACATTTCTTGCTTTCATTTAATAAAATTAAAAAAAAAAAATAAACTTTATGGCTTTTGACTTTGTTCAAGTTGTTTTATCTCACCCTGTACAGGCCTGAGCACAGATTTGCTCGTTTTGCACCCGGGAGTGAAAATTACTCATGTCAGACCCAACAAATTATATATATTCTTGATCAGCGTAAAATTCTAAGTCGATTAAGCGATGTACGTCTGTCTGTCTGATTGTATGTCCGTCTGTTGTCGAACGAATTCAGATAGAAGGCTAAAATTTTGCACACATGTTTATTTTTCCAGTAGGCAAGTTGAGTTCGATTTTTGATGATTTTAGCGCCATTATTCAACGGAATTGTTTCAGATTTAGTATTGGAAGTCCGAAATGGATGCTACAGCCTTTGACAGAAAATTGTCTGTGCAGGTCGACGTTTTCATATAGCCCCCATATAATGGTACCTCTCGATATTCGGAATTTTGATGATTTTTGCGACATTATTCAACGGAATTGTTTCAAACTTGGTATTTGAAGTTCGTAATGGGAACTACAGTCTGTGTCAGAAAATTGTCTGTGCAGGTTCACGTTTTCGTATAGCCCCCATATAATTGATTTGAGATGTCGTATTTGAAGTTCGTAATGGATGCTACAGCCTTCGCACAGCTCCGATATAACGGTACCTCCCTATATACGATATTTTGATGATTTTAGCTACATTATTCACCGTTTATTTCAAGTTTCATGTCGTATAGGCCCCAATATAACGGCTATATTCGGGATTTTTAAAATTTTAACAGAATTTTTTAAGATTTTATTTTTTGAAAATTTCCAAATTCGTTTCAAATGGTGGAGGGTATTCAAAGTTCGGCCCGGCCGAACTTACTACTTTTTAACTTGTTGTACTTAACATCTTCACTTTTATTTTCTGGAACACTAACACTTGTAGTTAGTTCATTGCCATGTCTGACAAATGATAGCCTTCATCTGGGATATCATGTATGCAGATTGTAAGTTGATATGCGTTAACCTTTTGACATTCGATTCCGAATAAAAGTCTTTATCGGACATTCAATTAGCCAAGCCGTTGTACGCTGCGATCTTAATCGCGTAGCAAAAAAAAAAAAAACTCAAAATAAAATACTCAAAATTATTGTAAACTGTCTACCGGTTTTGTGGCAATGTTATTAATCTTTAGACAGACATCTGAAGAGATTATTAAAACCGTTAAAGGTTAATAATTTTGAAATTAATCAAAATGGAATATTATGAAATGTGTATAGTTTTATTTTGCTGAAATTCAACAATGTTCAAGCTCTATAATAAATGACATAATTCTTTAATAAGATATTTCCATCAACATTGCAACAATCAGGTGGTAAAGCGGCAACAACATCATAATCATCTCAGTATCCAAATCACGTACATGTTGTTGTTTTTTTTTTTTTTTTTTTTTTGAAATAAATGCAACATTTATCTTCATTTCAGCTGAATAGTTCTTATAAATTACGAAACATGTTTATTATTCTGGAAGATGTTTTGGGTAATTCCATTGCCATGCTCACCAAGAATAGAACAAAGAATACGCCTTTATGTTAAACTATGGCAGCGCAACTTCTCACATTAATCAGTTGTCATAAATTCGAAATTGATGCCTTTAACAAAAAAAAAAAATCTAAAAATGCCATAAACCAACAAAAATATTTGCAGATGAAAAAAAAACACAGAAAAAGAAAAATCATCTCACATATAAACCAGATTTGTTTTATTTTTGGCTGATTAATTTAAAAAAAAATCATAACCGAACGACAACTTGAACAGCCAGTCATAATAAAGATATTGAAAATGTTTGTGATACCCTACAGCAGGATAAGAGTGATAGGTTTCATAAAAAAAAAAAATAATAAATAAATAAATAAATAAATAAAATAATTAAATAAATAAATAAATGATAAGAATAAATAAATAAATAAATAAATAAATAAACAAAAATAGTTAAAGGCAGTAAGTTCGGCCCGGACGAAATTTGAATACCATCCACCGTTTGAAAAAAAAATGGAAATTAGAAAAAAAAAACAAGTAAACAAGCTGTAAGTACGGCCTGGCGGACAAGAATTTGGCAATTCTCAAAAACAATAAAATCCGTTAAAAATTCTGTTAAAATCTTAGAAATACAATGTAGCTGTTAATTAGGGTCAATACGACGACATGGACCTGCATAGGTAACTTTTGTCATAAGCCATAACAATATTCAAATGCGAAACTTAAAACAAGTAAAAAAGAAGGTAAGTTCGGCCGGGCTGAACTTTTAATACCCTTCACCATTTCGAAGGAAACTGACAAATTTCAATAAAAAATCCGAAAATGACCACTTAAATGAAAACCGTTATATGGGGACTATACGAAGACGTTGACTTGTATACGATTTTTTTTCATAGGCTGTAGTGCCTATTACGAACTTCCAGTATGAAATGTGAAATGAAATGAAATACCGATTATCGGGAGGTACCGTTATATAAGGGCGATACGAAGACGTGGACCTGCATATAAACAAACTTCAAATGCCAAATTTGAAACAATTTCGGTGAATAATGTCGCTAAAATCATCAAAATACCGAATATCGGGAGGTACCCTTATATGGGGCTATACGAAGAAGTGGACCTGCACAGACAATTTTCTGTCATAGGCTGTAGTATTCATTACCAACTTCAAATACCAAATTTGAAACAATTTCGGTGAATAATGTCGCTAAAATCATCAAAATACCGAATAAATGGGGGGGGGGGGGGGGGTAACGTTATATGGGGGCTATACGAAGATCTGGAACTGCATAGGCAATTTTCTGTCACAGGCTGTAGTACCCGTTACGAAATTCGAATACGAAATTCGAAACAATTCCGGTTAATATTGTACCTAAAATCATAAATTACCGAAGACCGAAGACTATATGAAGACCTGAACCTACAAAAACAATTTTCTGTCATAGACTGTAGTACTCATTACAAAATTCGAATACTAAATTTGAAATAGTCCCGGTAAATAATGTCGCTAAAATCATCAAAATACCGAAATATCGGGAGGTACCATTATATGGGTGCTATACTAAGACCTGGACCTGCAACGTCAATTTTCTGTCATAGACTGTAGTACTTATTATAGAATTCGAATACGAAATTAGAAACGATTCGGTTGAAGAATGTCGCTAAAATAATCAAAATACAAAATATCGGGAAGCACCGTTATATGGAGGATATACGAAAACGTGGACCATTATGGCCCATTTACGAACTTAACCTGCCTGCTGAAAAAAATACACATTTGTGAAAATTTTTAGTCTTACATCCCAATTTGTTCGATGATGCAGAATATAATTTGTAGGGTCTGTCTGTTCGAGGAGTTATAAACGGAATGACAAAACTAAAATGCCCTCAATAGAATGGTGGAGGGTATGAAAACACATGTTAGGGTTAAAATGTCTCCAACAAAGCATCATTTTCGAAGCAAGACGTCAAAGATAAATCAGAAAAATCTTAGTAGTTTACTAGTAGTCGTATCCGTTTTGAAAGATTTCGTTTTTGAAATAATGTCAAAGAGCCCCGCCCAGATGTTGCCTTTGGATTTTTGACCCGGAGAATTTGGTCAATATTTTCGCACTCCGTAGTGTTGTTAGGTATTCAAAACAATTTCAAACGAAAGTTGATGTCCATTTTATAATTAAAAAATGCTAGACTTCTTCTCTGTCCTTAACTCTCTTCTGATGCGAAATTCCGTGTCGATTAGTTTTAGATGGGCAATATCGGTCCACTCTTTCTGGTACCTCCCCCTACATTTTCGAATAGAATAATTTACCCAGAGGCGAAAATGAATAATATCTGCCACCTCGGTTCAAGTACTTACCCCACTATGGGTCAACATTTGGAATAATTTTAACTCTTATAGAATGTGAAATAATTTTTAACCGTTTTCCATTTTCCATTTCATTGAAAAAGATCTGTTTTGAAGAAGGAATATATCGGTCTTCTCTTTTTTGGACCTCCCTGGTACCTGAGTGGCAATTAAGCCCGTGACATGCATAATGAACATGCGATTCATTCAAACTCGGCACATTTTAATATTTCTATCAACACAAGATTTGGTGTAAATATGGGATATACTGATAAAATCTGTTGTGAAGATGGTAGATATCGGTTCATTTCTTCTGGTACCTCCCCTACCAAGGGTTAACATTTGGAACTTAAAAACTTGAAATAAGAGTCTGATTGCCTTCAAATTTCACACAACCCAATATTTCAAGCATCAAAAGATCTGTTGTGAAGATGGAATATATCGGTCTTCTCTATCTGGCATCTCCCCCACAACGGGGCCCCTACAATTGTGGCCTATAGAGCGACTACAAAAATCTATTTTTTTAGTGTATTTAAACCCCTAAATGTACATCTTAAGAACAATAGGCTTTAATTCTGACCCTTACGCTACCCCATGCAATTTCGTGAGGATCGGACGATAATTGCGACATCTCAAAGCGTAGTGTTGAGGGGTGGAAACATGTGAAAATTTTCAATTCAAAATTGTAAGTCAAATTGAAAAAAATCACATGCGATAAAAAATATGACAAAAATTAAAAAAATGGAACAACAGATATTCACTTATTTATTGCAATATTTTTCGCGATTTTCTTTGATTTTATCCTTTTCTGGCCATAGACCATTCCATTCCAGTTCTTGACTTATAAGCAGAATAAATAAGATGTATTTCTATTACATATATATCATTCCTATTTTGCTATATATCTGATTTCTTGGCTATCAGCATCACTTTAATGGTCAGGAGTGAGTTCTAATGTATTTGCGATTTGGCTGGGGTTAAAAATATTCGCGGTTTAGTGGAAATTTTCCTACTTTCTTACATAAAAGTTCAGCCCAGTCCTAAACTCTAACTCCATGTACATTTCCGCGTCGATTGGTTCATTATTGTGGCCTATAGAGCAACTGTAAAATCAGGAAAAGGCTCTGTTTTTGGTCCATTTCAACCCCTAAATATTTTGCAATCATCTCCAAAAACAATAGGGTTATATTCTGAACCTAACTCCACCTCCATTTTCAATTTCGTGAGAATCGGGCCATAATTGCGACCTGTACCTTGATTACAAATTAACGTGGACAGACGGACGGACATACATAGCTAGATCGACTAAGCTCGACGAGATAGGAAGATCCATATATACTTTCCTATGTGGGAAACCAATATTTTTGGTCCAATCAAACTTATAATACCCCAATACATATTGTTGTAGGGTATAAACATAACCAAAACGTAAAAAAAAATTTTAAATCGGAGTTATTCTTACAAGTGGACTGATATGATCCATTTTCGGTACCAATGGTTTTGGATGTAATCCAAAGATCTCAATCAAATTTCAAAACTGTATGCTGGGGGAGGTACCTATATAATTATATAATAATACTACGATGTATCAAGTTTGGGCCTAGTTTAGACAGACAGATAGACAGACGGCCAGACACCCCTAGATCGACTCCAAATGTCCTGAAACGGATTTGGTCGAAAGGGACCGGGGGTCAAATAAAATATATACCTTCTATAGCCATATGGCTGAGGGAATAATAATTATCTAGGCACAATCATAAAGAAATTTAAATGAAACTTAACAAATAAATTTCCAAAAATCCCTAAAAATAACAGATTGGAGACTAACAACCGGTAATCATAATCATTTTTACCTCGTTGTGTATCAAATTGAATGAAAAACTTGTATTGTATTGTCCCGAAACTACACTCCTGCGGAATGCGGTACAGATTTTATAAATAACCTTTCACCATTCGTAAAAGGTATAAAAAAGTCTTCCCAGCCGAACAAAAATTTTGTTTCATATTTCTTACATTTAAATAAATTCATAATTTTCATGCCAATTAATCACATTACCATTCGTGTAGTATTTTTTTGAGTTTTTTTGCGCTTTGTTTATTAGTGTTAGATTTTTAGCTTCACTATTTAGTTGTTGTGGTTTTTTCTGTTGTTGTTATTGTTGGTGTTTATTTTTGCTTTTTTGGTGTTAAGCATTTTGGTGAGTTGTGAGCTAGCTTCTTCGTTTTGTTTATGACATTTGTGCGATAGTTAGCAAGGCAAAAAAAAAAAACTTCATTAATTTCAATTCAAATATGGCGTTAACTCATATCCATAATCCACGCATGCGTACATCTTCTGCATAACACTTTGGCAAGAACAAGTTTGATTAATTGTTTGCTCTACAATAAAATAAATGATTTACAACCTGTCATAAAAGGTCAAGAGGTGAAATTATAGTATGTAAAAATTGAGTTCATTTTTTATGTTCTCAAGAAACGGTTGGATAGTTTTAGTATTTAAATGTACATTACATTATTATTATAATGTTTGGGATTACCTTAAGAAAGTACACAACACATAAGTTATTATAACTTAATGTGGGCACACAAAGATTATCAGGGCTGTCACAAAAACCATGTCGGTTTTGCTTATTGTCGTTTTTGTAAACCAATGTTGGTTTCATTTGGTGTCATGAAACCAAGTTGGTTTTGTCAATTTCGAATGTAAATAAAACCAATGTTAGAAACAGCTGTTGTTGCTTACATGTGTTGTTTGTTTATTTTTCATTGAAATATCAGTGAAAGTAAAGTAAATACATGATGGCATGTTGTTGGACGAAGAAAATCCTTAAAAATCTACGTTTATGGTCCTTTAAATATCCTTTAAAAAATCTTTAAAAAATCCTTAAAAAATCCACGTTCATGGTCCTTTAAATATCCTTTAAAAAATCTTTAAAAAATCCACGTTTATGGTCCTTTAAAAATTCTTTAAAAAATCCACGTTTATGGTCCTTTAAAAATTCTTTAAAAAATCCACGTCTACAGTCCTTTAAAAATTCTTTAAAAAATCCACGTCTACAGTCCTTTAAAAATTCTTTAAAAAATCCACGTCTATAGTCCTTTAAAATTCTTTAAAAAATCCACGTCTATAGTCCTTTAAAAATTCTTTAAAAAATCCACGTCTATAGTCCTTCAAAATTCTTTAAAAAATCCACGTCTATAGTCCTTTAAAAATTCTTTAAAAAATCCACGTCTATAGTCCTTTAAAATTCTTTAAAAAATCCACGTCTATAGTCCTTTAAAAATTCTTCCAAAAATTCACGTTTATTGTCCTTTAAATGTTCTTTAAAAATTCTCTAAAAAATCCAAGTTTCTAGTCCTTTAAAAATTGTTTAAAAATCGACATTTTTAGTCCTTTGGATATCCTTTAAAAATTGTTTAAAAAATTCAAAGCAAATGAAAAGTGACAGCTCTAAGCAACTTGGTTTATTTCCAATAACAAAACCAATAACATTGGCTTCTATGACAACCAAAACCGTTAAAATTCTAATTCGAAAATAAAACCGATAACATTGATTTTCATGACACCAAAGCATATTTTCTTGTCGTTTTTAAAACCAATAGTGACAAAATTGGTTTCTATGACAGCCCTGTATGTAAATGTTTTTTAATATGACACCTTTTTGGAGAATTTTGCGTAAAATATCATACGGTTCAGCTTTAACAAAAGAAAATGTGTTTTTAATTTATATGAATTCCTGGCGTTTGGGTAAGATTTTATGTATTTTGATGTATTAAATGATGAGGGGCAATAGTAAAATGTTATGAAAAAATATTTTGCAAAATATTTGGATTTGGTTTCCGGTCCGGAATAAAGGTCGTTTTTTACTATACTTGGAGAAAGGACCAAAGAGACCCTTTTAATGATTCACTTGAGGGTTTAAAAATGTCTACCAAAATAATCCCCATATTGTTATTAGTAATACACTATAAGCGAAGAAGGAATGTTTTGTCGAAGATTAAAAAAGAGGATTGCAGGGACTACCTGTCCACTTTATTTGGGTTAATTTGCAATGTAAACTGTCACAGGACCGAGACAAGTGGAAAGACATAGAAGTATAAAGATGGGACAAGACAGAGTCAAGATATAGCAACCCTGTGAAAATACCTCTGTTGTTATGATATCGCAACAACATAGTTAGCAATGTTATGCGATTTAAACCACTTGGTAATATGCAACTAATTTGGAAAGACTATGGAATAGAATTTTGAAACACAATTTCTGTTTTTTTTTTTTTTCAAACGTTTGTTCGTCATTTTTATACCCTACAACACTATGTGTTGGGGGTATTATAAGTTTGATTGGGCCAAAAATTATGTAACACATCGAAATATTGATTTCCCACATAGGAAAGTATATATGGATCTTCCTATCTCGCAGAGTTGAGTCGATCTAGCTATGTATGTCCGTCCGTCTGTCCGTCTGTCCATGTTAATTTGTAATCACTCTACAGCTCGCAATTATGGCCCGATCTTCACGAAATTTAGAATGGAGGTGGGGCTAGTGTCAGAATAGAACCCTATTTGGAGATGATCGCATAATATTTAGGGGTCGAAATGAACCAAAAACTGAAAAAATGTCGGATTTTGCAGTAGCTATACAGGTCGCAATTATAGACCAATCGACGGAACTTCGCATGTAGCTAGAGTTTATGGCAGGGAAGAAGCCTACCAATTCGGGTGGTCATCGGATAATATTTAGCGGGTAAAATAGACCAAATCTTTTGTGTTGAAAAAATTCAAAATTTTTCATTAAACCGCGAATATTTTAAATACCGGCGAAATCACAAAGCCATGACCAGGTTACTCCTGATCTTTACATTGTTGTTAACATCCAACAAAACGGATATATAGCAAAATATGTGCGATATATATGTCTATCAAAGAAGATATGCTTGAAATATCTCTTATATGTCGAGAACGGCTGAACTGATTTCGACAGTTCTCATTAATTCAGAATGGCCTCTTGGCAGGAAAGAAACAACGTCTAAAAAATCGCATAAAAATATCTCTCTAAAGATGAAAATATTGATTTTGTAACATTTTCTCATATTTTTTCAATTTTGTCATATTTTTGGCATATTTTCATTTTGAATTAAACATTTGGTAATATTTCTACAGCTAACAAAACTAAGTAGTTAGGATATCAGGATATCATATACAGATCGCATTTATGGCCCGATCCTAACGAAATTTTGCATGGGAATCAGATGAGGGTCAGAATAGAAGCCTATTCTTTTTGGAGATGATCGCCATATATTTAGGGGTTGAAATGGACCAAAAAAACTGCAAAATTGTCAGCAGGTCGTAATTATTGCCCGATCCTCACGCACATTTGAATGGGGGTTACGGACATTGCAAAAAGCCAAGCAGTTTTGGATGGCCGTCCAAAAATATTCAATGTGTGAAGGAGTTTGCCAACTTTTGTAGACAAAATACGAAAAGGTCCATTCCAGTGACTTTTTGGAGAATTCACAAATACAGGAAAGACGCACTTCTGACTATTTCGCTAACGCTGATTTCGTTGAAGAACATAGTCAAATATCTGTATCTCATATAGATGCGTTTTAGTCAAAAACCAATAATAAATGTAAATGCCACTTCTGAAAGATTATAGGTCTTTGGGAAATATTGGTTCCAGATCTAGGAAGACCATTTAAGTGCAAAATCTACCAATAAATTGGAAATGAGCAAATTAGTTTAAGTTGCTATTATTTGAAAATTAGAAAACGAGACCTGATGGGTTTTTTTTATTATTTGTCACAATATCTTGCGAAATTCTTTCGAGTTTCTCGCTTATATAAACTGTATCGTTTATTATAGTGTTGTAGGGTATTCAACGGTCGGCCCCGCTCGACTGTAGCCTTTGCTTACTTGTTTTCTATAAATGTGTTTTTTATATTAATATGGTCCTGTCATGAACTGTTATCTAGATAGTATAGACACAAACCATTTGCTCAGAATGCATTTTGTCTAGTCTTTACCATTTTAGGTCTTTGATAAGTGTCTGTGGAAACCGCTCTAGATTCCAAACGGAATGTGTTAGATGGACAAATTTTCATTTAAATGTTTTTTTAGGTCCGTAGATTCTTTGGTATCGAAAATGGGTCACATAGGCCCACGTTTTGGTATTTATACCCTACAACATATAGTGGTAAGGGTATTATGTCTTTGGGCATTTGTTTGTAACAGGGAAAAGGAAGCGAGATAGACTCATAGTTACTTCTGAGGATATTCGTAGAATCACTTTCTGAGTCGATTTATGCATGTCAGTCCGTCCGTCCGTCCATGTATGCTTGTGAACAAAATGCAGGTCGCTTTTGTTATCCGATTGATATGAAATTTTGCAAACAATATTTGTTTGGCCAAAGGACGAACCCTATTGAAATTGGTGATAATCGAAACAGATTAAGTTATATCTTCAACCGATGTCGGGTTAATTGTGCACCAACTGACCAATATAAGTTCTAATGACCTGAATTTTGGTACATCTGACTGAATTCTGTCTAGAAGCCAGTACATCAAATTACATCAAAAATCGGTTCAGATACAGCTATAGCTTCTATATACATGTTTCTCCGATTTGGGGTTTTAGGTCCCTTACATTCGTAAAAAAACCGCAACTAACTACAGACTTCTGTCATTTCTAATCCACTCGTCCGACAGCTATTAAAATTATTCCAGTGACAGATCATTATATTTTTTACAAGCGTACAAAAGCATTTTGGTGAGAATATTCCAGAAAAAAAAGTTATTCGTGATGGAATTCAAGCGTGATAGTGTGATTTCTTTATATTTGGCTGGAAATCCACAAGTGGCTATCGTTAGAGAACTCCAGAATTTAAATGTGAATAAATCTTTTGTGTCTCGTGCCATCGCTTGTTACCGTGATACTGGTAGCGTAGCCCGACGTCAAGGAAGTGGACGGAAGAAAACAGCAACATTAGCAGAAATGGTTCGAAAAGCAAAAATGGTTCGAAACCCGCGTCGCAGCTGAACATATCGCAATATTCCATTCGGCAAATATTGAAAAATTAGCTCGGGATAAAGCCATTGAAATTCCGAAAAGTGCAAGAACTTACACCGCAACAGAAAGAAAATATACTCAAAAGAGCTAAAGAGTTGCTTCGCTTGCCCGAAAGTGGTGAACTGCCGAATTTGGTTTTCTCGGATGAGAAAACATTCGTTGTCCAGCAGTTTGTAAACAAACTAAATTATCGTGTTGACTTGCCAAAGCGGTTAGCTGAAAATGTGCACCTTCGGTTGGCCACCAGAACTCAAGCGCCGTCTATGGTGATGGTGTGGGCCGCCATAAAAGCCGATGGTCTCTCTCCGCGCGTATTAATCGACTGTGGCATCAGAATAAATGCCGAGTATTATCGCGAAAATATTCTGGAGGGTGTATTAAAGCCTTGCGCACGCAAACATTTTGGGCGCAGACCTTGGACATTCCAACAGGACTCAGCACTATCGCACTCAGCACGTGCCACCCAAGGAAGGTTACAAAATGAGGTTCCTCGCTTCATTTCCAGCGCACAATGGCCACCAAAATCTCCGGATACCAATTCGTTGCACTATTGTGTCTGGACAATTTTGGAAAGCAAGGTTGGCACAAAAAATCGATCACCTCAAGCAAGCGCTTCGCCGGGAAGGGGTCAAAATACCGCAGATTCAGATATCGTATAACAATGATATGTGGTAAAGATATCATATAGAGCTCAGAAATACTTTTCCCAAATTTTATCGAAAACTACTAAGATTTGGATATGCCTCCTTAGTTCCCTCTGAAACCAAACTATAACTGCTGTAAAGCCAAATGTTGATATGTGGTAAGATCTACTTCAAATTAATTCTTTTGTTACGGGAGCACTACTAAATATGCATAGTGGTGTAGGGCATCATATAGTCGGCCCCGTCCGACTTTTGGCTTTTCCTTTCTGGTTTTTGAAATTTTGTTTTGGGTTCCCTTTTGGTGGTAGGTTTGTGATAAAGAGGTGGTTTTGGAAGTGTGTACTACAAGTGCACGAAAAGTACTATATTTGGGTATTGGGTGAACAGATAATGAAATCTGAAATTTGGTATAAGGGCCGCTGTACACATGTTGCCTGGACATTTGACGATGGTTTCGGAAAAGTGTACTATAATTGTACGAAATCTACTGAATGGTACTATATTTGGCATTGGGTGAGGGGATAGGGCTGGAATCCTCAAATTTGATATTGAGGTCTCCTTTGGTATCTGGAATTGAGATATGGAGATGGTTTCTGAAATTTGTACTATGATTGTGCGAAAAGTATTGAATGTCACTAAATTTGTTATTGGGTGAAAGAATAGGGATAACATTTTGAAATTTGATATATAGATTACTGAAGATATCTATGTTTGGGATTTGACGGTGATTTGGAAATGCGCTCTATATTTGTACGAATATCACTAAATAGTACTTCATTTGATATTGAGTGAAGGGATAGGACTGGAATCCTTAAATTTGATATTGAGGTCTCTGTTGATATCTGGAATATGTGAAGGTGGTTTTTGAAATATGTACTATAATTGTACGAAAAGTACTGAATGGTACAGTACTTGGTATTGGGAGGAGGAATAGAGATACAAATCTGAAATTTTATATATTTAGATTACTGATGATATCTATGTTTTAGAATTTTAGCCTTTAAAATTAAATTTTGTTAACATTTATGTCAGAGGCAAGAGCTAAAAATTTGCTTTCGAGAAGGAATCAAAACAATTATTGTTTTTAAATATATAAGCCTAATAAACTAATCCTTTTGATATCAAAACTCATATCTTTGACCGAAAAAGTGCGAGTGATGGGGATAACAACGCCGGGCATATATTTTCTAATTTTTAATCTTCCATCACACTGCGGTGTCAAAATGTGTTTCATTTTTCATGACTCAAAAAATCTCACACACTGTCTTGGTATACCCCGTCTTTGTCCATAATAGCCCCATGTCAATTGACTATTTTCAAGCTGGAAAACGACGATTTTTAGTAGACAGTACCAATTATGAAAATTTAAGTTTTTAAATTAAACATCCAACAGAAAAATTTAAGTTTAATCAATTTAAGTTTTTCAAATTTCTTCGTCTGAAAATCTCAATTTTCAGACGAGATAACAATATTTAATGATGGTCATTTCGATGGTGGATGAATTTATTTTAACATTTTTGTGCGTGGGGTGTTAATAACAACAACTACAAAAAACATAACAAAAATCAGTTAAAAACTAATTGTACTCTACGTTCGAACAATGCCGGCGCCTAAGGGCCAATGTCGTGCATGCCACAACATGGATGGTAATCATCTTCGGTGTGGCTGTAAACATTTCATGGTGATGGTCATGGTGCGAAAGAAGTTAACATCTGTAATGTGTATTCACTTGGATCGGAAATTTTTTTTTGCGGTATGTTTTTAAGTGTGTAATTTTGGGTAGTTATTAAAAAAAAGGTTGAAACGTATTTCTGTAGTTTAGACAGACTAAACACGAAAGCGTTGTTTCATAAAACGTAAGTGCAGAGAAGTAATAGCTTAAAGTCAAATACCCAAGGTATTTCCCAGTGTAAGGAGAATGACAGTGTGTTGGAAAGAGTTGAAGAATATTCATTAACAAATTTACGTAGAACAAGTAAAGAGAGGTCAAAAGTCGGCGGGGACGACTATATGATACCCGACACCACTATTTGTATTTAGTAGAGTTCCCGTAACAAAAAAGTTTATATTGGGAATTTATGTGCAGTAGATCGTACAAAATTTGAACCTTATTTGAATGCGAATCATGGCTTTATAATATTTACAATTTCAGAACTATATCCAACCCTGAATCGATTTTAAACAAATTTGACTGAGGCTTTTGTACCTCTGTGACATTGATAATAAAAAAACAAGCAAAAACATGCCGAACTTTCAATACCCTCCACCATTTGGAACGTATTTGGAAATTCTCAAAAACAATTAAATCCGTTAAAAATGCTGTTAAAATCTTAAAAATATCGAATGTAGCTATCGTGTTAGGGTATATACGACGACATGGACCTGCATAGGTAACATTTGTCATTAGACATTACAATCAAATGCGAAACATAAAAAAATCGGTAATAATGTAAAAAAAAATCAAAATACCGAATATCGGGAGGTACCGTTGTATGGGGGTTATACGAAGACGTGGATCTGCACAGACATTTTTTTAGGCTGTAGTATCCATTACGAACTTCAAATACCAAATTTTAAACAATTCCGGTGAAAATGTAGCTAAAATTATTAAAATAACGAATGTCGGGAGATACCGTTATATCGGGGCTCTACGTAGACCTGCACAGATAATTTTTTGTCTTAGGCTGTAGTAACCATTACGAACTTCAAATACCAAATTTGAAACAATTCCGGTGAATAATGTCGCTAAAATCATCAAAATACCGAATATCGGGAGGTAACATTATATGGTGGCTATTCCAAAACTGGACCTTCATAGCCCATTTTCAATACCAAAATTCCTGCAGACATAACTTAGATTTGAGTAAAATGTTATCAATGTACTTCAATTTGTTCGGAAACTAGAGTGATTTCCACAGACGGACGAACATCGCTAAATCGCCGATATGAAATATCCTAAAATATGCACTCCATATTACGCATGTGAGGGACTTTAACCCCAAATCGGATGAAACACATATATAGGAGCTATAGCTATATCTGAACCGATTTTCACCAAAATTTGAGGTACTTGCTTTTAGGCCGAATTCCGTAGAAAGTGCCAAAATGAATTGATATTAGCCACTTGTGTACAAAAAACCTGAAATCGGATAAAGATATATATGGGAGCTATATCCAAATCTGAACCGATCTTGACAAAATTTGAAACCCTTATCTGATACCAAATATCAATGCATGTGAGGGACTTTAACACCAAATCAGATAAAATATATATATATGAGCATAGCTATATTTGAACCGATTTTCACAAAATTTGAAGTACATGTTTCTAGGATGAAGTCAGTCGGAATTTGGTAATTTCGTCCATTTCAGTCATTCGTTTCGAGCGCATATAACGCATGTACCCCTAATCGGATGAAACATTAATATGGTAGCTATATCTGAAACGATTTTTCTGAACTTGGTGAACTTCCCCGAATTCGGTCGGGTGTGCTAAAATTCAGGTCATTTGGACTGATATTGGCAACTTTGTGCACGATTAACCAGAAATCGGTTGAAGATATATATGCGAGCTATATCTGAATTTGAACCGATTCTCACCAATTTATTAATAGGTTCAAATAAATATTGTTTGGAAAATTTATTCTCAATCGGATAATAAATTCGACCTGTATTTTGTTCACAAATATTCATGGACGGACTGACAGACAGAAGGACTGACATGAATAAATCGACTCAGAAAGTGATTCTATCAATATCCTCAAAAGTAACTATGGGTCTATCTCGCTTTCTTCTCCATGTTTCAAACAAAAGCAGAAAGAAATAACACCCTTACCATGTGTGGTGTATAATATACAAAGTAGTGGGCCGTAAGAAAGGCGGGTGTGGTGGAAATGAAAACTGTTTGTTATGGACTTTTTTGGACTCGAACTGTTATTCGATGCAAATCCATCATCAGTATATAATAGACAATCCCAGTGACAGCTTTGCCCCCAAAAATCTGTATTTTGTTTTAATTCACTGTGCATGAATCTCGTCTTAAATGTAAGACTATGTATGGCTTGGGCTAGGTTAGTTATTGATGTTTACACCACAACAATAGATGCCTATTTTGTGTGTGTCTGTGTGTGTGACTTCAACTAAGTTGACCACGATGACTATGGGTGTTATTATTTCAAATCAACAAAGCAAAGAAAATAATATCATTGTGAATTTAAAGATTTAAATCATAAATTAAAATTAATGACTTAATAACTATTTTTTCGATATATCCAATATGGAAGTTATTTTTTGCATTTGTTATATTTTATTTTTTTTTCCATTGAAGTTAAATTGCCTAGAATAGTAATCCATAGAATATTAAGGGGAAAACCTTGAATACAATTTGGTGTTAATTACTTAAGATTTAAAATAGTTAATCCTAAAATTTTGGAAGTAATTTGATATAAATATTCTAAATATATTGGTATTTATTACCTTACCTTATTTACCTTAGGTAAGACAAATCCTTTGTTTGTTCTATCTTCTGAAATTTTCCATTGATGATAATTTTGTATTCAATTTTTTTGAAGCAGTATTCTTTTTTATTAATTGTTGGGCATAATTCTTGAAATTAGATCCTTTTAGGCGTGTTGTTCTGTCACGGCAGAGTTTTAAATATTCAAAGAAGAAGAACTTTGGAAATTTTTGTTGTCATTCCCAGAAAGTTTGGTATTAAACTTATTGATCCATGTTTTGCTATATGACCGTATAGATAAATGAAGGTATGGACTAAAAAGTGTCTATATTTACCCCTCTCGGCAGATGTCACCGTGGCCAGTCATGGCGGTTCGCAATATCACTGGACTTCGAAAATGATTTATTTTAGGGTATATTATGTTTGATATTCCGCTTTTATAACTTCGAAATATACATTTTAGATCCCACAAAGTATATCTATTCTTGATCAGCATAAAATTCTGTCTGTCTATCCGTCTGTGGAAATCAATCTAGCTTCCGAACGAAATAAAGTAGGTTGATAAAATTTTACTCAAATGTGTATTATGTCTGGTCCATGTTTTGGTATACAACGGTATCAACCCCCCCCCATACAACGGTACCACCCAAAATTCGGTATTATGATGATTTTAGCGTTATTATTTAACGGAATTGTTTCAAATTACGTATTTAGAGTTCGTAATGGAAACTACAGTCTGTGATAGAAAATTGTCTATGCAGGTACAGGTCTTCATATAGGCCCCGTATATCAGTACCTCCCTATATTCGGTAGGTACAATACCCACCGAAATTTTTTGAGATGTCGTATTTGAAGTTCGTTATGGATGCTATAGCCTGTGACAGAAAATTGTCTATGCTGGTCTAGGTCTTCGCACAGCTCCGATATAACCGTACCTCCCTGTATACGATATTTTGATGATTTTAGCTACATTATTCACCATTTATTTCAAGTTTCGAATTTCAATATGGTAATGGCTTATGACAAACAAGGCCTATGTAGATCCATGTCGTATAGACCCCAATATAACAGCTATATTCGGTATTTTTAAAATTTTAACAGAATTTTTTAAGGATTTTATTTTGTGAAAATTTTCAAATTCTTTCCAAATGGTGAAGGGTATTCAAAGTTCGGCCCGGCCGAACTTACTTCTTTTTAACTCGTTGATGATAATTTTGTATTCAAGTTTATTGAAGCGGTATTCTTTTTTTTATTGATTTTTGGTCAACTTCTTGAAATTAAACTCATTTAGGCAGAAATGAAGTAGGTTGATAACATTTTACTTAAATGTGTATTATGTCTGCAGGACTTTTGGTATTGAAAATAGGCCATGTAGGTCCACGTCTTCGTATAGCCCCCATATAACGCTACCCCCACTATATTCGGTATTTTGATGATTTTAGCGACATTATTCACCGGAATCGTTTCAAATTTGGTATTTGAAGTTCGTAATGGATACTACAAACTAAGACAGAAAATTGTCTGTGCAGGTCCACGCCCCCATATAACGGTACCTCCCTATATTTTGTATATTGATGATTTTAGCGACGTTATTTAAATATTGTAATGGCTTATGACACGTCGTCGTATAGACCCTAATATAACGGCGTCATTCGGTATTTTTAAGATTTGAACAGATTTTTTAACGGATTTTTTTTTTTAGATTTCCAAATTCGTTCCAAATGGTGGAGGGTATTCAAAGCTAAACCCGGCCGAACTTACTGCTTTTTTACTTGTTTTTTCTATTTAAGTTGTAATTTTTAATTTAATTGGACAAAGCGGCTTAATCTATCATATTAAAAAAACTCAAATTTTGCAAGCATGTTGGTTTGTACGTTCCTTATGGACTCGAAAACGGCTTAACCGATTTTTCTGAAATTTTCATTCAAGAATTTACTGTAGCTATTTCTAATTTTATAAAAATTTTAAGGAAGACAACAACATAAATCTGGGATTATCATTATGAAACTGCTGTACTCAAAAGTGGACTCACATTGATAATAATTTTGTGTATAGCGTTTCTAAATAATGAGAACTCAAAATTTCAAATTTTGGCTAAACTCCATGGAAAACATGGCCAAAATATAAAACACTACTTGAAATCAGACTATTCCAAAAATTGGACCCATGACCCATTTTCTGTACCAATGATTCTGGATATAGTCCAAAATCTTATTCTTCTTAAATATTGCGAAATCATAAATATTGCGAAATATATCTCAAACTATAGGGGTCCCTTTGTATATGGTAAAAACTATATAAGGGCCTTAACAACATTTGGCCTAAGAACCCCAAACTTCTTTGGAGTTTTGATCTAAGATCGAGTAATATCAAGTCCACTTGGCATTTTCCACAACCCAGAATGCCAGTTGTACAGTAAAATTATAAGAATGTTTGCATCAAATTGGGAAAAAGTGCAGAATTTTTCAGAAATAAGCAAGCAACAAAGTAAAGTAGAAAAGCAGCTAAGTCGGCCGAGCCGTACCCACCACCATTCGGGGGGCCCTCCATCATTATGTGGGAGCTATACGAAGACGTGGTGCCGCATGAGTTTTTTTTTTTGTGTTAGACTGTACGATTATGATTCCGAACTTCAAATACGAAATTTGAAACAATTCTAGTGAATAATGTCGCTAATATCATAAAAATACCGAATAAAGGGAGGTACCGTTATATGGGGGCTATACAAAGACGTGGACCTGCGAGCCACCACTTTGCCATCATAGGTTGTAGTACCCATTACGAACTTCAAGTATAAAACTTAAAACAATTCTGGTGAATAATGTCGCTAAAACCATAGAATTACTGAATATCTGGGGGCACCGTTATATGGGGGCTATACCAAAACGTGGACCTATATGGGAATGGACAATTCTCTTCTAGGGGTAAAGTACTTAGAGAGAACACTTTGCGTGGATTTTGAAATAATTCCGTTAAAAAATTTGGTTACAATTATTAAAATACCAAATATTGACGTACCTGTCAATGGGGGATATACGATAACGTGAACCTATATAGACAATTCTCTTTCAGGGGGTAAAGTAGTCACAGATAAATCCTTGTGTAGAATTTGAGACAATACCATTACAAAATGTGACTAAAATCGTCAAAAAACCGAATATCGGGGGTTGCCATAGTATGGGGCCTATACGATAACATGAACCGATATAGCCCATCATTGAACTTGGCTAGCCTGCATGTGGTGTCCGTTAGAATTGTAATTTTCGAATTTCGAAAAAGGCAACGTTGTGCTGAATTGTGCCTAATTTTTTTTCGGAATTCGAGATATTTGAAAAAAAAAATATTTCGAAAAAATAAAAAAATAAACTTGTGCTGAATTGTATTCGGTTTGTGCTTATTTGTGCCTTTAAATTTTTTCGATATCTCTTACCCATTTCGAAAAAAACGACAATTTCGAAAGTATGCCAGAATTGCAATTTTCGAAAATTAAATATTCTGCTGGGTTGTGCGTGATTAGTGATAACTTGTGCCGTTTATTTTTTCTCAATATCTTTAAGATATGACAATTCAAAATATGAAAATTTCAAAAAAAAAAAAAAAACTGTATTTTTCAGAAAAATTGCTGTAATTTTTTAAAAAATTCAAATATGAGTTGTGTTCACTTAGCACAATTTTTACCTTTACTCGTTACTCGCTAAAAATTTTAAAAATTGTATAACATTTGTAAAATGTGTAATTTTTGAAATCTGCAAGTTGTGCTGAGTTGTGCTCACCTAGCACACATTTTCGTCATACATTGGAAATTTGTGTCTCTACTCGTTACTGGTTACAATCAATATCGCATATTTAGAAACATGATATTAAACAAGTAAAAAAAGCAGCTAAGTTAACTTTAAATACCCTCCACCATTTGGAAGGAACTTGAAAATTTTCAAAAAAAAATCCGGAAACTACCACTTGAATAAAAAGTGTTATATGGAGACTATACGAAGACGTGGACCTGCACACGAATTTTTTGTCATAAGCTGTAGTACCCATTACGAACTTCAAATACCAATTTTGAAACAATTCCGGTGAATAATGTCGCTAAAATCATGAAAATACGGAATATCGGGAGGTACCGTTATATAGTGGCTAAACGAATACGTGGACCTGCATACGAAATTTTGTTCCATAGCTTGTAGTAACCATTAAGATCTCCCAATACGAAATTTGAAACGATTCATCAAAATACAGAATATCGGTATATATCGTTACATGGGAGATATACGGCAAAATTAATATACCCCCCATAGAATGGTGGAAGGTATAATAAAAATTGTGCTGATTTGTGCTAGCCACATTTTCCTCATTTTGGATCATACTATAAAGTTCCGACTAAAATAAATGAATAAACTTTGCTAAGTTTCAACGAAATTTTTTCAGAAATAGCTGGAGCTCTCAGAAATTTAATGGAATTCGAGTAAAAGCTTCCATATATTACTTCAATCTGCTCTAAACTCTTTAAAGCTAATTAAAATCTGTTATATTTTTATACCCTCCACCTTGGAAAGCAGGGTATATTAACTTTGTCATTCCGTTGGTAACATCCTTAAATATTCGTCGTAGACCCCATAAGGTATATATAGTCATAATTAGCATAAAATTCTAAGTCGATTTAACGATGTCCGTCTCTCTGTCTGTCCGTCTGTCTGTTGAAATCACGATACAGTCCACATTATTTGACGTAAAGCGCCAAAATTTAGCAGAGCAATTTGTATTGTGTCTAGGATGGTTGGTATTGAAAATGAGATATATCGGTCCACGTTTAGGTATAGTCCCCATACAACGGTACCTCCCGAATTCGGTATTTTGATTATTTTTGCCACATTTTTCGCGGATTTGTCTGAAAATTGGTATTTGTAGGTCATAACGGGTCCCAGTTTGTGTGACAAAATATTGCATGTATGGGTCCACGTTTTGGTATAGACCCCATATAACGGTACCTCCCAGTTCGTGTGGCGTATCTGTAATGTACAGGAACATATAAAAATGCTTGTTAGCATTTGTTTAACCTTTGACTAAGAGAAGGACTACGGGAGCCTTTTAATTGGGTAGCTGCAGTCGTTATTGGGGGGATTCTTGTCCGCTTTTAGTCAATGCGAGTTCGTCTACAGGTATTATTATAGACTCCCAGATAAATAAAAAAAAACATTAAAATTGAAATATGTACCGAGTATGCAAAAACAAAGAATTAAATAGAATCATAAATTAAAAAGTGGAATGTTGTTTTGATCGTAGGCTTTAAATGATGTATCTTCTCTGATGTTTTGAGAAGTAACCTCGAAACCCACGCCTACCTTTGTCCATAATGGCTAATGTTTCATGGACCCCTTCTTCCACTATTTCAAATCTAAATTGTTAAGGTAAGGAAACGTCTATTATTAGTTTAACAGTTCATTCTGAATTTAACAATGATTTATTCATAACATAATAAAATGAAAAATAAAATAATTCATTTAACAATGTGTCTATATATGTATAAATCTCAATAAGATATAGAACTATTGACACGGAAATTTTCAAACATAGTCAAAAATTATGACTTTAGACCAATAAAAGGGTTAATAAATTAAACTGATAGTAATTAATCTCACCACAATAAGAGAAACATTATTTTGTGACATCGTTTTGAGAGCAATACATCAATGTTAGTGTTAAAAAATATAAAATAGAGATATCAAAGCAAAACAATAAAAATACTATTTTAAAAGCAGAGGTGTAATGCTCTCATATTCATATTTAACAAAGAAATGCAAACTCACCACGCTCTCCTTATGGACGAAGGCCTTCTCCTGGAAGCTGGATACTCTTGATGCTTATATGAAGATAGAATAATAAATCTCTTACGGTCGTGATAAATTTATCTCATGCGATACTGATTTAAGTTATTCTATGTGCAATAAAAAAATAGATAATTAACTAGATTTTATACTGAGTGCAAAATGATATACAGGGTGATTGAATTAATAATATTAATACATAATAATTAAAAATATTAATTCATAATAATTAAAAATATTAATTAATAATATAATAAAAATGTTAACAATAATTAATTTAATAAAAATTGGTTAAATCGCCATAATTTAACATATCGTATAATGAATATATATATGATTTCAGAAAAATGTAATTTTTAAGAGGTAAAACCCCAGTGTATATCAAATTGGTTATGATCATCCTAATGATTTAAAGTATTATACTATTGGGCGTATTTTTAGATTTTATTGAATTTTGCCTAGAAAGACCATACTTGCTGTTGCTGAAGTACCGTCAAAATTATTCATTCCTCCACGTACAAAATTGTATTCTATTGCCACACCAGATCAAGGGGAGAGGTTAATGCGGACCTTACGGGAAGTTGGAATATCTACGTTGGGTTATGTTGACATCAGTTGGTATTTTAATTTTGCCCTCTCTGAATTATGGACTGCAAGTTCTGTTTTTCTGGGAGTCACTACTACTCTGTGGGTAGAGTGTCCCGAGTTGTAGATTGTACTCTGCGGTAATGTGGATAAAAAGTCCTGGGAGTGGCAAATAGATGAAAATACCAAATATTCCTTAGAAGTCGGATGACGTCTTGTGGTGCTAACAGGTCCTTTCGTAGTTATTCTTCAAGGTGAATTTTGAGGTAAAGGTTTTGCACTATTACAAGGGTTTAGTGTGTACTTCAATTGCCCAGAACCTAATTTTCCTAAAATCACTTCACTATAAATTTCATTTCACACTGCAAGTTTTATAGTTACCTTCGAGATATCTAGTAGTGTGTTGGTAATTATAAGAATAGACTATTTAATCAACAAGTACTTTATTTCATATTTTGATGTTTCCGATTTTTAAAAGTTTTATTTCGGAGGATTTGTTCTGGTTCTTTCAGCAGTTTTTAATAAAAAGGAAGAATTAATTTGGTTAAGACTGCTTCAAGCTGAAGTTAGTCGCAAAGAATATGAATGTGAAAGAGAACATCAGATTTTATATATAGAAAACACAGGGTGTTGTTGTTCGTAATTTTTGTGAATTTAAATAGATTTTTGGATTTACAAAATATATATCAGATTGACTAAATAAATATAGCAGTACTCGAAAATGATATTTAAATTTTGATTTGAGTGTTATTTTAGCGAATAAATGTAATTACATGTTAGATGGGCCTTATGTTTTTAGTAACCCTCACCCAACTCTCCACAACAGTGGTGAATATAGTAAGGTGTGCGAAAGACAGAAAAGTTATGAATGAATGAAATGTCAACGAAGAGAAATGTAACAAAAACAAAAAATGTAATGAAGAGTTACAAACATTTCATTCATGATTTTATTTCTAAAAAATGTGAGATCGCTACAAAAAACATAAGTGAGTAAAAAAAAAGAGATAAAATGTGTGTACTCTTAATCAGTGGGGTTTGTTTTTTTTTTTTGTTTGTTTTGATTGCAGTGAGCCGGGGATAATAAAATGTGTTTTGGAAGGCAACAGTGGTACCTGCATATAACCTACAATTACTTTGCTGCAATGGAATACAACATTTCAAATGATAATTTATCATATGTTTTATAGCAAGCTAAAGTGTATTAAGTTTTTGTTCTGGGGAAATTTTGGATTAGTGAGAAAATATGTTCTGAAAATTACAGTCTTTCTGTCACCACGTCCACCACAAACCACATAATTAGCCAAGATTTTCGCTGGATAATTAGGGGGAAAAAGGGCGTGTTAAAGTTTAATGTCCTTTCCGTGATAAGTTCCCATTAGTTTTCCGTCCATATCTTCCAATACATAGTAATGCCGACCTAACTTTTCTTTGACCTTAGCCTTTATAAAGACCGGAGCGAGTTTGGCATTGAAAGATTTTTCTTGATTGCTCTGTGCAAAATTTCGTCTGTAGACTATTTGGCCAACATTAAAGATCTGCTGTCTTGTTCGAAGGTTATAGGTGTTTTGGTTTTTATCGTATGCTTCTTTTATGCACTTTTTAATCTTAATTACGCATAACTTGAAGGCTATCGTCTCTCGATAAATCAAAAGATGGTTCATTCAGTGCATTCAACTTTCTTAGTATCTCATAAGACGAGGCATGAGTTATCATATTAAACCCATATAGAGCATGATATGGGGAGCATCGAATGGATTGGTGGAACGAGTTGCGTAGGGCACAGCTTATATGGCTTAACTTTTCGTCCCACAGTTTGTGATCCTTCTTAAGATATGCCCGTATCCCCGCAATCAGTGAACGATTGACACGTTCAGATGCATTGGATTGTGGGGAATACAAAGCGGTGTATGTATGCTTGATTCCATAAGATGTCAAGAACGCATTAAACTCATTGGAGCGAAATTGACTCCCATTGTCGCTTATTATGATCTCCGGGACCCCATAAACATGAAATATATTATTTAAAAGGAAATCTTGAATGGGGGAAGTTGTGAATTTCCGAAGTGGGCAGAGCCAATGGAATTTGGAAAGGTGGTCAAGGATGATGAGAATTCCAATATGGCCGGACTTGCTTCGTGGATAGGGACCGAGAATATCTATATATAACCGTTGAAACGGACGGACTGACTCGACTTGTTGGCCCATTGGGGGTTTCAGAATCATATTTGGGGCTTTGGTCGTCTTACAAACTTCGCAATTTCTGACATATTCCCTTACATCGACAACCATCCCTGGCCAGAAAAACGTTCGCCTAAGGAGTTCCAGTGTCTTTGCCATACCTCCATGCGCTGTTTCAGGTGCGTCGTGGGCTCTAGAAATGACTGAAGGTCGCAATTTGAGAGGAACCCAAAGCTTCCAACACCATTCATCCTGTGAATCATCACCGGAGGTGTGCTCTGTTCTATAATAAACGTATTGTTCGACTATTTTCAGGTCAGGATATTTAGAGGGGTCTCCAGAAATGGTTTCTTTTAGTTCCAAATAGTCTGGGTCACTGAAGCTAGGAGAATTGAAGTCAATTACTGGATCAGAAAGTTCTAGGTTAGAGATTTCATCCGTTGGGATTCTAGACAATGCGTCTGGCACGATGTGGTCTTTTCCTTTGCGGTGGCTGATGGTAAACCTATACGGCTGAAGTTTGAAAGCCCATCGAGCCAACCTGCCATTGAGATCAGTTTGACGCATTAGCCATAGCAAACTTGAATGAGCAGTAATGACCTCAAATTCTTGAAGTTCCAGGTAACACCTGAACTTCTTTATAGCTTCTATTACGGCGAGACACTCACGCTCGGTGACACTATAATTCCTTTGCGCGGTACTGAGCTTTTTGCTCATAAAAGCTATAGGTCGTTCATTTCCTTCCTGGTCCAATTGGACGAGGACTGCTCCAATCCCATAATCACTCGCATCACAGTGAAGGTAGAACTTCTTAGAAAAGTCTGGATTCGCCAACACTGGAGCTGTAGTGAGCAGTGATTTTACCCTCTCGAAGGATTTTTGAGCCTCTTCAGTCCAACAAAATCGTTTTTTAGTAGAAATCACCTCGGTTATAGGGAAGGTTTCTGTTGAAAAATTGTGAAGAAATCTCCTATACCATCCAGCAAGTCCTAAAAAACCCCTAACCTGCTTTAGGTTTTTGGGTACAGGCCAGTTGGTTATGGCAAGAATCTTTTCCGGATCGGTAGTTATTCCGCCTTCCCCAATGATATAACCAAGGTAATTCACCTTGGTAACACAAAATTTACTTTTAGAGATGTTTATAGTCAAATTTGTTTTTTTGAATTCTGAGGATATACGGATAAGGACCTCCAAATGAGTCTTAAAATCCTCTGAGATAATAATTAAATCATCGAGGTAACCGAACACGGAATGGCGAAGATCAGGCGGGATAAGCTCGTCCATTAATCGGCACATCGTCTGGGGGGCATTGCACAGCCCGAACGGCATAACCACGAATTGGTAAAGGGGTCGTCCGGGAACTGTGAATGCCGTGAGATGCTTCGATTTCTGATCAAGGCTTATTTGCCAAAACGCATCTTTTAAGTCCAATTTCGTGATTATATTAGCCTTTGGTAGGCGTGACAATATACCCTCAATATTAGGGAGTGGATAGGCATCTTTTTTCGTCACGGAGTTAAGTTTGCGAGCGTCGAGGCATAGTCGGACTTTGTTGGGCTTCACTACAAGCCTCATGGGTGAACTCCAGGGGGAATTCGAGCGTTCGATGACACCCAACTGAAGCATTCTATCAATTTCGGCAAACATTAACTTTTCCACCGCGGGCGAAACGGGATAAAACCGCTGTTTAATAGGTGAGGCTTCCCCGACGTCGATCGTATGCTTGATCAAATCGGTTCTACCTAGACCTTGTGTCTCAAAATTTGGAAATAATTCAATAACATTTTGTAATTGTTTTCGCTCTTCAATGGAAAGAAGATAAAAGGTATCATCATGATTCTTGCATTTTTCTAATTCTGGAGGAATTTCCATTGTGGATATATCCGGTGGACAAATCCCATTGACACTAGTGCTTACTATATCTGACGATCCTATTATATTTTCTAACAAATTAAACGTTTTCCAGAAGTCAATACCCAGGGTAAATCTCTGAGTTATAGTGGGGATTATATAGAATTTTAGATTGCTAGTTTTGTTCATGAACGAAACCTTAGCTACAATCCAACCTAATACTTCTTGCCGTTTGCCATCTGCCGTTTTAACGTACGATTTGCATGCAGTAAAATTGGGATATTTAGATAAATTTTGTTTGGCAAGGTCTCCACCAACGCAACTTACATTGGCGCCTGTGTCCAGGAGTCCATATTCGATTCTATCCAAAAACGATATTTTAGCGTAATATCGCTTGTCATGGGGGTTTGAAATAATGGAAGAAATCTGTATTTTTGAAAATAATCTCCGAGATTTAAAAAATCGACGTAACCGAATTGTAGATCGTTTAGGTTTATTGGTATATGTGAGAGATGAAACATTGAAGATTTCGTTCCGTTTCTTTACATACAACTCCCAGCGTTTATGTAATGGAAGGCTAGGAGATATGATATTAGCATTATGTCTGTCAGATATGTCTATAGGAGTGTTGGGTCGTTTTAGAATCGTAATGTTGTTACTGAAAGGTTTTGAATGAAGTTTGTTGTCTTCGGTTGATTTTGTATCAGAATCGTATATTTTATTATCTGTAATTGAATGTTTGGTCTTAGGAAAAGATTTATTTTCATGGTCGTGATTTGGTTCTATTGAGGGTCCCTCGGAAAGACTTGGTCTTTTGGAGGTCCCACTGTACGCACGTTTTTTGAACTCGACTGCATTCGAGAAATGCACTTAACGCATTGTGGCTTGTAAATGTTTTTTGCACCACAGCCGTAACAAAAGACAGTTCTGCTCTCTAAACAATCCTGCCAGTGGTGACCTAAGCTATCGCAATTCCAACACATATAATTTGACTCGCTTCGCTGAAGTGCTTCAATGTGGAGTTCTGATTCAGACTCTGGCCCACGGTCTTCTTGGCCTACTTCTGCAACCATCTTACGAGGAAATGGGTTAGGATTTTGATGGCGTTGAACCAATGTTCTCCGTACGTATTCATCGCTGAGAAAGTTCTCACGCATTTGTACCAACTTTCTCAAGTGCGAAAGGGAATATACTGGAACGTAAAGCAGGTCCTGGCGTATCTCGGGACGCAAATTACGAGCTATAATTTCAACGAATTCCACTTCAGACAAAGGTTTAGGGAGTCTGTCTGCTATCATACATAAAGCATCGAAAAAGTTATCGTAGCTTTCACCGGACTTTTGTTTTATATTCCTTAACTCTTCTCTGAGGTCAAAAGATGACTTCATGTCCTTATATTGCCCACGAATGTCCTTACAAAACTCTTCCCATGTAATGGTTTGTACCGATTTATGGTATCTCCAGTACCATTCGCGTGCTTTGCCTGATAGTATAGTATTAAGATTCTTGCATATGAGAGAAAAATCTCCATTAAGTGTTTCGTTAGTGAGGGTTTTGACCCTATATAAAAACTCATCAATTGTATGCCCATTTGATGAACCATCGAACTTAAGGTGCCAATTGTTTATTATTGATGTTACTTTGTCAGCTGGTAAGTTATTAGAAGAAGAAGCATTTGGCAAAACATATGAATTCTGATCATTAAAGGGTTGTTGAACCGGAATTGTATGAGGTATATTAAGATTCTCATGATGATTGGCATTAGAAATGACATTTTGATTATTATGTAAATTTTGGTTGGGAATATTGACAGAATGATTTAAGGGTATATTGGGGTTAAAGTTGGTATTATTATTTCCTACATTATTTGTGTTATTGGTTTGAAGATTGATATTGCTGAGATTTCTTATAGGATTGGGCAAAACATTAAGATTTTGTAGTATACGAGTTAAATTTGTCTCAATCATTCGATTGATTTCCCCATAGTCAATGACAGGGGTTGGGTTGTTGTTATTGGTAAATGGAGATAAGACAATATTGCCATTACCTAGTGAATTAGGCGGGTTAGGAGATTGTTGTGGCTCAGTGGATGGGTTAGCACCATTATCAAAAGACATATTTGGTACATCTTGGAATAAATTCCGACTGGCACTTCTAGTATTATATGTTCGAGCCATTGCCCCTCTGCCTTTGCCTCGTTTACTTTGCTTTGCCATAGGGGGTCTTTTAGGCGTAACAACATATGTTCGCAACTCATTGAGCTGGCAAGGATGTTGACAAACCGGACATTGTGCTGAGGTGGCCAGATGTCTCTCTATGCAATCTCTATGAAAAGAGTGCAAACACTGGCTGATAACTAAACAATCCTGTCCTTCTGTCATAGGTTCGTTGCAGATATTACAACCTGAAGCCACAAAATTTGCCGAAGCAATAGGTTGATCATCTTGTATAGAATCCTGCTGTTCAGCCATTTCCAATAATCAATATTTTAGATATATTAAAAATTTATTGAGAAAATTCAATCAAGAAGAAAAATCATAAATACTGAAATAATTCGAAAAATACAATGAAAATAATGAAAATGTAGTTTTTCAATTTTAAATTGGGATCAAACTATTATGATAGAAGGTTTTAAATATTTTCATATTTGATTGACGTTCCTTACAAAACAAAATAGATATGAGTGGGAAATAGCTTACGATCAAATCAATGGATAACAATTTGGACTATGGAATTTTATATATCTCCTAAAACTGTGCATATCAGACACACCAGCTTTGCTTCAAGTAACCCATGGAAGTCTAACCTATTCATCAGAGGTCATTAAATTGCATATAGCAAAGAAAATGATAATCCGTCTGATAAATGGATGCCGATTTCTTAGCCACGAAATACACAAATTTCCGGAGGTACACAAAACTACGGAAAGTGAGTTATATGTCTTATATAAGAGCCATAAAAAGCGGAAAAGGTTGACAGATATTCTTCGGTCAACTAAATCGAAGTTTACTTCAAATTGTTGAAAATCCAGATAGATTCTGTTAACTATTCAAACTTCATATACCCCAAAATAAAACAAATAAAAAACCTTCGATATAATGAAATCTAGTAGTAATCGGAAGAGAGCCAGGATAGCGATAGAATTCCCCTGGTCCCACGTTGTTGGGCGCCAAATACTGTAATGTACAGGAACATATAAAAATGCTTGTTAGCATTTGTTTAACCTTTGACTAAGAGAAGGACTACGGGAGCCTTTTAATTGGGTAGCTGCAGTCGTTATTGGGGGGATTCTTGTCCGCTTTTAGTCAATGCGAGTTCGTCTACAGGTATTATTATAGACTCCCAGATAAATAAAAAAAAACATTAAAATTGAAATATGTACCGAGTATGCAAAAACAAAGAATTAAATAGAATCATAAATTAAAAAGTGGAATGTTGTTTTGATCGTAGGCTTTAAATGATGTATCTTCTCTGATGTTTTGAGAAGTAACCTCGAAACCCACGCCTACCTTTGTCCATAATGGCTAATGTTTCATGGACCCCTTCTTCCACTATTTCAAATCTAAATTGTTAAGGTAAGGAAACGTCTATTATTAGTTTAGCAGTTCATTCTGAATTTAACAATGATTTATTCATAACATAATAAAATGAAAAATAAAATAATTCATTTAACAATGTGTCTATATATGTATAAATCTCAATAAGATATAGAACTATTGACACGGAAATTTTCAAACATAGTCAAAAATTATGACTTTAGACCAATAAAAGGGTTAATAAATTAAACTGATAGTAATTAATCTCACCACAATAAGAGAAACATTATTTTGTGACATCGTTTTGAGAGCAATACATCAATGTTAGTGTTAAAAAATATAAAATAGAGATATCAAAGCAAAACAATAAAAATACTATTTTAAAAGCAGAGGTGTAATGCTCTCATATTCATATTTAACAAAGAAATGCAAACTCACCACGCTCTCCTTATGGACGAAGGCCTTCTCCTGGAAGCTGGATACTCTTGATGCTTATATGAAGATAGAATAATAAATCTCTTACGGTCGTGATAAATTTATCTCATGCGATACTGATTTAAGTTATTCTATGTGCAATAAAAAAATAGATAATTAACTAGATTTTATACTGAGTGCAAAATGATATACAGGGTGATTGAATTAATAATATTAATACATAATAATTAAAAATATTAATTCATAATAATTAAAAATATTAATTAATAATATAATAAAAATGTTAACAATAATTAATTTAATAAAAATTGGTTAAATCGCCATAATTTAACATATCGTATAATGAATATATATATGATTTCAGAAAAATGTAATTTTTAAGAGGTAAAACCCCAGTGTATATCAAATTGGTTATGATCATCCTAATGATTTAAAGTATTATACTATTGGGCGTATTTTTAGATTTTATTGAATTTTGCCTAGAAAGACCATACTTGCTGTTGCTGAAGTACCGTCAAAATTATTCATTCCTCCACGTACAAAATTGTATTCTATTGCCACACCAGATCAAGGGGAGAGGTTAATGCGGACCTTACGGGAAGTTGGAATATCTACGTTGGGTTATGTTGACATCAGTTGGTATTTTAATTTTGCCCTCTCTGAATTATGGACTGCAAGTTCTGTTTTTCTGGGAGTCACTACTACTCTGTGGGTAGAGTGTCCCGAGTTGTAGATTGTACTCTGCGGTAATGTGGATAAAAAGTCCTGGGAGTGGCAAATAGATGAAAATACCAAATATTCCTTAGAAGTCGGATGACGTCTTGTGGTGCTAACAGGTCCTTTCGTAGTTATTCTTCAAGGTGAATTTTGAGGTAAAGGTTTTGCACTATTACAAGGGTTTAGTGTGTACTTCAATTGCCCAGAACCTAATTTTCCTAAAATCACTTCACTATAAATTTCATTTCACACTGCAAGTTTTATAGTTACCTTCGAGATATCTAGTAGTGTGTTGGTAATTATAAGAATAGACTATTTAATCAACAAGTACTTTATTTCATATTTTGATGTTTCCGATTTTTAAAAGTTTTATTTCGGAGGATTTGTTCTGGTTCTTTCAGCAGTTTTTAATAAAAAGGAAGAATTAATTTGGTTAAGACTGCTTCAAGCTGAAGTTAGTCGCAAAGAATATGAATGTGAAAGAGAACATCAGATTTTATATATAGAAAACACAGGGTGTTGTTGTTCGTAATTTTTGTGAATTTAAATAGATTTTTGGATTTACAAAATATATATCAGATTGACTAAATAAATATAGCAGTACTCGAAAATGATATTTAAATTTTGATTTGAGTGTTATTTTAGCGAATAAATGTAATTACATGTTAGATGGGCCTTATGTTTTTAGTAACCCTCACCCAACTCTCCACAACAGTGGTGAATATAGTAAGGTGTGCGAAAGACAGAAAAGTTATGAATGAATGAAATGTCAACGAAGAGAAATGTAACAAAAACAAAAAATGTAATGAAGAGTTACAAACATTTCATTCATGATTTTATTTCTAAAAAATGTGATATCGCTACAAAAAAACATAAGTGAGTAAAAAAAAAGAGATAAAATGTGTGTACTCTTAATCAGTGGGGTTTGTTTTTTTTTTGTTTGTTTGTTTTGATTGCAGTGAGCCGGGGATAATAAAATGTGTTTTGGAAGGCAACAGTGGTACCTGCATATAACCTACAATTACTTTGCTGCAATGGAATACAACATTTCAAATGATAATTTATCATATGTTTTATAGCAAGCTAAAGTGTATTAAGTTTTTGTTCTGGGGAAATTTTGGATTAGTGAGAAAATATGTTCTGAAAATTACAGTCTTTCTGTCACCACGTCCACCACATATCATTGTAATTATAGGTCCACGTTTCGGTATAGCCTCCATATAAAGGTACCTCCCGATATTCAGTATTTTGATTATTTTTGCCACATTTTTTCACGGATTTGTCTGAAAATTGGTATTTGTAGGTCATAATAGGTTTTAGCTCCTTTGGCGTAACATTGCATGTATAAGTCCACGATTTGGTATAGCCCCCATATAACGGTACCTCCCGATATTCGGCATTTTAATGGTTTTTGCCACATTTCTAGGCGGATTTGTCTAGAAATTGGTATTTGTTGGTATTAATGGGTTCTAGCTCTTTTGGCGAAACACTGTATATATAGGTCCACGTTTTTGTATAGCCCAATATAGCCGTATTTCCCGATGTTCGGTATTTTGATGATTTTTGGCACATTTTCCCATGAATATGTCTAAAAATTGGTATACGTGGGTCAAATGGGATCTAATGTTTCCTTTATCCTAAGGTGGAGGGGATTAAAAGTTTATCCCGGCCGAACTTAATGTTTTTACTTGTTGTATTGTTTGTCGATTACGAATTTCCCAACGCTATGCTTAAAATTGTTGTTCGAACTCTTCGCACTTAAGTTTCTTTCCGTATTTGCCACCAGAATTACGCCATGGATTAACATATGATGCTTTTAATGGTAAATTAGGGCTATAAAGCGTGAACATTAATTTGAAATCTATTAACCATTCAAAATATAAAGAAGCTGCAATAAAACTTAATAATATAACTCGCTTGTCCGCAGTATTATAATTGGCGGATTCAAAGTTTTCTATAAAAGCATTTAGTATTTTCATCGTCATTTTCATCGAATGAATGCTTTTGATTGTTTTCATCGACAACTAGTTGGACAATAAAAGAGATACGGATGCGATCGTTTTATCGCTAATTTTTACACATTTTATGCTTATAATAAAAGCCAAACTTGTTTATGTGTTATTTTTTTTTATTAAATTAAAAAATAATTCGATTGGAATTTCATAATTGATGGCAGCAGCAGCAGCCAGAAGCAAATAAATGTTTTCCCATTAATGCAATCAATATTTTCGATGATAGAAGTTCATTAAACTGAAAACCGAACTTCACTTGAGGAAAAATTGATTTTTTTCTGAAATAATGTTGAATTTCAAGTTAAACATTTATTTTTATGATTTTTTTGTTATGATTAATTGATAAAAATTCGAATTGATTGTTCGATTTAGAGGGAAATAATTAATTTTAAATAGATAAAAGAAATTATGTGTTTTCATCGCCAATGGCCTGCATATGTTATTAATGATTTAAGGAACGCTTCTTCTTAGAACCCGATAGGGTGTTATACACGTGAATATCGAAATTATGTTAGTTTGGAACATATATTTTAATAATTTTTTATTAGAAGATAATTTGATTAAAATCGATCGAATGATTTTTAAGGAATATAACCTTAAGACCAAATTTTGTTTTTTTTTATACCCTCCACCGTACATAGTATGGAGTGTATATTAAGTTCGTCATTCCGTTTGTAACTCTTCGAAATAATAATTTTAGCCCCAAAAAAGTATATATATTCTTGATCAGCGTAAAATTCTAAGACAATTTAGCCCTGTCCGTCCGTCCGTCTACTCGTCTGTTGTAATCACGCCACAAGTCAAAATGAATAACGATAGGAAGCTAAAATTTTCCACAGATCATTCTTTTGTCTGCAGGCAGGTCAAATTGGAAGATGGGATATATCGGTCCACGATATCGTATAGCCCCCATATAACGCTAACCCTCCGATATTCGGTATTTTAATGATTTTAGCCAACAATTTTCAATGAAATTGTTTGAAAATACACAAATGGAGTTCCTTCTGAGTAGTCTACCCTCTGGAAGTCTATTGTCTATATAGGTCCACTATATTGTATATCCCCCGTATAACGGTACCTCCCAATATTCGATATTTTGATGATTTTGCAGGCATTATTCACCGAAGTTGTTTGAAATTTCGCATTTGAAGTTCTTATTCATGTGCAGGTCTTCGTATAGGCACCATATATTAGTACCTCCCTATATTCGGCATTTTGACGATTTCAGGTTCAATATTCACCGGAATTGTTTGAAATTTTGTATTTGAGGGTTCTAATAGGTACCGATATATCAGTACCTCCCGATATACGGTATTTTGATGATTTTAGGTACATTATTCACCGGTTTTTCTTTAAGTTTCGTATTTGAATATTTTAATAGCCTATGACAAAAGCCTATGCAGGACCACATCTTCTTATAGACCCCAATATAACGGATATATTAGTTATTTTTAAGATTTAACAGAAAATTTAACGGATTTTTATTTTGAAAATTTCCAAATTAGTTCCAAATAGTGAAGGGTAATCAAATTTCGGCCCGGCCGAACTTACTGCTTTCTTACTTGCTTTTTTGGTTTTTTCTACGTTTTCAGTTGATGATCATTTTTTATTATTTAGTTTCCGGAAAACTACTATTCTTTATATAGTTTTCAATCTACGAATATTTTCATTTTTGTTTAGGCCTTTTCTAATCGGGCTAATTTGGTTAATTTAATACTAATCTATGTCAATAAAAGAGCGAAGTAATTGACTGACTGACTGATTGATTCATCAAAATCTAGACGAAAAGACAAAAGGTAGAATCTTGACATTTTGGGTGAGGGTCATTTTTGGTCCCAAGGGGTCGGATAAGGTAGGGTTGTTGGAAATTCGTACTAGAACGGTATTAAAAGGTACAATTGTATTTGTGGAAGCAGTAGAGCTAGAACTAACTTGAATGAGGGTCACTGATGGAGTGTACGATAGATGTATCAAAGGATTTTTGGAAATTCACACTATAGGTGTACGAAAATTACTAAAATGAACTACATTTGGTACAATTTCGTATCATGTGAACGGTTAGATCTAAAAACTTGAAATTTGGAATGGAAATCAAGGTTGAGGTGTATAGTCGATGTAAGGAGTTAATTTTGGGGCTAGATAAAAAAGGTAAGGTAGCTGGTAGAGGTACTAGCTGATTACATTTTTTTTCTAAATGCGCCCGACTTCTGCCAATTTTGTGTATGTATTTATTGTTTTGAAAAATGAAAACAACATATTTTCAAAACCAATGATTGGAAGACACATAAATTGCGGCTCGCGCATTCAAGCTATTAACCAGTTTAGCCATGAAATTAAAAGATTGAACAGTTTGAATCATATTTTTGAGAGAAAATCCAGACAAATGAAAAAAAAAAATGAAAACAACTTGTTGCATACAATTTTGAATGAGTCTGACAGGAAGCGGGCCTCAGGGCTGTATTTCTGTAGTTTTACGAAGCTGTTCTACCTCCTTATTGTATCATGTGTGTACTCATGTATATGGAAAGTACTAGACGGTACTAAATATAGTACAATTTGAAGTAGGAGGAACGAATGATGCTGGAATCCTGTAGGCTTGAGATATGGAGAAATTTTTACTTATGTACACGAAAAGTACTAAATTGTAGTAAATTTGGTACAATTTCGATTTGGTTGAACCGATAAAACTGGAATTCTAAAATTTTGAAATAAGATTACTGAGGAATGTAGCTAGTTTTAGAAATTCGTACTTATAAGTACTAAATGGTGCTAAATTTGGTACAATTTAAATTTTGGGAGTTGGAATTGTGAAATTTGGAAATAAGATTACTATTGCATTGTAGGACTGAGGTATGTAGACAGTTTTGGAAATTCATACTTATGTGTACTAAATGGTACTAAATTTGGTACAATTTAAATTTTTGTAGGAACGGACAGATTTAGAATCCTGAAATTTGCAATTGAGATTTTTATTGGACTGTATGAAGTAGGGGTAGTTATGAAAATTTGTACTTAAGTGTACTAAATGGCACTAAATTTTGGGCAATTTGGATTTGGGTGAACCAATAGAGCTGGTATTCAGAAAATTGTAAATAAGATTACTGTCGGAGTATAGTATTGGGATATGTAGGTAGTTTTGGAAATTTGTACTTATATGTACTAAATATACTACAATTTGGATGAACCAACGGGGGTGGAATCCTAAAATTTGGAATTGCGATTACTATGGGGGTGTAGAATTGGGGTATGCATTGTAAGAAGCATTTGATATTTGTACTTATATGTACTAAATTCGGTACAAACTGGAATTGTGATGAACCGATATGAGCTGGAATTCTGAAATTTGGAATGAGAGTTACTGATGGAGAGCAGGATAGATGCACCAAAGGGTTGTTGGAAATTCGAACTTTAATTTTTGGAAATGTTCTAAAATCTACTAATCTTTTAAAATGATATGTAAACGGACAAAGCTTAGACCTTGAAATTTTGAAAGAGAATCAAGTTTTGAAAGTAAGTTTGATATGAGCAGGTGGTTTTGGAAATGTGTACTAAGTGAGCGAATTGTACTAAATTGGAAACAGTTTGGCTTAGGGTCAACGGATGAAACTGGAATTTTGAAAATTGCTATAGGGGTCCCCGTTGGTGATAGGTTTATGGTATAGAGGTGGTTTTGACACTGTGTACAACAAGTGCACGAGAAGTACTAAATAGTACTATATTTGGAACAATTTGAAATTCAGTATTAGGGTCGCCGTTCATGTGAAGCCTGATCATATGGAGGTGGAAATGCGTACTTTAATTGAACGAAAAATACTAAACAGCGCTGAAATCCTCAACTTGGATATAGATTTCATTCTTGATGTCTATGGTTAGGATATGGAGGTGGTTTCGGAAATGTGTACCATAAATGTACAAAAGCTACTAAACCAAACTGGTGTTGGGTGAAGGAATGGGGATAACATTTTCGAGTTTGATATTTTGATTACTGTTGGTATCTGACGTTGTTATTTAGAGGTGGGTTTGCAAATGCCTACTATAGTTGTTCGAAAACTACTAAATTTGATATAGATGTCACTGTTGATGTCTATGGTTAAGATGTGAAGGTAGCCTTTGGAAATGCGTTCTGCAATTGTACGAAAAGTGGTAATAAATTGGGAATTGGTTGAAGGGATAGAGCTGGAATCCTCAAATTTGGTATTGTTGGTTTCTAGAATTGAGATATGGATATGGTGGTTTTGGAAATATGTACTATAATTGTTCGAAAAGTACTAAGTGATACCAAATTTGGTGAAGGAATAGAGCTTGAAAACCGTGTGGTATCTGGGTTTGAGATATAAAGGTGGTTTTGGAAATTAGTAGTATAATTGCACGAAAAGTACTAAAAGTTAAAAAATTTGGTATTGGGTGAAGGATAGAGCTGGAATCCTGAAATTTTAATTTTTATAGAAGTTACTGTTAGTGTCGGTGGTGGAGAGAAGGGTCTGGTTTTGGATGTGCGTACTATAAGGGTACTAAATTGTTGTAAATTTGGTAATTTTGGAAATTACAGAGCTTAAGTCCTAATAATCAAACTTAGATGAGATGGGCAATATTGGCCCACTCCTTCTGGTATCTCCCACACAAAAGGTCAAATATTTTCAAAAAATATGTTACTGCACTGAAAGTAAAAGGATAATCCGATTTTGCTCCAACTTTGCAAATCCTAATATTTGCATCAGTGCTAGGTCAGGCGCGCAAATGGACAATATTGGTTTAATCCACGAAGTACCTCCCCTACAAAGGGTTAACATTATAACTCTTATAAAATGTGACTGTCTTCCAATTACACACATCACAATATTTTTGTTAAATCATGGTCTGGTGTAAAGATGGAATATATCGGTTCACTCCTTCTGGTACCTCCCCACAAAGAGCCAAAATTTTAAATATCCATGAAGCTCATAAAACGCAAAATTAACATACGATTCCATTCGGACACATCTCAATATTGTTATCAACGCAAGATCTATTATAAATATGGTGGAGATCAGACCGTTTCTTCTGGTGCCACTCCCATATAGAGTTGAAGAAAACAAACCGCTCAAAGAAAGCGAAATAAGCATCCAACTTTCTTCAAATTACCCACATACAAACATTTTTGCTAACGCAAAATCTGTTGTGATGATTATATTTTATGATTTCGCTTAAAAATGATATAAATGTTCGATTTTCTTGTAATTTTGCCCATACCAATATTTTTTATCTGTATTAGACTATATCTGGTACCTCACGCACCTTTTAACATTTATTCTAAAGATTATCACATATTTCATACAAAGTGAAGGAAGTAGCCAATATAGTCCGAATCTCGCAATAAAAGAGGCAATATTGGTCCATTCCTTCGGAACCTACTCCATAGAGGGTTAAATATTTTGAATAATCATTACACAAGTCAAAGTATATTTAAATAATCGAACATTGGTTGAGGGTATACATCTGTCGACTAAATCGACAGATACTTTTTAACCTGTTTCTCTACTTTCATAATCTGCTGTGTAAATATTGAAAAATTGAATTTTGTTGCACAGTGTAATATTACGATTCACCAAGTTTGGACGGAATCAGATACCACCTTCGAAAGTAATCGCGCGCAGTGCACACACCAACCATCCAGATGGAAGTTTGGTCCCAATTCTCCACCATATAAGCTGTCATTTGTAATTTCGGGATCTCATTGTGTAATTTTACTTGTACAATGTAAGTCCATTTTTTGGTATATCCCCTTTTTCCAGTGTTTTTAAGGTTTTTACCCCAATTTCAGCTTTTATTTGATGTTCTCTGTGGACAGCTTGCAGTCCGCGCAAAAATATTCCATGAAGATAACATTTTTGGTACAGTCCACATATAACTTAAAACTCCTGATTTTCAGAATTTCTATGGAATGCCATTTATTTATTTTCATAATCCAACAAATACGCATAAATATCTTAAATAGTTTTTTAGTTTATGTTATACGCCATTAATCTTCAATGCCTCAAAATCGATAATGGTTTTCAAACAAGGTTTAGATTGAATCTTGACGAAATGTATACATACCTCTCCATTGACTCCATTCATTAAATATTTTTGGAAATATTTATAATGACAAAAACAGTTTAGTGAAAAGGCTTTAAGTCTGCCAATAACCTTTATGAACTTTAGGCTATAAATAACAAGAAGAGAAAAATATTTAAAACAAATCCGAACAAACATTCATCATTCGGAAGCTACGAAATATTTTCGTCTCAACTTCCGCTCAATTAATTAATCAATCACAAAACGTCTAGACAAAAGATCATCAGAGTAGATGGATGTAGATATAATAGTTATCGTTTTTATTTTCTTGCCGTGCTAATATGTGTTAGCAAAACAAAGTCATTATGTAAATATTGGAAATATTTGCAGAATTTGAAATGGAATACGATTGAATGTTCAAAATATGAAAACGCAAGTGTCAAAAACACTTTGGAGTCAAAACACAAAATAAGAGTACCAACCACACTAACAGTACCTACGGAGGATATATATCATTTTACACTACCAAAACGTGCCTCATCGAAATAACGGTATTAGACCCTAGGTCTCTTTGGACCAAATCAGTTTCAGGACATTTGGAGTTGATCTAGAAATGTCCGTCCGCCCGCGAGTCTGTCTGTCTGTTGCGCACTATAACTCTCGAAGCGAGTATCTAATTTCGTCCAAACTTGGTACATCATAATATTATTGTCAAAATTAGATCGAGTCCGGAGATGGGCAAAACCGGTCCATTACTTCTGCTAGCTTCCCCACAAAAGGTCGAAATTTTCGGAGAAAATAAATCACCATTTAAAAAAATTTGGAAAGTGACATTGCCAGGTCAGGTGTTAAAATGGACAATATCGGCCTATTCCATCAAGTACCCTCCGCAAATGGTGAAAACTTGGAATAATTATAACCCATATAAAATATGAAATCAGAATCCGATTGTCTTCAAATTTCACATATCCCAATATTTTTATAAACCCAAGGTCTGGTGTGAAGATGGAATATATCGGTTCACTCCTTCTGATACCTCCACCACAAAGGGTCAAAATTTTGAATAGTTATAAAGCTCGTAAAATGTGAAATGAGCAACCGCTTCTTTTCAAACTCGGCACATCTCAATATTTCTATCAGCACACAATCTGTTGTAAAAATGAGCACACAATCTGTTGTAAAAATGTACCTCCCCCACCAAAGAGTTAACATTTTGAATAACCGAAATGCTCATAAAACAAGAAATAAGCATCCGATTTCTTTCCAAATCATCACATCTTAATATTTCTATTAACATAAGATCTGTTGTGAGGATGGTAGATATCGGCCCACCCTTCCTGGTACCACCCCACAAAGGGGGAATAAGTGGAACACTCATAAAATGCGAAATAAGCTTCCAATTTTCTTCAAATTTCACTATCCTAAAGTTAAAATTATATTAAAAAAAGAATGAATGATACAAATAGGCCAATCCCAAGGGGTTACAATTTTGAATATTTATATTTCTCATAATTTGCGAAACAAGTCAGAGATGCTTGGAGTATCTAAATATTTCTCTCGACCAGAGATTCGAACTCAGAATAAAAATAATATATCTGACCCAATTCAGATATGAAATGGAAAATATTGGCCTACTCCTTCGCTACCAGCCCAATAAAGGGTCAATATTTTAATAACAACAAGAGAAAAGCTTTAAGTTCGACCCGGCCGAACTTTGAATACGCTCCAAAACTTGGAACGAATTTGACAATTTTCAAAAAAATAAAAATACCGAATGTAGCGGCTATAGTATCTATTACCAACTTGAAATACAACATTTGAAGCAGTTGCGGTGAATAATGTCGCTAAAATCATCAAAATACCGAATATCGGGAGGTATCGCTATATGGGGGCTATACGAAGAGGTGGACCTGCACAGACAATCTTCTGTCGCAAATACTTCAAATACCAAATATGAAACAATTCCGGTCAATAATGTCGCTAAAATCATCAAAATAGCGAATGTCAGGAAGTACCGCTGTATGGGGGCTTTACGAAGAGGTGGACCTGCACAGACAATTTTCTCTCATAGGCTGTAGTATCCATTACGAACATCAAATACCAAATTTGAAACAATTCCGTTGAATAATATCGCTAAAATCATCAAAATACCGAATATCGGGAGGTACCGTTACATAGGGGCTATACCTAAACGTGGACCTACATGGTCCATTTTCAATACCAAAAGTCCTGCAGACATAATGTACATTTAAGTACAATTTTATTAACCTACTTCATTTCGTTTGGACGGACGGACATTGCTAAATCGACATAGAGTTTTATTGTGATCAAGAATATATGTACTTTGTGGGGTCTAAAATGTATATATCGTGGTGTTACAAATGGAATAACAAACTTAATATACCCTCCATACTATGGTGGAGGGTATACAAACGCATGTCAAAAAATTATTTTAATAAACGGCTATTGACGGAGGTTATACATCTATCGGCAAAACCCGACTGATTCTTTCTAACTTGTTGTAAAGAGATTATAGTTCCCAATTTTGTTTACAATTTTAAAAATAATAGCATCATGGAATGCCGTTGTCGAAAATACATTATATTTAATATGTTATCTAAGAATATTGACTTCAATATATGTTTGTCATTCTTTACACATTGTTTCTTTTGTTACTGAGGATAAAAAGAACAACTTTCACACAAAATATAATTAAAATTGCATATTCTGCAAAATAATTTCAGAATTCTATGATTTATAAAAGCTTAAACGACATTTGTATTTGCACCCAAAGCAACAGTTTTTCTTTGATTGCTTTTGAGATGTGTCATAGCTGTTAATATTGTTTTCAATATGGGCCCGGCAAAATCTACTGTTTACAAAAATGAAAAAAAAAAAAAAAACAAGTAATCAAAGGCTATAGTCGTGCGAGGTCGAGCATGTGATAGCCTACAACACTACAATATGTTAGAAGCCCCCTTAAGTCCAAATCCATTTTGGAAGATTTCGTTTTTTGAAAAAGATCATAGAGTCCTGTCCGATGTTACCCTTATCTTTTTGATCGATGACATTTGTCCAATATTTACACTCTCTGTCGTGCTGATAGTTATTCTAAACAATTTCACACAAAAGTTAACCTCCATCTTACTTGCTAAATATAACCCAATGGTCATCCAAAATGTTCGACTTCTTCCCTGTCCTTAACTCTCTTCTCAAACAAAATTCCGTGTCAATTGGTTTTCAATTATATAAGGTTTGTGGATTCTTTTTTTGGAAAATGTCGAAATATGCGTGAGGTAACAGATATAAGGAACCGGAGTATTCCATTTTTATACCTCATCTAACAAAGATAAAAATATTGGTATGTGCAAAATTTGAAGAAAATCGAAAATCCAATTTTATGTGAAATTATAAATTTCGATGGATTACATATTCATATCTGATATCTGGTTAAGAAAAACATTTAAATATAGCGAGTTGTAAGGAATCGTCGACTTGTTTCGCAAGTTATGACAGATAAAAGTATTGAAAATTGTGACTCTTTGTGGGTTAGGTACCAGAAAAGGTTCGCAGATATATCATCTTCTAAATAGATCCTGCGTTAACAAATATATTTGGATGTGTGAAATTTGAAGAGAGTTGGATGCATATCTCGAATTCTTTGAGCGTTTTGTTTTTAAACCCTATATGATGGGTGTATCAGAAGAAATGGTCCGATCTCCACCATCTCTATGACAGTTCTTGTGTTAATGGAAATATTAAGATGTACCAAGTCTGAATGGAATCGGATGTTAATTTCCCGTTTTATGAGCTTCATGGATATTCAAAATGTTGATGAGCAGGTATCAGAAGAAGTGGGCCGATATATTCCATCTTCACACCAGACCTTGGGTTAATACAACAATTGTGATGTGTGTAATTTAAAGAGAACTGGATGCTTATTTCGGATTTTTTAATCGTTTTGGTTTTTCAAAACTTTAACCCTTTGTAGGGGAGGTACTACAACGAATGGTACGATCTCTGCCAGATCTTGTTTTGATGGAAATATTGAAATATGCTAAGTCTGAATGTTTATTTCGCGTTTTATGAGATTCGTGGACATTCAAAACTTTGATCCTTTGTGGGGGACGTATCTGAAGGAGTGCACCGATAAAAAATAAAAAAAATATTATGATGTGTGTAATTTGAAGGGAACCGGATGCTAATTTCGGGTTTAATAATTGTTTTGGTTTTTTTATACTTTGACCCTTTGTGGGAGAGGTACTAGAAGAAATGGTCGAATCTCTACCATCTTTATAACCGGTCTTATATTGTATAGAAATATTGAGATATGCTAAGTTTGAATGGAATCGTATGATAATTTCGTGTTTTATTGGATTCATGGACATTCAAAATGTTGACCCTTTTTTTGGGGAGCTCCCAGAACGAGTGCACCGATATTTCCTATCTTCACACCAGACCATGGATTGATAAAAATACTGTCATGTGTGTAACTGGAAGACAATCGGACTCATGCATCACATTTTATAAGAGTTATAATTATTCCAATTTTTGACCGTTTGTGGGGGAGGTACTTGATGGAGTGGAGCGATATTGTCCACACCTGACCTAGGACTGATACAAATATATGGTATACGATATGCAACGTTGGAGCAAAATCGGATTATCCTTTCTCTTTCTGTGCAGTAAGTTATTTTAAATGAAAATGTTGACATTTTGTGGAGAAGGAACCAAAAGGAGTGAACCGACATTGCCCATCTCCGAACTCGATCTAAGTTTGCCAATAATGTTACGATGTACCAAGTTTGGATTAAATCGGATATTCCCTTCGAGAGTTATCGTGCACACCAACCAGCCAGACAGACGGAGGGACGGACATCTCTAGATCGACCACGGATTTTGTACAAAGAGACCCAGGGTTTAAAAATGATAGCCATATGACTGAGGATATACAAAATCCCATGCGATAACATGGGACGAAGATATATATGCACCAAACGTGTAATATCAGCCGGAATACGTACGATCAGATTGGACCTGAAAATGAGTATGCCAAATTTGATCGAAATTAGTTCAGATAGGCCTATAGCTCCCATATATATTGTTCATCCGATTTGTTATTTTTGTCCTCCGCAGCCGTAATATGCACTCTGTAACAACAATATTTGGGGAAATATATCAAATACAGCTCAGAAATACATTTGCTAAATTTTATCGAGATCGGTTCAGATTTGGATATAGCTCCCATATATAACTTCGTCCGATATACCTTTTATTGTGCACCAAACGTCTAATTTTTGTCCAAATGGTATGGAATTTGGCACTTACGACCGAATTGAGTCAAGAAGCTAGTATGTCAAATTTGGTGAAGATATGTTCAGATATAGCTATAGCTCCCATATATATTGTTCATTCGATTTGTTATATATGTTACCCACAGCCGTAATATGCACTCCGTAACAACGATATTCAGGGAAATACATCAAATATAGCTCAGAAATAGCTTTGCCAAATTTTATCGAGATCGGTTCCAATTTGGATATAGCTCCCATATATATCTTTATCCGATTTCAAATTAATTGTGTACCAAATGGGCAATACAAGTCCGAAATTAAAAGATACAAATGCTTCGGTATATTTAGTCCTTTGAACTTTAAATTATAATTATAATCATAGCGTGTATGTTTGAATTCTCCCATAAAAACTTTTAATTGTTATGCGGAGCTCTTCTAAATTAGCAAAGTGGTGTAGGGTATTATAAAGTCGGCCCCGTCCAACTTTAAGACTTTCTTTACTTTTATCGAGGTGTTACATAATTTTTGGCCCATTCAAACCTATAATACCTCCAACGCATAGTGTTGTAGGGTATAACATTCCGTCGGAAAATACTGCTAAAATCATAAAAACACCGATTATAGTGAGGTATCGTTATATTGGGCCTATACGAAAACGAGGATCTGTAAATGGAATTTTCGTCATAGGCCATTGCGATATTTAAATATGAAACTTGAAACAATTCCGGCGAAAGATTTCGCTAAAATTATTATAATACCGAATGTAGGGAGGTAGCGCTATATGGGAGCTATCCGAAGATCTGGGCCTGCAAACGCCAATTTGTGTCATAGGATGTGGTACCCATTTGGGAACTTCAAATGTTCAAAGTTTAGTATTTGGAATTCGTAACGGATACTACAGCCTGTCAGTGCAGGTCCACGTCTTCGTATAGCCCTCATATAACGGTACCTCCCGATATTCGGTATTTTGATGATTTAAGCGACATTATTCACCGATGTTTTTGAAGTTTCGCATTTAAATATTATGATAAAAGTTGCCTATGCAGGTCCGCTTCGTCGTATTTTTATCAGTTTTTATTTTTTGAAAATTGCCAAATTTTGTTCCAAATAGTGGAGGGTATTTAAAGTTCGGTCTGGCCGAACTTACAACTTGTTTGCTTGTTTTGCCATAGCTTTTATTTGGACTGACTGTAGAGTGCAACAAATCTACTAATCCATAATAACAACATTGGTAAATGGTTCGTTTGAATCCATCAATTCTGGATGTAATATAATCTTGAAAGTAAAAACTGAATATTGTTGCACATTTTGTGTGTTGTTGTTTGTTTTCAAATAGCGACATTGGTGCAGATGATGGTATCTCACGATCGCGTTCATCCAACAAGTTACTAACGGCGTTAGTAATGGTAATGATGATGGAATTGATGTATCGATCTTGTCAGCTATTACACATACAACTCATCCATTTTATGGATATTATCGGCTGGTTTTACTGTCTCCAACGAGCTTTGGTGTTACGTTGCTGGTAGTACAGACTTACGGCTTGTGTTGTTCTTTTTATTGTGGGCGCAGATTTATAATCAAAAAAATATTACTTTTATATTTCGATGAAACACACACAGGCAGACTCAGCACCATGACGGAGAGTCTAGCGGATAGAGACCCCGCCCGCCTATCTTTGGTCAGTTATACACACACACACCCGTTGAATGACATTTTTGGCATGAACTTGCCTTGGTTAGCCGGTGGTATCTAGTGTCTTACATATGTCTATCATTACGAGCGAGTGCGTCTTCGAGTTGTGCTGCGGACTGAACTGAACAGGCCCATTTATTAGCAAATACCTACCTCTGGCTGTATGGCTGGCTGGCTTACTTCTTTGTCTTCTTTGACGCTTTAACGTCATAATCTTCTAACTGTTGAGCATCTAACTTGTGAACTTTTGGCGATGGACTGACTGACAGACTGGCTGCCATGGCTTTGGCTAGTTATTCTGAATTTTTGAATTCAACTATAAATGCGTGCGCTGCCAGCCAAACACTAAACAGTTCTAATTGTACCAGCGGCAACCACAGTTGTACGCGGCGGATTTTGATTTCCTTTTCGTTGCTTCGTTCAATTTGCATATTTTGTTGAAAATACCTGAGATTCGCACGGAACACAAACGAATAATAATTTAAACGCGAATTAAGTGAAGAAATCGGAAAAAAATCCCATCAACAATTTATTAGCCATAGAAACGCAGCGGAGGAAGCCAAAAGGTGCCATTCAAAATGGTCAGTGTACGTTTGTGAATATTTGTCTAAAATGTTTCTGACATTAGTGAACTGAACGCAGCAGATCCATTAATAATTAAAAAAAAAAAAAGTTGAATAATAAATTTGATTGTGGCAAATGATGATGTGTCTCAGTTGTCCTTGGAGAAGTTTAATGTGTGCTTCGTATTTTTTGTTTTGCTTTTTTTTTGCATGAACGTGAGAAAAATTTTATCCAAGTGGCAAAAGCTTAACAAGGATCAAGGCAAACCTTTTTTTTTATGATTGATAAATGTTAATATCGGCAATTGTAATAACAATGTGAATGTGTGTGATTCAGATTTATGGTTTAATGCTGTGAAGCCTTTTTTATGTGATATCTCGAATAATAACATCGATATAATGAAAAAATCCCTCCCTAAATAAAAACCAAGTAAAAAGGGCGTTAAAATGCTTAATTATTGGGAAATCAGTTGTCTTGAGATCGGTGGAATTGAAGTGATGGGACCCCTATGTCAAAACCTTTAAAAATACCATTCAGTTGAAAATATGTGGTTTGGACTTTTCAAATACCTATTATTTGGGGACTGGCGTTATATTCCAAAAATGTCGACCTTCATTCAACAGTTATTGCAAAGGATGTTTTCTACTCGATGAGATTTTAAAATTCCAATTCCAGCAACTATGGCTGTATCGACTTGTGGTCAACAGGTGTCCCTAAATGAACGGTCTAACCTAAGCATATATCAAAATGCGGACAGGTTGTAAACAAATTTTGCGATCTGAATTTTTTCCAGTAAAAATCTAACACGTTAAAGCACTCTGAGAGCACAATTTTTAATTTTTTTTTTAATTTTATTGAAGGAAAGCAAAAAATGTCGGAAATAGCATCACATTTTAAAATAAGTTTAGATTTGTTCGAATTGGCACGAATTATGGCCTTCAAACGGCCTATAAAACCATCACACGCTGCCTGAATGTTGCTCTGCGGTATTTTGGTCCATTCCCGGCGAAGCGTTTGCTTGAGGTGATCGACACTTTGGTATTTCTTAAGTGCCAACCTTGTTTTTCAAAATACCCCAGATACAATAGTCCAACGGATTGGAATCCGGAGATTTTGGTGGTCATTGTGCGCTGGAAATGGAGCGACGGACCTCATTTCGTAACCATTCTTGGTTGGCGCGTGCTGAGTCCTGTTGGAATGTCCAAGGTCTGCGGCCAAAATGTTTGCGTGCCCAAGGCCCTCCCTTTTACACCCTCCAGAACATTTTCGAACTATAAAACCGTCACACGCTGCCCTAATGTTGCTCTGCGGCATTCTGGCTCATTCCCGGCGAAGCGCTTGCTTCAGGTGATCGACACTTTGGTATTTTTTTAAGTGACAACCTTGCTTTCCAAAATACTTCAGATACAATAGTCCAACGAATTGGTATCCGGAGATTTTGGTTGGCTGGAAATGAAGCGAGGAACCTCATTTTGTAACCAGAATATTTAATTTTATATTCGGCCATTTATTCTGATGCCCCGGTCTATTAATACGAGCGGAGAGCGACCATCGGCTGTTATGGCGGCCCACACCATCACCATGGCCGGCGCTTGAGTTCTGGTGGCCAACCGAAGGTGCACATTTTCAGCTGACCTCTTTGGCAAGTAAACATGAGCATTCTGCTTGTTTACAAACTGCTGGACAACGAATGTTTTCTCATCGGAGAAAACCAATTTCGGCAGTTCACCACTTTCGTCCAAACGAAGCAACTCTTAAGCTCTTTTGGGTCTATTTTCTTTCTGTTGTGGTGTAAGTTCTTGGACTTTTTGGAATTTCAATGGCTTTACCCCGAGCTCATTTTTCAATATTAGCCGAATGGAATATTGCGATATGTTCAGCTCACGAGCCATTTTTCGGTCACTGTGACGCGGGTTTCGATTTTTTTTTCGCTTCTTTACTTTTCGAACCATTTTTGCTGATGTTGCTGTTTTCTTCCGTCCACTTCCTTGAGGTCGGACTACGCTACCAGTATCATGGTAACGAGCGATGGTACGAGACACAAAAGATTTATTCACTTTTAAATTCTGGAGTGCTCTAACGATAGCCACTTGTGGTTTTCCAGCCAAATATAAAGAAATCACACTGTCACGCTTGAATTCCATCACGAATAACTTTTTTTCTGGAAAATTCTTACCAAAATGCTTTTTTACGCTGGTAAACAATATAATGAGCTGACGCTGGAATAATTTTCACAGCTGTCGAACGAGTGGCTCAGAAATAACAGCAGTCTGAAATTGCCTGCAGTTTTTTCATCTCACCCTGTATATTTTCGGCTTTTCGATTCCCACTCTAAATTTTCAAACAGCAATTCAAAAAGAGTGAAGAGTAAATCACTCCCTCTTGTGAGCAAGTTTCGCTCCCAAGAGAAATTAAGAAAATCTGTGCTCTGAGTAGGACATAGTAACATGATAGCTTTCGTCTGATTGGTCGGTATGCCAAGCTTAAAGGATTATAATTATCTAATTCTACCCTACACTACATAGTGCTAAGGGTATTATGTCTTTGAGCATTTGTTTGTAACATGGAGAAGGAAGCGAGATAGACCCATAGTTACTTTTGAGGATCTTCATAGAATCACTTTTTGAGCCGATTTATGCATCTCAGTCCGTCCGTCCGTCATTGTATGCTTGTGAACAAAATGCAGGTCGCATTTATTATCCGATTGAGTTGAAATTTGTCAAATAATATTTGTTTGGCCCAATGCGAACCCCAACCGATTTCTGGTTAATTGTGCACCAAAAGTACTGAAATTTGGAACTTCGACTGAATTCAGTCTAAAAGCAAGTACATCGAATTCGGAGAAAATCGGTTCGGATATAGCTCCCATATATATGTTTCATCCGATTTGGTGTTGAAGTCCCTTACATTTGTAATTTGCATTCGACAACAATGATATTTGAAACCAGATATCTTATAGAGCTCGGAAATACCTTTGCCAAATTTAATAGGGAACGGCTAAAATTTGGATGCAGCTCCAATATATCCTTAATCCGAATTCATATTTATTGTGCCATTATATGGCTAATATCAGTCAAAATGGAGTGAATTTCGGGATGTACGTTTCCATTTTGTGGAACTCGGCTCCGATATATGTTTTTTAATATAATCCTTTTCGAAGTGATATCCTACACTATAAAGCAATCTTATTTGGTATTAAAGATTAAAATCCGTCTCCGTCAAATTTAGTGAAAATCGATTTAGAATTGTATATGTCTCCCATATATTAGTTCCCTCTGAAACCAAACTGTAACTTCTCTAAAGCCAAATATTGATAGGTGGCATGATCTACTTCAAATAAATTCTTTGTTATGGGAGCTCTACTAATGCATAGTGGTGTAGGGTAGCGTATAGTCGGCCCCGCCCGACTTTTGACCTTTCCTTACTGGTTTTGCTATTATTTCTTGTCTCATATTCTAAACTGTACGGGTAATATCTGCTAGTATGTCCAATTATTTTTCATTTTCAGAAAGCGTAACTCCATGTAAGATTTCGAGACGTTCGGCTCATGGCATGACCTTTTGATTTCAATTTAAACAAGTAAAAAAGCTGTAAGTTCGGCCGGGCCGAACTTTTAATACCCTCCACCATTTGGTACAAATTTGGCATTTTCTAATAAAAAAAATCCGTTAAAAATTCTGTTAAAATCTTAAGAATACCGAATGCTTATACGACGACGTGGGGCAGCATGGGCAACTTTTGTCATAAGTTATTACACTATTTAAATGCAAAACTTGAAGAAAAATCTGTTTATAATCTAGCTAATATCATTAAAATACCGAATATGGGGGGTACCGTTATATGGGGGCTATACGAAGACATGGACCTGCACAGACAATTTTCTGGCATGGGCTGAAGTATCCATTCCGAAATTCACATGCGAAATTTGAAACAATCCCGGTAAATAATGTCGCTAAAATCATCAAAATACCGAATATCGGGGGGTACGGTATATGGGGGCTATATGAAGACGTGGACCTATATGGCCCATTTTCTGTTTTATGCTGCAGTATCTATTACGAACTTCAAACACCAAATTTGGAACGATTTCGCTGAATAATTTCGCTAAAATCATTAAAATACCGAATATCGGGGGGTACCGTTATATGGGGGCTATATGAAGAAGTGGACCTACATGGCTCATTTTTTGACTTAGGATGTAGTATCCATTACGAAGTTCAAATACCAAATTTTAAACGATTCCGGTAAACAATGTCGCAAAAATCATAAAAATACCGAATATCGGGGGGTACCGTTATATGGGGGCTACACGAAGACATGGACCTGCACAGATAATTTTCTGTTTCAGGCTGTAGTATTCATTACGAACTTCAAATGCCAAATTTGAAACAATTCCGGCGAATAATGTCGCTAAAATCATAAAAATACTGAATATCGGGAGGTACAGTTATATGGGGGCTATATGATAACTTGGACCTACATGGCCCATTTACGAACTTAACCTGCCTACTGGCAAAATATACATGTGTGCAAAATTTTAGCCTTCTATCTCAATTTGTTCGAAAGATAGCGTGATTACAACAGACAGACAGACAGACAGACAGACGGACAGACAGACAGACAGACAGACACACAGACAGACAGACGGACATGGCTAAATCGTCTTAGAATTTTACGCTGATCAAGAATATATATACTTTGTTGGGTCTGACATGAGTATTTCGAGGAGTTACAAACGGAATGACAAAATTAATATACCCTCCATAGTATGGTGGAGGGTATAAAAAATTAGGTCGAAAATACACAAGAGCTTGATACATCTGAAAGTTTTATCCGCCATTTCCAAAAAAATTATTTTCTTTTGATGGACATTTAAAAATATGAACAAAATTTTGGCACATCTACAGCTTCAGTTTAGGATATCAAGAGTCATAAAAATTACTGAATTTCTCCTCTGTGACTATCCTAGGATGACATTTTACGGAAAATTCCATGTGACGAACTTTTATCAAATTATGAAATTGAAATTGTTAAGAAATAATATTTAATTGAAACTTCAATACATTTCTCCTCTCACTTACAGAAATGTGTGCTCGCTCTAGTCGCCCTGGTGGCCTGTGTAGGTGCTGATGTCTCTCACCTTGCCGGCAACTCCTACTTGCCACCACATTCCGTATCGGCTCAATCACGTACCGTTTCATTTTCGCCCTCATCCGGATACACAGCAGGCAATGTGGTGAGCGGTAATGCCTATTCCGCAGCAAATGGTGGTTTTAATGCAGGAAAAACTGGTTTCTCATCTGCCACTGGAAATACTGGTTATTCAACTTCATCATCTCGTGGATTTAATTCGGGTGCATATCAACAGCAGCAACAAACAGGTTTTGGTGGTGTCGCCAGCGGTTACTCAACCGGTGCTAAACAGGCTTATACTGCTCCGGCTGTCCAAAAGACCTTTACATCCCAAACATATAGCGCACCAGCGGCTGCTGTCAAACAAAGTGTGCAACACACCTATAGTGCTCCTCTTACCCAACAGACCTATAGCTCCCAAAAGACCTTCTCCGCTCCCAGCGCCCAACAGACCTATTCTGCACCTGGTAAATCTTATAATAGTTATCAATCTTATACTTCATCGGGAGCTGGAAGTCAAAAAACTTTTAACGCTCCAGCTGCCCAAACTGTTACTTATTCAAGCAATTCTGCTCAACAAACCTACTCTGCCCCTGCTGCTCAAAAGATAACCTACTCGGCTCCGGTTGTACAACAAACCGTGTCCGGTCCTGGTAAATCCTACAACAGTTATCAATCCTATACGGCCCCTAAATCGTTCACCACTTCAACGGTTCAAAAATCTGCCAATAATGTTGATAGAAACTATTTAGCTCCCAGTTCGCAGCAGAGCTATAAATCGACTACTACTACACAAAGTTATACTGCTCCAGCCATTCAAAAATCCACTTTCACAACTGGAGGTAGCCAACAATCTATAGCTGGACCTGGTCAATCCTATAACAGCTATCAGTCGTATACAGCTCCAGCTGCTCAAAAGACTTCCTTTAGTACTTCTCAACAAACTTCTGGCGGTGCCTCAAAATCCTTCCAATCTTATACTGCTCCTGCTAGTACGAGTCAAAAGGTAACTTACACATCAGGAAGTACTTCCCAGCAAGCCATTGCGGGTCCTGGTAAATCCTACAATAGCTATCAATCTTATACTGCTCCTGCTAGCCAAAAGACAACTACTTACACAAGCAGCTCTCAACAAGCCAATGCTGGACCTGGTCAGTCTTATAACAGTTATCAATCTTATACCGCTCCAGCACCGCAAAAGGTAACCTACACCAGTGGCTCACAACAGACCAGCTCGGGACCCGGCCAGTCATACAACAGTTATCAATCGTACACAGCTCCTGCCAGCCAAAAGGTTACTTACAGCGCTCCTGCCACAGTTCAGAAGACCTACACCTCTACTTCATCCCAACAATCTTATACAGCTCCTGCTCCCCAAAAGGTCACCTATACCAGCAGTTCCCAAAAAACCAGTTCCGGACCTGGTCAATCATACAACAGCTATCAATCTTATACTGCTCCTGCTGCTCAAAAAGTCACCTACACAAGTGGCGCCCAACAGACTGTTGCTGCTGCTGGACCTGGCCAGTCTTATAACAGTTATCAGTCCTATACTGCTCCTGCCACACAAAAGGTTACTTACAGCGCCCCTACTGTCCAGAAAACCTATACAACCAGCTCTACTCAACAAGCCTACTCTGCTCCAGTTGTTCAAAAATCCACATTCACAAGCTCTAGCGGTTCGCAACAATCCTTTGCTGGACCTGGTCAGTCTTATAACAGTTATCAGTCCTATACTGCTCCTGCAACACAGAAAGTAACTTACACTGCTCCTGCTGTCCAAAAGACCTTTACATCCTCCTCGACACAACAAGCCTACACTGCTCCAGCTGCCCAGAAAACTACATTCTCAAGCTCTAGCGGTTCGCAACAATCCTTTGCTGGACCTGGTCAATCATATAACAGCTATCAATCTTATACTGCTCCTGCAACCCAGAAAGTAACTTACACTGCTCCTGCCGTCCAGAAGACCTATACAACCTCCTCGACACAACAAGCCTACACTGCTCCAGCTGCCCAGAAAACAACATTTGCAAGCTCTAGTGGCGCCCAACAATCCTTTGCTGGACCTGGTCAATCATACAACAGCTATCAGTCTTATACTGCCCCAGTTTCGACAGGAGCAAGTGGAGCTGCATACACCGCCTCCTCGTCTTCATCGTCAGGCGGTACCAAATATGCCGCCGATGGTGGTTACATCTATTAAATTGTGATCTGTTATTTTTTTGAATTTTTTCTCTCAAATCTGCGACAAAATTCGAATTGTTATACGAATTAAATAGGAATACTATCTATCATTCGGAATATTTCTAATCTATGTTACGGAATGTTAATTGGTATATCTTACAAACAAAAAATAAATACAAAAACAAATATTTTCGAAAATTATTGTTGTTGTTTTTATACCCTACAACACTATGGGTACCTCGAAATATTGCTCCGGCACATAGGAATGGGAAGGGTGAGATAAAAAAACTGCAGCAAAGTCAAAAGCCATAATTTTTACATTTTTTTTAAATTTTATTGAATTAGGTTTCCAAAATACTCCAGACACAATAGTTCAACGGATTGGTATCCGGAGATTTTGGTGGCCATTGTGCGCTGGAAATGAAGCGAGGAACCTCATTTTGTACCCATTCTTGGGTGGCGCGTGTTGAGTGCGATGGTGCTGAGTCCTGTTGGAATGTCCAAGGTCTGCGGCCAAAATATTTGCCTGCCAAAATGTTCGCGATAATATTCGGCATTTATTCTGATGCCACGGTCGATTAATACGAGCGGAGAGCGACCATCGGCTGTTATGGCGGCCAACACAATCTCCATGGCTAGCGCTTGAGTTCTGGTGGCCAACCGAAGGTGCACATTTTCAGCTGACCTCTTAGGCCTCTTTTTTTCTGTTACGGTGTAAGTTCTTGCATTTTTTGGAATTTCAATGCCTTTACCTCGAGCTTTTTTTCAATATTTGCCGAATGGAATATTGCGAAATGTTCAGCTCACGAACTATTTTTCGGCCTCTGCGACTAGGGTATCGATCAATTTGCTTCTTTATTTGTCGAACCATTTTTGCAGATGTTGCTGTTTTCTTCCGTCCACTTCCTTGACGTCGGGTTTACGCTACCAGTATCACTGTAAGGAGCGATGGTACGAGACATAAAAGATTTATTCACATTTCAATGCTTGAGTTCTCTAACGATAGCCACATGTGATTTTCCAGCCAAATATAAAGTAATCACACTATCACGCCTGAACTCCATCATGAATAACTTTTTTTCTGGAAAACTCTTAGCAAAATGCTTTTGAACGCTTATAAACCATATAATGAGCTGTCACTGGAATCATTTTAACAGCTGTTCGGACGAGTGGCTTAGAAATGACAGCGGTCTGAAGTTGGCTGCAGTTTTTTTCATCTAACCCTGTAAGCCTCATAAACTACAAAATAATTTACCAAAGTTTCTTTTGAAACCCGAAGGTTCAAGATGTCAAAGCTTTGCATGTTTATGTATTTATACCAACCATATATGTTAATACCCTCATAATACTTCCCCAAGGGTCAAAATGTATTAATAACAAGTAAGCAAAGGCTATAGTCGTGCGGGGCCGACCATGTGATACCCTACAACACTACAATATGTTCGAAGTCCCCTTATATCCAAATCCATTTTGGAAGATTTCGTTTTTGAAATAATGCCAGAGAGCCCTGCCCAGAAGTTACCCTTAGGTGTTTTGATACGGAGAATTTGGCCAATATTTATGCACTCCGTAGTGTTGTTAAGTATTCAAAATAATTGCACACGAAAATTGTGGTCCCTTTTACAGCTAAATATAATCCAATGGCCATCCAAAATGCTAGACTTCTTCCCTGTCCTTAACTCTCTTCCGATGCGAAATTCTGTGTCGATTAGTTTTCACAATTGAACGACTACAAAATTAGAAAAATTTCATTTTTTAGCCATTTAAACCTCTAAATGTACATCCTAAGAACAGTAGTCTTCAATTCCGACCCTACCCCTATGCAAAATTTCGTGAGGATCGGACGATAATTGCTACGTAGATATAATACCCTCAAAACGTAATGTTGGGGGTGTAAAATTTTGGAAAATTTAAAATTCAAAATTGTAAGTCAAATTGAAAAAATCGCATGCGATAAAAAAATATGAGAAAAACGTGACAAAAATGGAAAAAATGAAACAAAAGATATAACTTTTTTTATTGGTATATTATCCCACGATTTTCTTAGATTTTATCCTTTTCTGGCAAGAGACCATTCCGAATTGATGGGAATTGTGAAAATCGGCCCAGCGATTCTTGATTTATAAGCAGAATAATTAAGATCAATTTTTTACATGTATATTGTATTTATTTTGCTATATATCCGATTTATTGGCTATTAGCATCACTTAGTGATCAGGAGTTATCTTTCAATGTATTTGTGACTTGACTGGGATTAAAAATATTCGCGGTTTAGTGAAATTTTCCCATTTTCTAACATAAAAGTTAGGGTCTATTTTACCCGCTAATTATTGTCCGATGGGCGCCCAAATTGGTAGGTTTCTGCCCAGTCCAAAACTCTAACTCCATATAAATATAACTATAGAGCAACTGCAAAATCAGGAAAGTTTTCTGGTTTTGGTCCATTTCAACCCCTAAATATCGTGCGAGCATCTCCAAAAACAATAGGGTTCTATTCTGACCTTAACCCCACGTCCATTTTCAATTTCGTGAGGATCGGTTCATAATTGCGACCTGTAGCTTGATTACAAATTAACATGGACAGACGCACGGACGGATATACATAGCTAGATCAACTCAGCTCGGCGAGATAGGAAGATCCATATATACTTTCCTATGTGGGAAACCAATATTTCGTGGTGTTACATAATTTTTGGCCCAATGAAACTTATAATACCCCCACATAGTGTTGTAGGGTATAAAAAGTTGCATATTTAATCCATATCACCTTCCCATATATGATGAGATCACCACTAGATACTCTAGGTTTCTATTCTGGTTGGACGTTTCTTCTACACAAGATCGGTCCATTACTGAGCCTGAAGGTTGATATGAATATGGGAACACCAAAAAGGAGGTCTGGATGATTATTTCCCACAGTTGGTGTAGGATATAATAATTTAAGGTGTGGGCCTGTAAATCAAGGGTGAACTCTTTAACATGGCGAATACGAGATTCAGCATAATTTTGGTAATGGTTTGATCAGGATGGTTATTAAACTTTCGTGAAATGTAAAGAAGTTTCATCTGAATCATATGTGTGAAAAGCAGTAAGTTTGGCCAGGCCGAACTTTGAATACCCTCCAACATTTGGAACAAATTTGGAAATTTTAAAAAATAAAATCCGTTAAAAATTCTTAAAAGTACCGAATATAGCCGTTATACTGGGGGTCTATACGACATGGACTTACATGCGCATTGTTTGTCATAAGCCATTGAAATAAATGGTGAATATCATAATTCCGTATTTAGGGAGGTACCATTATATCGGAGCTATACGAAGACCTGGACCTGCACAGACAATTTTCTGTTACAGGCTGTAGCTTCCATTACGAACCTCAAATACGACATCTCAAACAATTTGGGTGAGTATTGAACCTAAAATCGTCAAAATACCGTATAGAGGGAGGAACTGATATATGGGGCCAAAACGAAGACCTGGACCTGCATAGACAATTTTCTGTCACAGGCTGTAGCATCCATTACAAACTCCAAATACGACATCTCAAACAATTTCGGTAGGTATTGTATCTAAAATCGTCAAAATACCGAATATTGGGAGGTACCGTTATATGGGGGCTATACGAAGACGGGGACACAGACAATATTTTGTCATAGGCTGTAGCTCCATTTCGAACTTCAAATACCAAATTTGAAAAAATTCCGTTGAATAAAATCATCAAAATACCGAATATCGGGAGGTACGGTTATAAGGGGCTATATTAAAAGGACCTACATGGCCCATTTACGAACTTAACCTGCCTACTGGCAAAATACACATGTGTGCAAAATTTTAGCCTTCTATCTCAATTCGTTCGAAAGATAGCGTGATTACAACAGACAGACATACGAACAGACAAACAGACAGACGGCTATCGCTAAATCGAATAGAATATAATTTTGCGCTGATCAAGAATATATATACTTTGTTGGGTCTGACATGAGTATTTCGAGGAGTTACAAACGGTATGACAAAATTAATATACCCTCCATAGTATGGTGGAGGGTATAAAAATGGTGGATATATCACATCTTAAGACTAGATTCAACATTTAAGGATTTGATTTGAAATTTGATTAAAATCGCCGATGTGAAAGTTTTCGAGAGCGACGAGTATTAAAATTTATACCCTTTCTGGGGGAGGAAACCACATAAAGTGGGCCGACGTTTGTACATTGTCGCGCCTCGATGAACTCCGAATATTAAATTACAGTTTCTCAAAACTATTCAAAACCTGTAGGTTTTATGGAAAGATTAAAAAGCGGTAGTAAAACAAATTGCTTTCAATGATGTTGGAAATATAGAGAGGGCCCTAAGCAATAAAAATAAGAAAACATCCTGTCCAAAAATGTGAATATCTACTGAAACTTTTAACCTCCACCCTCTTATGAATTCAGCTGTTTTGTAGTGCATCGGTGTTTATTTAAAAAAGTAAATGTCATTTGAATTTTTAGTTCCATCGAATCAGCATGCTCCGTGCTCACATATTGTAATTTCTTAATGTGCCTTTTGAAGAAAATCAGTTCTAGTTGAAATAATAGCCGGACGAAGCAATGTGGTGGTGGTAACTGGAGTTAAATGACGCACCACAGCAGGAGCAGCGTATTGAACTACGGGAACCGTTACTGGAACTGAGGCAGCTTGGATGATTTCACGTGTTACAGTCACAGGAACGGCATAACGAGCCACTGGAACAGTTGCCAGCGGCACCACGTTTCTGGTGTAGGTGGTCGAAGCAACGAATGGTGTTGCCAACAAACATAACAATGGAATCAATATGGATTTCTGTGAAAAATAAACATATTAACATAAATTATATTCTAACATGTTAAATACTGATAAAGTTATAAAAATTTTCAAGTTACCATTTTTAGAAAATCGGCGACACTTGTGTTCCTTGGATGGAAGTTGTTTTAAAAACTGATGCCTATTTCGAAGAAAGTTATTATTTTTATACAAATATTTCGTTCTTTAATATTTCTTAGCGTTTCCTATTGGCTGAATTTATTTGAAATAATTGCCTAAGAAAGATTCAAATAAACAACCCAGTTTATTGTGAAAGTGCTCGTCTTTTTTGTTTGAATTATTCTCGTGCCGTGGTTTAGAAAGGTGATACAATTATAACAATAAGAATTTAATTCGTTTGTTTATCAAAAAATGAATGTTATTTCTTATTGGCATTTTTTTTGATACACTGCATAACAATAATTCATCATTCAGCGATGATTCAATTCTGCATTTTACATAGGTCTTGTTGTGATGGAGGCTACTTACTAGATTTCTAAACAAATTCAACAGTGCAGATGACATCAAACTATTTCGTTGAAATAAATATGACTAAAATCATAAAAATACTAAATATCGGGGGGACCGTTATACGGGGTTAAAGGGAAACGTAAACTATATATATATATATAGGGTAATTGTGCCTAAAGCTGGCCATAGACGAACGATAAATTCGAGCAATTTGTTGGGTTTGTGGTCGCGTTTTTACGTCTGTGGGGTAGTTTGCGAACAAATCATACGTGTGTGGGCTACTGCGCAAATTTTAAGCCATTTTGCCATTTCAGTTGCTCTTCAACCATTGTAACGAAAGGTCATGTAGTGCACACAAAAAATGGCAAGCAAAGACTTTATGATAGAATTTTTTGATGTGTTAAAAAATGAAAATGCCATTTGGCAAACAAAAAGTGAAAAATATAAAGACAAATTAGAAAAACAAAAATCATGGGAAAAACTCGTAACAAAATGGAAAATTTTTATAATCCCTTGGAGTAAGCATTTCCATATTTTTGAGCGTTGCTACATGGGAACGCTTTTTTCTTTCGAGCAGCCACTCTTCACTCCATTTTCTTTTTCTTTTTTTTTTCGATTTTTTTCTTTTCTTGTTTTTTATTTTCCATGTCGAAACATGTATATATAATTAAAAATCGTCGCACATGTTTTTTTAAGTTTCCTATCAACAGAAAAAACCAATTGTTAAATAAAAAATTTTCTGCCACAAAATTCAAACAGAAGCACAAACCGAAGTTCAAACACAAAATGAACATCATCCGCTTCGTAGCATATGCTTACTCTTCAACGTCGGCCGAATTATGATTTGTTCGAGCGTGTGTGGAGAAACGATATGCAATAAATCGCAGCAATAAATTTGCAAATCACACCAACAAATCGTTCGTCTATGGCCAGCTTAAGTTCGGCATGTCCCCACTTTTTATTTTTAAGCCCAAATATATCAAACTATTATAACTAAATGTATTTTGTTTACTTCAAATATATTGTCAGCTACCTTTGTGCACAATTTCGCTAAGAAAAGATGAATTATTCTAAAAAAATTAAATTTTTGTCTGTGAAGGTCCTCAACAATTCATATTCTTAAGAAAAGTACAATAAAGACGTCGAATCAGTTTAACTACACAAAAATATATTATTTTAATGAATTAAGTTATTATTATTATTATTATTATTATTATTATTATTATTATTATTATTATTATTATTATTATTATTATTGTTATTATTATTAATTATTCTTACAAAAAAATTGGTATGCCGACTGTTGGAAAATGCCATACCGACAATTGGCAAGTGGTGCCGACTACTGGCAAAAAAGCATTGTTTTAATAAAACTACAAATTTATGAAATTTAATAAAAAGTTATTAAAACTTTATTTATTATTGCAAAAACTATACAAAATTTCGAATCTGAATAAATTAACTTTGTAATAATTGAAATGTTCCACTCAGAATGGCGAGCGATTAAAAACCTAAAAGTGCCGACTACTGGTACACTTACCCTACATGCAATGTTTTTTGGAGGTAGAACCTCCATGTACAGAATTTAAAACAATACCCTTAGAAAAAGTGAATTTCTTTGTACATTTGTTTGTAACAGGCAAAAAGAAAAGAGATAGACCCGTAGTTCCTATTGATGATCTGCATAGAATCACATTCTGAGTCGATTTATGCATGTCCGTCCGTCCATGTATTTTTGTGAACAAAGTACAGTTCGCATTTATTACTCGATCCAGATGAAATTTTGCACAAATCATTTGTTTGGCCCAAGGCCGAACCCTATTGAAATTGGAGATAATCGGTAAAAATTCCGATTGCTTTTTATTGTGCACCGATTTGCCTTTTATTGTGCACCAAACGTGTAATATCAGCCCGAATAGTATGGAATTTTGCACATACAACCAAATTAGGCCTGAAAATAAGTAAGCCAAATTTTCGAAATCGGTTCAGATATAGCTATAGCTCCCATATATATTGTTCATCCGATTTGTTATTTTAGTCCTCCGCAGCCGTAATAAGCACTCTGTATTAACAATATTTGGGGAAATATATCAAATACAGCTCAGAAATACCTATGCTAAATTTTATCGAGATCGGTTCGGATTTGGATATACCTCCCATATATAACATCATCCGATTTACCTTTTATTGTGCACCAAACGTCTAATATTTGCCCAAATGGGATGGAATTTGGCACTTACGACCGAATTGAGTCTAAAAGCTAGTACGTAAACTCAGAAATATCCTTGCCAAATTTTATCAATATTGGTTCAGATTTGGGTATAGTTCCTATATATATCAAATGGGCAATACAATTCCGAATTTAAAAGATACAAATGCTTCGGCATATTTGGTCTTTTGAACTTCAAATAATAATTATAGTCATAGCGTGTATGATTGAATTGAATTAAATTTAATTGTTATGTGGAGCTCTACTAAATTAGCAAAGTGGTGTAGGGTATCATAAAGTCGGTCCCGCCCGATTTTAAGACTTTCTTTACTGGTTCAAATTATGACCGTGACAGCGCCTTAAATGGTTCATCTTCTCAGGCCAATTTTGGCATACTATTTTCAAAACTTTCCAAGTATTTTTGCCACCTTTGCTATAGTTTGCCCATTTTTTGATGCTAAAAAGTAAGGATTTAAAGTGGATAAACAAACTGAAACTGAAATATCCCTCAATTCAACATTGAAATTTGATGTGTGAATAAATCAGATTATGAACTTATTGTAAAACAATTAAACCCAGTAAAGAAAGATCGAAAGTCGGGCGGGGCCGACAATATGATACCCTACACCACTATGCGTGCTCTATTCCCCGTAACAAAAAAGTTTATATTGGGAATTTATGTGAAGTAGATCATACCATCTATGAACCAAAGAATTTTGCGGCATAGTGAGTGATACAACTTCGATAAGGTTTATAATAAATAATATATACTGGAGTAATAGATATATCGGATCGAGTTTCACCAATGGTAAAATTCGGTTGAATATGAAAAAATCTATTCAATTTTGGGCTGATATTACATTTATGGTGATCGATAACCGTAAAATCGGATGAAGCTTTATATCGAAGCTATATAAAAATCTGAACCGATCTCGATACATTTTGACAGAGAGTTATAGAGATATAGCTATATCTGAACCGATTTTCAACAAAATTTGATGTACTGGCTTTTAGGCTGAACTCGGTCGAAAGTGCCGAAATTTAGTTCATTTGACTTGATATTAGCCAGTTGGTGAACAAAATAATCTGACATCGGATTAAGATATATATGGGAGCTATATACTAATCTACTCCGATCTCGATATAATTTGACAGAAGTATTTTTGAGCTCCATAAGTTATTTGGTACCAAATATCATTCTTGTGGAGTGCATATGTGAGGGACTTAAAACCCCACATCGTATGAAACATATATATGGGAGCGATATATTTGAATCGATTTTCACCAAATTTGAATAATTTGTTTCGAGGATAGATTCAGACATAATTGCCAAAATTCAGTTCATTTGGACTGATATTAGCCATTTGGTGCATAATTAAACCGAAATCGGTTGAAGATATATATGCGAGCTATATCTAAATTTTAACTGATTCTTACTCATTTCAATAGGGTTCGTCCCTGGGCCAAACAAATACTGTTTGGAAATTTTCATCTCAATCGGATGATAAATGCATAACTCTTCTCAGAAAGTGATTCTATGAAGATCTTCGCTTCCTTCTCCATTACCCTTACCACTATGTGGTGTAGGGTATAAAAAAAACTAAGTTTGGAGATATACGAAAACGAGAACCTTTACAACCACGTGGACCTATATAGCCCATTTCAATGGCAAAGTCCTGCAGAAGTGAGTGAAATTTTATCAACCTACTTCATTTCGTGCAGAAGCTACAGTGATTTCCGCAGACGGATTAACATCGATAAATCGACATAGTCGCAATTTATGCGGATCAGGAATATATGCTTTGTGGGGTCTAAAATGTATATTTCCAGGTGTTAAAAACGGAATGACAAACTTAATATACTATGGTGGAGGGTATAAAAATGGTTGAAAGTGTTGAATGAGTACCATGTCAAATTTCTTGCACCCACAGAACGATAGGCATCATTGTCATTAAACTTTTAGCTGGGTTTATATTTTTGTTGTATTTTTTATCGCTGTCAACTTTATCTCATGTTTATGTATGTGTTTGGTTATCTTAATTTTGGGGCGAATTAAGAGCTCCATAATGACTGCCTAAAAGTATGCAGTGGCATGTGTTTACTTCTTCTGCGAAATAGGGAGGAACTTTGCAATGTAAACATTTAAAAGGCCGATATATGTGTCTGTTATTTTTATACCCTCCACCATAGTATGGAGGGTATATTAAGTTTTATCATTCCGTTTGTAACACCTCGAAATATACATTTTAGACCCCACAAAGTATATATATTCTTGATGTCCGATGTCCGTCCGTCAGTCCGTCTATCCGTCTGTGGAAATCACTCTAGCTTCCCAACGAAATGAAGTAGGTTGAAAAAAATTTTACTCACATATATATTATGTCTGCAGGACTTTTGATATTGAAAATGGGCCATGTAGGTCCACGTTTTGGTATAGCCCCCATATAATGGTACCTCCCTATATTCGGTATTTTCATGATTTATGCGATATTATTCACCGGAAATGTTTCAAATTTGGTATTTGAAGTTCATAATGGACACTACAGCCGTGTGCAGGTCCACGTCTTCGTATAGCCCCCATATAACGGTATCTCCCGATATTCGGTATTTTGTTGATTTTAGCGACATTATACCCCGCAATTGTTTTAAATATGGTATTTGAAGTTTGTAATGCATACTACAGCCTATGGCAGAAAAATGTCTGTACAGGTCCACGTCTTCGTATAGCCCTCTGTGCAGGTCCAATTTTTGGAAAATGCGAAATTGGAATGTGCGAATTGGGATTTGCAAAGTTTGAACAAAATGGGACAATTCTTTTTTGTTCTATGAGGTAAATTAATTTCAGTGGACATTATAACCTTTTGTGGGGGAGGTACCAGAAGGAGTGGACCGACATTGCACATTTCCGGACTCGATCTAAGATTGACAATAATATTACGATGTACCAAGTTTGGACCGAATCGGATACTCCTTTCGAGAGTTATCGTGGGCAACAGACAAACGAAAATCCTTAGATCGACTTCAAATGTTCTGAAAAGCCGGTTTGGCATGTTTTGGTCATATCAAAATGTAGCCATATGACTGAGGGTATAATGATGTAATCATAAAATTGGGAAGATTGGTCCAAATTTATAGGGAAGATTGGTCATGGTATAGTCCCCATAGAACGTTATCTCCGATTTAAAGAAATTTGAAGATGTTATGTACATTTTTAATACTGAAATTTGAAGTATGGTGTTCTTAATGGATACCTGGTATCCTTGCAAAATAATCCACGATTTGATATAGCTCCTATAGAACCCTACCCCCGATTTTATATCTAAGAGGGGCTATTACCGTATGTTTTCAATCAGGGTCTGATGTGAAGATGGAATTTATCGGTCCTTTCCTTCTGTGTACCTCCCTCACAAAGGTTCAACATTTTGAACAACAAATTTATTTATTATAAAATCTGAAACAAGCATCATATTTCACACATACCATTACTTCTACTAACACAAGATCTGCCGTGAAGATGGGATATATCAACAGACTTGGCATATCTCAATATTTCTATCAACACAAGATCTTTTATAAAGATGGTGGAAATTGACCATTCCTTCTGGTATCTCCCCACAAAGGGTCAAAGTTTTGAATAACTAAAACGATTATCCGAAACGATTCGAAATAAGCATGCGGTTCTCTTCATATTTTACACATCCCATCATCCCAACACAAAATCTGCTGTGAAGATAGAATATATCGGTTCAATCCTTCTGGTACCTCCCCCACAAAGGGTTCAAATTTTTTAAAAGTAAAACTTCACGAATCGTAAAATAAACCTCCAAATCTCTTCAAATTCAAGACATACAAACATTTTTGCTAAAACTGGATCTTTTGTGAAGATGATAGATATCTGTTAACCCCTTCTGCTACTTCACCCACAAAGGGTCAAAATTGTCAATACTTTTGTCTGTCATAACTTGCGAAACAAGTCAGCGATTCTTTACAACGCCCTATATCTAAATAGTTCTCTCAACTAGAAACCTAAGGTGAATATGAAATTTATCGGAATTTTTGATTTCGCATAAAATTAGATATAAATGTTCGATTTTCTTGATGTTTTTCCCATACCAATATTTTTATCTGTATTAGATGAACTGTGAAGATGGAATATTCCCGTCCACTATATCTGACACATTCTGCACATTTCAACATTTTCTAAAAATTATCACATATCTCATATAAATTGAAGGAAGTAATCGAAATAGTCCAAACCTGGCACGTCGCAATATTTATATCATATTTATTTAGATCCAATAGGAAATGGATAATATTGGCCCTTTCCTTCGGACCTTCGAAGACGAAGACCTGCTTAAGTAATTTTCTTTCACAGGCTATAGTATCTATTAGGAACTTCAAATACGAAATTTCAAACAATTTCGGTGAATATTGTACCTAAAATTGTCAAAATATCGAATATAGGGAGGTACTGATATATGGATCCCATACGAAGACCTGGACCGGCATAGACAATCTTCTGTCATAGGTTGTAGTACCCATTACGAAATTCAAATACGAAATTTGAAACAATTCCGGTCAATAAGGTTTCTAACATTATAACAAGTTAAAAAGCAATATTGAACACCCTCCACCATTTGTATTGAAGTTGGAAATTTTCAATTTTCTATACGACGTAGACCTACATAGGCATTGTTTGTCATAAGCCATTACCATGTTCAAATTCGAGACTTGAAATAAACGGTGAATAATGTAGCCAAATTAATTAAAATATCCTATACAGGAGGTTACCGTTATATCGGAGCTGTGCGAAGACCTGGACCTGCATAGATAATTTTCTATCACAGTTACGAACTTCAAATACAACATCTCAAACAATTTCGGTGGGTATTGTACCTAAACTCAAAAAATACCGAATATAGGGAGGTACTGATATATGGGATCTATACGAAGACCTACCGACACAGACTTTAGTTCCTATCACAAACTCTAAATACGTAATTTGAAACAATTCCGGTAAATAATTACGCTAAAATCATCAAAATACCGAATAATGGGAGGTACGGTTATATGGCGGCTATACGAAGACGTGGACCTGCACAGACAATTTTCTGTCATAGGCTGTAGTATCCGTTTCGAACTTCAAATACCAAATTTGAAACAATTCCGATGAATAATGTCGCTAAAATCACCAAAATACCTAATATCGGGAGGTACCATTATATGGGGGCTATATGAAAACGTGGACCTACATGGCCCATTTACGAACTTGACCTGCCTACTAGCAAAATAAACATGTGTGCAAAATTTTAGCGTTTCATTTCAATTCGTTCGAAAGATAGCGTGATTACAACAGACAGACGGACATCGCTAAATCGTCTTAGAATTTTACGCTTGTCAAGAATATATATACTTTGTTGGGTCTAAGATCATTATTTCGATGAGTTACAAACCGAATGACAAAATGAATATACCCTCCAAAGTATGGTGGATAGTATAAAAATACCGGATATTGGTAGGTACCGCTATATGGGGGCTATACGAAGACGTCGACCTGTATAAGTAACTTTTTGTCATAGGCTGCAGAAAAACGTTTCACTGAAAATAGTTGTTGAAAACACAGAGCTCGGGCTCTCTATAACCGCTCAATCGCAATTGTACAGTTTGTAGGATCTTATGGTACAATTCTTACAATGTGATAATAATATCTATTAACATTTAATCAATAAAATTTAATTAATAATAAATTCTGCACTCTTCATGACACAACTAAGACGGACTTAGTGGCACTTGACTTCAATAACGAAACATTCACTCGTTAATGACCAGTTGCATAGAACCATCAATTCACTGGCTAATTGGCCAATTGAGCTCTTTACCCATTCTAGCTTGTCATTATCACTTGCTTCGTTTTGTCCGGCTAAGAAAAGAATCTTCTAAACATATTTCGGAGAATCGATTTCAGGGTTTATTAAAACATCATTATTTTTAACAAATCGTTTGATGGTTGTTTCGGGGATTTACAAAAATTTAGTGGCGAACATAGCCTCCATTGGCGGCATAACGGGTACCAATGGAATTACCAGAGAAAAGGGAGGCAGCAGGTGCTGAATAGTGGCTAACTGGAGCGGAGGATACAGCACGAGCAAAACCAGCCGATGAGTGGCCACCGCTAGAGAAGCCACCGAATGAGTGAGAACCACCATGACCATAAGATGAACTTACAGCTGGGGCGGAATAGTGGACAGCTGGAGCGGCAGCAACAAAACCACTGGAATGAGAACTTGAGGCGAAACCACTGCTGTGACCATAAGAACCGCTGGATGGGGCCAAATATTGTCTGGATGGTGCAGCAACGGCTGGTGCGGCGTAATGAATGGCTGGAGCGGCAGCAGCGTGTGAGAAACCACCGACATAAGATTTGGCAACTGGTGCCGAATGGTGAGCCACGGGGGCAGAATAACGGGCCACAGGTGCCGATGCTACAGCATGAGAGACTGCATGGGAGCTGTGTGAAGGAGCTGAGTAATGGACGGCTGGAGCTGGAGCTGAGACGGCTGGAGCTAAATATTGTCTAGATGGCTTGGCAACGGCGGGAGTTGCATAATGTACAGCTGGGGCCGATTGTGCATGGGAGAAGCTAGATGCATCGGAGGAAGCAGCTGGAGCGGAGTAATGGGCAGCAGGAGCTGGAGCAGCATGATGGACTGGTGGTGCTGAATAATGAACAGCTGGAGCAGCATGATGGACAGCTGGTGCAGAATAATGAACAGCTGGAGCAGAATGATGCACAGCTGGTGCTGAGTACTGAACAGCTGGAGCAGCATGATGCACAGCTGGAGCGGCAAAGGCTTGCGAGAAACTGCTTGAATGACCTCCACTAGAAAAGCCACCACCATGGCCAAAAGATGAGGAGGATACCGCAGGTGCCAGATATTGATTAGATGGAGGAGCTGGCGGCAAATAGGTGGAGCTCAATCCAGCTGCAGCAGAGGATACCAAAACGGCCAAAGTTAAAACAATTAGTTTCTAAAAAAAAAAAATAAAAATTATAAATCTTAGAAGGGGGGTTCCTTCCCTACAGGCCATACCATTTTTCTGGTGTTTGGTAAGATGACTTGCAAATGAAAGAACAAAACTTAAAATACTGATACCTCCATCAACAAATTTCGTAACTTTTATACAAAATTCGTGCGAGCAGAATATGCAGAGAATGACAAAAAAGTACAACATAATTAGTTTTACTAAACGATTAAATCCCAAAATAAAACGAAAAAGTCTTCCTCAAGTCAGAACAATATTCGAAACGAAAAAAAAAAAAAACGTTTTGTGTTTGTTCTCTTCTCTGTTCTATTATTTAATAATTTTTTGTTGAAAGTTTGTTTGATTTTGAATTAGGTATTACCTCGAATCTATCGAATTCTATTTTTAATGAAATTAATTTGTAAAGTGTGAAGAATTCAGTGTGAACTCTCAATGGGATAGAAGGCTATTAATCATAATCGGATATTTGATGATATTTTAGCCGGGATAAACCCACAGAGATATAGCCTGAAGCTATACACAAAAATCAGCGAAGATTTTGCAAAAAGAAAAATGGACGTGAATATCTTATTTAGCCGTATTGTGTTAACTTTTTATGATACGTGCCATAGTATTGAAAGATATGTATATTGAGCGGAAAAGGTGTAATATTTAACAGCTGTTTATAGCCTACAACACTATGTGTATAATACCCTTATTATAAGTTTGATTGGGCCAAATATTATGTAAGACCTCGAAATATTGGTTTCCCACATAGGAAAGTATATATGGATCTTCCTATCTCGCCGAGATGAGTCGATCTAGCTATTCACGAAATTTAGAATGGAGGTGGGGCTAGGGCCAGAACTGAAAAATTTCATGATTTTGCAGTTGCTCTGCAGGTCGCGATTATAGACCAATCGAAGCGGAAGTAAGCATGGGGCTAGAACTTAGGGCTAGGCAGAAGTCTTCCAATTTTGATGGTCATCGGGTAATATTTAGTGGCTGAAATAGACCATAACATTTGGGTTACATAAAATCAATTTTTTCACAAAATAGCGAATATTTCTAATCTCGGCAAAATCACAAATAGACGAACAGGTCAATCTTGACCTTGACGTAGATGCCGATAGTAAAAATATCGGATATATATAGCGATATATATACAATGTGTATATACAAAGGAAGGGGATGTTAGCTATAATGCTTATATCTCAAGAATGACTGAACCGATTTTGACAAAGTTTGTCAATTCAGAATGCCCTCTTGGCATAAACGAATAAAATCTAAAAAAATCGCATAAAAATATGCCAATAATGGTGTTAATATAGATTTTTTATTTTTTGTGACATATTTTTATTTTTTATCGCATGCGATATAATTTTTTTACTTTACAACACAGGTTGGGGTTATTATATACAGATTGCAATTATCGTACGATCCTCACGAGAATTTTCACAAGGGTAGGGTTAGGGTCAGAAGGGCTAGGCCTATTGATTTCAAAGATGTCCACAATATATTTAGGGGTTGAAATGGACCAACATCTAAAAATGTTCCAGATTTGCAGCCGTTATAAAGGTCATACATAGAAACCAAAGAGGACACGAAATCTCGCATGAAGTTGTAGTTTGGGACAGCGGGTTGAATGGACCACTACTTTTTTGAGAAAAAATACCAACATTTCCATTCTACCGAAACGCTGGAAATAATTTACAAAAAGGCCAACTTCTGTTTTTTTATGCTGATTTCGTTGACGAATATAGCCAAATATTGTAGACAAGCAAATCATATAGATGAGTCTAAAATTGGAGATGATAGCAAAATATTTAAGGGTTCAAATGAACCAAAACCAAAAAAAAATCCTGATCATACAATTGAAGCCAATCGACACGGTTGAGAAAAGAGTTAAGGTAAAGGAAGAATTTTAGCATATTGGATGACCATTGGATTATATTTAGCTGTAAAATGAACTACAACAACTAACAGCACGACGGTGTGGCATATTAGGCAAATGTTCCTGGAGCAGAGTTCCGTGACGTAATTTCAAAAGCGAAATCTTCCAAAATGGATTTGGACATAAAGGGGCTTCTAACATATTGTAGCTTTGTAGGGCATCACATGGTCGGCCCCGCACGACTATAGCCTTTGCTTACTTGTTACATTTTTTTTTAAATTTTATTGAATAAATGCAAAAATGTCGGAAATAGCATTAAATTTTAGAATAAGTTTAGATTTGTTCGAATTGGTCACTTTGGCACGAATTATGGCCTTCAAACGACCAATGAAAAAGTCACACGCTGCCCGAATGTTGCTCTGTGGTATTTTGGCCCATTCCCGGCGAAGCGCTTGCTTGAGGTGATCGACACTTTGGTATTTTTTAGTGCCAACCTTGCTTTCCAAAATACTCCAGACACAATAGTCCAACGAATTGGTATCCGAAGATTTTGGTGACCATTGTGCGCTGGAAATGAAGCGAGAAAGATCATTTTGTAACCATTCTTGAGTTGCGCGTACTAAGTGCGATGGTGCTGAGTCCTGTTGGAATGTCCAAGGTCTGCGGCCAACATGTTTGCGTGCCCAAGGCTTTAGTACCACCTTCAGAATATTTTCGCGATAATATTCGGCATTTATTCTAATACCACGTTCAATTAATACGAGCGGAGAGCGACCATCGACTGTTATGGCGGCCCACACCATCACCATGGCCGGCGCTTGAATTCTGGTGCCCAACCGAAGGTGCACCTTATCAGCTGACCTCTTTGTCAAGTAAACACGATCATTTTGTTTGTTTACAAACAGCTGGATAGCAAATGTTTCTTATCATCGAAGAAAACCAAATTCGGCAGTTCACCACTTTCGGCCAAGCTAAGCAACTATTTAGCTCTTTTGAGTCTATTTTCTTTCCGTTGCGGTGTAAGTTCTTGCACTTTTTGGAATTTCAATGGCTTTACCTCGAGCTCATTTTTCAATATTTTACTTTTTTCAATATTTACGGCCACTGCGACGTGGGTTTCGACCAAGTCGCTTCTTTACTTTTCGAACCATTTCTGGTGATGTTGCTGTTTTCCTCCGTCCACTTCCTTGACGTCGGGCTACGCTACCAGTATCACGGTAACGAGCGATGGTACGAGACACAAGAGGAAAAATGCTTTTATACGCTTGTAAACAATATAATGAGCTGTCACTGGGATAATTTTAACAGCTGTCAGACGAGGGGATTAGAAATTATAGCAATCTGAAGTTGGTTGCAGTTTTTTCATCTCACCCTGTACAATCTCATATATCAATGAAGGGATGCTCGTTAAACTATTTGTAACTCAAGAACGGCTTTACGGATTTTAAAAATTCTTATAATTTCGGAATGGCCTCTAGCCAGAAACGGATAAAATCCAAGAAAATCGCGTGAAAACATGCCTATAAAAGAGAATATTTTTCATAATTTTTATTTTTTGTCATATTTTTTATGGTATGGAATTTTTTTAATTTGACTTAAAATTTTGAATTGAACATTTTCTAAAGTTTTTCTACACTCCGAGACACTACGTATTGAGGATATTATATAAATGTTGCAGTTATCGTCCAATCCTCACGAAATTTTACATGGAGATAGGTTTATGGTCAGAATTAAAGCCTATTGTTTATGAAGAGGTAGGGGGTTCAAATGGACCAAAAAAATAATTTTCCTGATTTTGCAGTCGCCTACTACATAGTTGAAAGCCAATCGACACGGAATTTTGTATGAGAAGAGATTAAGAACAGGAAAACGTCTAGCATTATGGATGACCATTGGATTATATTTAGCTGTAAAACGGACCACAACTTTCGTTTGAAATTTGAAAATTTCGAATACCTAACAACACGAGGGAGTGCGTAAATATTGGGCAAATGCCCCCGTCAAAAAGCTAAGAATAACATCTGGGCAGGGCTCTAATACGACATTTCGAAAGCAAAATCTTCCAAATTATAGTTTGCAATAAGAGGGCTTTAAACATATTTTAGTGTTGTTGGGTATCACATGATCAGCCCGCACGACCACATATGGGCGCTATACGAAAACGTGCACCGACATACATGGCCTATTTCCTATTTTAACCTGTCATCCGATCCATAGTATGGTGGAGCGTATAAAAATAATAAATGTATATTTATTTTTAAATATATTCTATGTTTTATAAAAATTAACAATTCAGTGCTCTTAAATCATAGGCTTGACATCAGTTCAATTTCCCCAAACAAGGTCACAATAAAATTAAATTGCCGATATTTAATTTACATTTTCAAAAACAATTGTATTTTTAAAATTCAAAAAATCAAGTGAATATGAACAAACAAGATCTATTAATATTTTTCCTTGTAAACGCTCTTTTTAAATAGGCAATTTGGACGATGACTTTCTAGAATAAATTAGCAATGACTTTTTTTTCAAAAAAAAAAAAAAAAAAAAAAAAAAAAACAAACAAAAACAAAAAAAAAAAAATAAATAAATAAATAAAAAATAAAAAAAAAATCAATTGAATGTTACACAATTATTTATTGCTATACAATGAGATAACAATAAAAAGAGCCTCCATAATGATTGAGGAGTTTTCATGACCTACTCAATGATAAATTCAATTTTAGTCTAAATTCGATAAAATATAAATTGTAAATTATTTTTTTTTTTCAAATTTTGCAACAACAATGTAGATTTATTTCGTTAGAGATGTTTTTACTGTTCGCTATCATAAATAAATTATGGAAATTTGAACAACATTGGAAGCGATATTTAGGACTAAACGTCTATTGTAACATTATTAACACTTCTCCTTAAATATCTGTTAACAATTTTGTACCAACAATTTCAATATTTCGCTCAATAAAGATCAGCTAGAATTTAGAAATTCCATTTGAAAATATATTTAATGTTTAGAAATCCTTTTTGCAAATCAAAATTTCGAGATTCGTCCAATAAAATGCAAAAAATCGCGTTAGATTCTATTAAGCACCGAAGTTGTCAGGGAAAGACGGCTCAAAATATTGACCCATTATAAGGGAGGTGCTATTAATTAAATGCGAATAATACAAATATTGCTATGTTGATAAATGGAAATTGTAGACACATTTTCGACGATTTGTCTTTTTACGCAAAAGTCAAAATCCAATTTTCAGCGAATAATTTTGCTACTACTTTTACTCCGCAAAATTTGTCTAGCAAAAATATTTCAGAAGGCCGTCGTCCGCCAACATGATTTTAAAAGTTTTTTTTTCGGGTATAAGAAGGGGGTTAATAAAAAGTGGAATTTAAGGAACTTTAGTTCATGGTACAATGATATCAAGGTAGGGCTATGATATCATATGATTTCAATTTTTTTATTTTCTTGGCTTAATATGTCATCTTTAATTGTTTATGTATGTGTTTTCTTTTCAATAACAAAAAAATTATTCAGAAAACATTCAAATTCGGATGTTTTCAAAATGTTTATTTCATCGTATGCATCGACAAAATCTAGAGTTTTTGTAGCGAAATAATCCTTTAGAGATATATAGAACCTGGTTTTGAAAAGAAGTGTTGACCTTTCATTCAGTTTTCGGGGTTTTTAATTATTTATTCAAAATAAATGCAACAAGTTGTTTGATTATTTTATTGTTTCGGTACTAATTCTGACAGTACAAGCCAAACAGGTAGACCTCTATACTTGCAATTTTTTCAAAGTTGACCTACCTTCTCTTCATTGTACCATGCTTTAGTTCATCAAATGCTTTTTCAGCATATCTAGTAACTGATTATCTATGCATGATCCGAATCATTTGTCTAATACAACTACTTCTCTACAAATCGTGAATAACCCAATATCCACACATCTGAAAATCAAAAAGTCGTCAAGAAATAGAAAATCACCATATCGTTCTCTCGATTAACTACGACTATACATCATTGTTCCCGATTATTTTCAAATTGGCCAGACAGTTTTCCAAATAACTAGCAACCGACAAACATAATTTTCAAATATTCCGTAAATTGGCATATCTTACCTCCCGATAATTATGTAAACAACCTGGAATCAAATGATCAGATTCCCCGATCCTGAAATTGTGCTACAAATCGTCATAGACCTGACGTCCATATATAATGGATTCTGGTTCACAATCCTAACAGCAGACCAACACGTTGTTCTTTCCAATCACCTATAAACCATCATCAACAAGACGTCCATACATCAGAGTTTTTGATCATCTATCGTTTTTCGAGCATCAACATCTTAATTCCTAGCAAGTAAAAGAGCAGTAAATTCGGCCGGGTCAAATTTTGTATACTCTCCACCATTTGGAAACAAAACCATGATAAAATCATAAAAAATACCGCATGTAAGGAGGTCTTGCATGCCAAGACTTTTAGAAGTGAAAATGAGCTATATAGGTCCAAGCCATATAATGGCATCGCTCTATTAGAATACCCGACCTCCAGTTGGGTTCTCGATTATCTTCAGAACTTTTATAAACCGAACCTTCAACGATAGGTCCGAATTCGTGCGGGCGGGGTCGCCTATATGATACCCTACACCACTATGCATATTTAGTAGAGCTTCCGTAAAAAATAATAAATTTTAAGTAGGTCATACCACTTATCAACATTTGGCTTTAGAGCAGTTATAGTTTGGTTTCAGAGGGAAATAATATATGGGAGGCATATTCAATTCTGAATAAATTTGACGGAGAAATTTTAATCTTTTATACCAAATAACATTGCTATAGAGTGTAGGATTTCACTTCGGGAAGGATAATATTAAAACCAGTAAAGAAAGTCCTAAAGTCGGACAGGTCAAATTTTTGATACCCTACACCACTTTGCTAATTTAGTAGAGCTCCACGTAACAATTAAAAGTTTTTATGGGAGAATTCAATCACACACGCCATGATTATAACTATAATTTAAAGTTCAAAGGACTAAACATTTGTATCTTTTAAATTCGGACTTGTATTGCCCATTTGGTGCAAAATTAATTTGAAATCAGATAAAGATCTATCCAAATCTCGATAAAATTTGGTAAAGATATTCCTGAGCTGTATTTGATATATTTCCCAGAATATCGATGTTACGGAGTGCATATTACGGCTGTGGGTAACAAATACAATAAATCGGATGAACAATATATATGGGAGCTATAGCTATATCTGAACCGATCTTCACCAAATTTGACATACTAGCTTCTGGACTCAATTCGGTCGTAAGTGCCAAATTTCATCATTTTTGGACAAATATTAGACGTTTGGTGAACAATAATAGGTAAATCGGACGTAGTTATATATCGGAGTTATATCCAAATCTAAACCGATCTCGATAAAATTTAGCAAAGGTATTTCTGAGCTGCATTTGATATATTTCCTCAAATATTGTTGTTACAGAGTGCATATTACGTCTGCGTAGGACAAAAATAACAAATCGGATGAAACATAAATATGGGAGCTATAGCTATATCGGAACCGATTTCGATCAAATTTGGCACACATATTTTCAGGCCTAATTTGGTTGTATGTGCAAAATTCCATACTATTCGGGCTGATATTACACGTTTGGGACAATAAAAGGCAAATCGGACGAAGATATATATGGAAGCTATATCTAAATTTTTACAGATTATCGCCAATATCAATAGGGTTCGTCCTTGGGCCAAACAAATATTGCTTGCAAAATTTCATCTCAATGGGATAATAAATGCAACCTGCATTTTGTTCACAAGAATACATGGACGGACTGACATGCATAAATCGACTCAAAAAGTGATACTATGCAGATTCTCAAAACTAACTATGGGTCTATCTCGCTTCCTTCTCCCTGTTACAAACAAATGCACAAAGACATAATACCCTTACCACTATGTGGAGAATAAACTTCTTTTACAACACGAAATTTTCAAGCAACTCCGATCGCAAGTATTTTTCACTCGCTCTGAAGCTCTTAAGGCAATCTATATCCAAACTCCTCCCTTATTGAAAGTTGAAAGTTTCACCCAACTTGCTATAGTATTTAGTGGCCGAAGACTTACGTGGAGAATGTTGCAAAGATGGATTCATTATATAGCCTAGGAACCACCCAGTCACACTAATATCAAAGCTTCAAGTTCGTTTTCAATAACTTATTCGGCATTTATTATAAGATCACATTTGCTTTAAAATCTCACACTATATGACACTCTAGTGGCGGACATAACCACCATTGGCAGCATACTGAGTACCCACTGAGCTGCCGGAGTAATGGGCAGCTGGAGCAGAGAAACTGGCTGCAGGTGCTGAGTAACTAACAGCGGGGGCAGATGCAGCGTGGCTGAAGCCAGTAGAATGAGCACTCGATGAAAAACTACCACCATGGCCATGAGATACAGCAGCGTGGTGGACAGCGGGAGCAGCGTGATGAACAGCGGGAGCGGCATGGTGTACAGCGGGAGCAGCGTGATGAACAACGGGTGCTGAGGCAGCTGGAGCCAAATATTGATTTGATGGCTTCGAAACAGCACCAACCGAGAAACCACTGGAGCCACCAAATGAAGTTGCAGCTGGAGCAGAATAGTGAGCAGCGGGAGCAGAAGCAGCGCCGGAGAAACCAACAGAAGGAGCCGAATAACTGACAGCTGGAGCAGAAGCGGCAGGAGCTAAATATTGCTTCGATGGTTTAGAAGCAGCACCGACGGCGAAGCCACTGGAACCACCAGCGGAGAAACCTCCGGCATGATGACCAGCACCGGATGAGAAACCTCCGGCATGATGACCAGCACCGGATGAAAAACCTCCAGCATGATGTCCACCAGCGGAGAAACCTCCGGCATGATGACCACCAGATGAGAAACCTCCGGCATGATGACCACCGGATGAGAAACCACCTGAACTACTTCCATGTGAAGCGAAGCTTACAGCTGGGGCAGAAGCAGCGGGTGCCAAATATTGTCTAGAGGGTTTGGCTGCAGCAGGGGCCGAGAAATGACCGGCCGATGATGAGAAGCCACCAGATGTAGCATAACTGCTAGCTGGGGCCGATGCAGCTGGAGCCAAATATTGCGAAGAAGGAGCAGCGGCAGCAAAACTGGCTGAATGAGCCGATGCACTACCCTGATGGGGTGGCAAATAAGTGCTACTCAATTGTCCTCCCAAAGCGGCAGAAACCAAAACGGATAAAGTTACAACAAAGAGTTTCTGCAAATAAAAGTTTTTTAAAAATTTGCTATCATATTTCTCACGTTGGGCGCCATTCTTACCATGATGCTGGTGTTTCGACAAGTTACTTCTGTTCCCTTGAGTGAAATAACTATAACTGATAACTTATTATGAATTTTTTGTTATTTTTATACACCTCAAGTTATGCTAAAAACGTGATGTACGACAAGAAATTCGGTAATGATGTGGTCTAATAATTCAGTTCCTTTCATAGCGCAGCGCTGAGCATTGCCATTGTTGCCATTTTTGTTTTGCGAATATTTATTGTGTGTTCTTTTTCGAAGTTCTATGGATTAATTGCTATTAATGAATTATTTTTTTTTTGTTTTTTTTTTAATGTTTTCTTGTTGTTGGCCAAATTATTTCTCAGAAGTTGATCTGAATAACAGTCATTTGGGTGTTAGTGGCCAACGACTATGGCAAAATAGCCGAAAAGAAAGATAGAATATTTTTAAACTAAGTTAATTATACGCTTTGTACGTCTTAAGAAAGCTACCTGACAAGCTGCTCAACATCTTCAAACATAATAGTGGCAAGTATGGATGATGATAACAATCAGTGGCGTCGAGATAAATTTATCCTACACACACATTCACACTAAACGAACTCATAAAGAGATCACCAACCCCGATACTCAGAAAGTCAAGCCAAACTAGTCGGTATTAGATTTTCAATTCTGGATGTCTAACAAAAGAGTTGAGTTGAAATTATATCTGAATCAATTTCACTTGCTATAAAGTATAACTAAATGGCAAAGAGTGGACTTTGTTTATGCTTTGGCTGAGTTAGTCAGTTTCGGGTGAGGTAATAAAATTGTTGTTCATACCTAAGCAATACTAAAGAAACTAGCAGAATATAAAGTAAAGTAAGTAAGTAAAACAGAAACTAAGTACGACCGGGCCGAACTTTTAATACCCTCCACCAGTTGGAAGGAACTTTAAAAATTTCAAGAACAAACTCCGAAAACTATCACTTAAATGAAAACAGTTGCATGATGACTATACGAATATGTGGACCTGCATACGAATTTTTGTCATAGGTTGTAGTACTCATTAAGATCTTCCAGTACCAAGAGGTACCATTATATAAGGGCTATACGAAGACCTGGACTTGCATAGACAATTTTTTGTCGCAGGCTGTAGCATATGACATCTCAAACAATTTCGGTGAGTATTGTACCTAAAATACATAATATAGGGAGGTACTGATATAAGGGGGCTATACGAAGACCCGGACCTGCATAGAAAATTTTCTGTCACAGACTATAGTTACCACTACGAACTCTAAATTCGTAATTTGAAGCTACTCCGGTGAATAATGACCCCCATATAACGATACTTCCCGATATTCGGTACTTGAATGACTTTAGCGACGCTATTCACAGGAATTGTTTCAAATTTCGTGTTTGAAATTTGGAATCGGTGCTACAGCCTATGAAAAAAATTACTTATGAAGGACCACGTCATCGTATAGCCCCCATGTAAGGGGTTTCATTTGAGAGGGATTTTACTACATAGAGGTATTTTTTCCTTTGAAAAATTTCAAGTCCCTTCAAAATGGTGGAGGGTATTAAAAGTTCGGCCCAGCCAAACTTTGATGTCTTTTACTTGTTGAAATTCCACTTGGAACTGGAGATGCATATTATGAAGGGTATATTAAGTTCGTCATTCCCTTTGTAACTCATCTTAATAATGATTTTGGACCTAACAAGTTTAGTAAAAGATCAGCGTAAAATTCTAAGACGATTTAGCCCTGCCCGTTTGTTGTAATCACGCTAGAGTCAAAACGAATAAAGAAAGAACGTATTTTTGTGAGTACCTTAACCTCAGGAAGAGAATTGTGTATATGTATAAGCTCACGATATCGTATATTCCCCATATAACGATACCTCCCGATATTCGGTATTTTACCACGGATTTGTCCAGAAATTGGTATTTGTAGTTCGAATGGGTTCTAGATCCGGTGGCGAAGCATTGTATGTATATATGGAAAATTTAGATCCACGTTTTCCTATAGCGCACATATAACGATACTCATCGATACTCGGTATTTTGATTATCCTAGTCACTTTATATATAACAAGTAAGCAAAGGCTATAGTCGTGCGGGGCCGACCATGTGATACCCTACAACACTACGATATGTTCGAAGCCCCCTTATGTCCAAATCCATTTTGGATGATTTCGCTATTGAAATTATGTGACGGAGCACTGCCCAGATATTACCCTTAGCATTTTGACCAGGGACATTTGCCCAATATTTACGCACTCCGTCGTATTTTGCGATCATCTCCAAAAGCAAGAGGCCCCTCTGTATCTCCAAATTTAGACTCTTCTATACGATCTTCTTGTCTACGATATTTGACTATATTCGTCAACGAAATCAGCAAAAAAGGCAGAAGTTCGCATTTTGTGTATTTCGGCTATCGCCTGTAAGTAATGTTGGTATTTTTCAGACAAAAGTAGTGGTCCATTCTACCCGCTGTCCTAAACTCTAACTTCATGCGAGATTTCGTGTCCTTTGGTTTCTATTTATGACCTTTATAACGGCTGCAAAATCAGGAACATTTTTAGTTGTTGGTCCATTTCAACCCCTAAATATATTACGGACAGCTTTGAAAACAATAGGCCTAGCCCTTCTGAGCCTAACCCTACCCTTTTCGAGAGCATCGGACAATAATAGCAATTTGTATATAATATCCCAAACTTGTGTTGTAAGGTGGAAAAATATTACACCTTAATATTATAAGTCTAATTGAAAAAATCGCATGCGATAAAAAATATGAAAAAATAAAAAAATGTCACAAAATACTAAAAAATCTATATATACTTTTATGTCAAGAGGGCATTCTGAATTGGCAAAATTTGTCAAAATCGGTGCAGCCATTCTTGAGATATAAGCATTCCATCTAACATTCCTTTCCTTTGTATATACACATTGTATATATTTTGCTATAAATATCCGATATATTTACTATCGGCATCTACGTAACGGTCAGAATTGACCTGTTCGTCTATTTATAAGTTCGCCGGGACTAAAAATATTCGCGGTATAATGGAAATTTGACTTTTATTTAACACAAATGTTATAGTCCCACTAAATATTACCCGATGACCATCAAAATCGGAAGGCTTCTGCCCAGCCCGAAGCTTTAGCCCCATGCTAATTTTCGAGTCGATTGGTCCATAATTGCGACCTGTAGAGCAACTGCAAAATCAGAAAATTTTTCAGTGTTTGGTCCATTTCGACACCTAAATATTGTGCGATCATCTCCAAAAGAAATAGGGTTCTATTTTATTTCGTGAAGATCGGGCCATAATTGCGACCTGTAGAGTGATTACAAATTAACATGGACAGACGGACGGACGGACATACATAGGTAGATCGACTCAGCTCGGCGAGATAGGAAGATCCATATATATTTTCCTATGTGGGAAATCAATATTTCGAGGTGTTATATAATTTTCGGCCCAACCAAATTTATAATACCCCCAACACAAAGTGTTGTAGGGTATAAAAATGTTTTCTTTACCCAAATGTGGAGGCTATTAAAAGTTCACCCGGCCGAACCTAACGTTTTTTTACTTGTTATACCCTCTGCCATGTGGCTAGAGAGGTTATATATCTTTTGATAGGGTCACAACGTGCCTCATCAAAATAATGGTTTTCGACCCTTGGTTTCTTTGGACCAAATCCGATTAAGGACATTTGGAGTTGATCTAGCGATATCCGTCCGTCTATCTGGCAGCACCATAACTCTCGAAGGGAGTATCCGATTTGATCCAAACTTGGTACTTCGTAATATTATTGTAAAACTTAGATCGAGTTCAAAGATGGGCAATATCAGCTTACTCCTTCTGTTACCTCCTCCACAAAATGTCAACATTTTCAAAGAAAGTAATTTTTTGCACAGAAAGAGAAAGGATAATCCGATTTTGCTGCAACTTTCCTAAATTCTAATATTTGCATCAATGCTACGTCAGGTGCGAAAATAGAAAATATCGATCCACTTCATTCAGTACTTTCCCCACAAAGGGCCAAAATTTTGAATAATTATAATTCTTATAACATGTAATGTAAGGGTGGAATATATTTGTTCGCTTCTTCTGGTACCTCCCCCACAAAGGGTCAACATTTTAAATATTCATGAAGCTCATAAAACACGAAATTAATATCCGATTCCATTCAGTCTTGGTACATCTCATCCACACAAAATCTATTATAAAGATGGTAGAGATCGGACCATTCCTTCCGGTGCCTCATCTACAAAGGGTTAAAGTTTTGAATAGTTCGTGATGAAAAAAGTTATTCGTGATGGAGTTCATGCGTGATGGTGTGATTTCTTTATATTTGACTGGAAAACCACAAGTGGCTATCCTTACAGCACTTCAGCATTGAAATGTGAATAAATCTTTTGTGTCTCGTACCATCGCTCGGTTACGTGATACTGGTAGCGTAGCCCGTCAAGAAAGTGGACGAAGAAAACAGCAACATCAGCAGAAATGGTTCGAAAAGTAAAGAAGCGACTTGATCGAAACCTACGTCTCGTGAGCTGAACATATCGCAATTTTCCATTCGACAGAAATTGAAAAATGAGCTCGGGGTAAAGTCATTGAAATTCCAAAAAGTGAAAGAACTTACCCCACAACAGAAAGAAAATAGACTCAAAAGAGCTAAAGAGTTTCTTCGCTTGGCCGAAAGTGGTGAACTGCCGAATTTGGATTTTTCCGTTGAGAAAACATTAGTTGTGCAAAAACAAAATGATCGTGCTTACTTGCTAAAGAGGTTAGCTGAAAATGTGCACTCTCGGTTGGCCACCAGAACTCAAGCGCCGGCCATGGTGATGGTGTGGGACGCCATAACAGCCTATGGTCTCCGTTCGTATTAATCGACCGTGGCATCAGAATAAATGTCGAATATTATCGCGAAAATATTCTGGAGGGTGTATTAAAGCCATGGGAACGCAAACATTTTGGCCGCAGACCTTGGACATTCCAACAGGACTCAGCATCAACGCACTCAGCACGCGCCACCCAAGAATGGTTACAAAATGAGGTTTCTCGTTTCATTTCCAGCTACCAAAATCTCCGGATACCAATCCGTTGGACTATTGTGTCTGGAGTATTTTGGAAAGGTTGGCACTAAAAAATATCAAAGTGTCGATCACCTCTAGCAAGCGCTCCCCGGGAATGGGCCAAAATATTACACAGCAACATTCGGGCAGCGTATGACGGTTTCATTGGCCGTTTGAAGGATATAATTCGTGCCGAAGGTGACCAATTCGAACAAATCTAAACTTTTTCTAAAATTTGATGCTATTTCCGACATTTTTTGTTTTCATTTAATAAAATAAAAAAAAATGTAAAAATTATGGCGTTTGACTTTGTTGTAATTTTTTTATCTCACCTATATAACTGCGGACCCCTCTGGTACCTTTCACACAAAGGGTCGGAATTTCCAATACTTATATCTGTCATATCTTGCGAAACAAGTCGTCGATTATATACATATATCAAAACATTTTTCTTAAAGAGAAATCTGATATGAATATGTAATTTATCGAAATTTATGATTTCGCATAAAATTGGATATAAATGTTCGATTTCCTTCAAATTTAGCCGATACCAATATTTTTGTCTGTATTGGATAAAGTATGAAATTGGAATACTTCGATCCGCTATGTCTGTCACCTCACGCATATTTTCACATTTTCCAAAAATGTGCACATATTTTATATAAAGTATTCGATGTAGGTCAATTCTGGCACTTCGTAATATTTATATCAGTCAATATTGGCCAACTACTTCGGAAGGGTCAACAGTTTGAATAATCATAACTCGTATATAAAATTTTGAATGCATATAAAATAAATAGGGATAGCGAAGGGCACTGTGTTTAGCTGGTGTCTTACATTTTGTTTAAGTTAAACTTGATACTTTTCTTAGTCTTCGATCTATTAGCTTTCAGTTGCTAATATTTTCTAAATTATAATTGGATTAGTTATACAATGCTGATGATATTTCAGAAATGTTGTTTTCGATACTCGTGCTTGCGGTTGTGGTTTAATAAAACTAAAGTGTTATTTTTTAAATAAAGTCAATAACCCTATTCTGAAATAATCCCATTTTATATTCTGGAATTGGATTTGATAAATAAAACAAAATATCAGATCACAATAACAAAACGTGGTACAGTGGGACAAAATAATAAGGAACCTTCTTCCCAAAATTTTAATGAAATTTAATATTTGTTTAAATTTTGTATAATTATCTATTATTAACATACTGTGGTGAATCCCCCACTGTTCCATACAATCACCTTAAGAGTGGGAATTTTAACCATGGCCCATTAGCATATTAAACAAGTTTCAATAATAGAGCTAATAAGAATAATTGTTAAACACCCAAAACGACAACAAATTCCCGAAAAGCGCCAAATACCGTCTTCTGTGTATGAGTTATAATTATAATTTATTGGACAACACTAATTATAATTATAAGCTGATGATGCATGATGCGATCCAGCTTACATTTGCGTTATATGCTCTGAGTGGGCGTAATTCAGTGGTAGTTGTGAGAAATGTTTAAAATCGTTATCAACATTTTGATATATTGCAAAAATGAAAAAAAAAATAATGCATGTTTAATGAAGATATTTGGGAATTTTGGGGAATAAAAAATAACTAAAATAGTAAACAAACAAAAAATAAATTAAAAAAAAAAAACTAGCTAAACGTGAATTCGAAGACAATTACGCCACAAATAGTTTGAAAATTAAAAGTGACGGATTGAAAAAATATTAAACAAATTTAATATAGGTTTCATACAAAAACAATTTCAAGGGTTGAAAATTTAATATAACACAATAAAAAGCAGAACGAGGAGAAAGGTTGTACCTTTTTGATATCCTTCACCATGACGGAATGAAAATATTTGAAAATATATGCAAATATAACCACCTCAAATTATTTTCTCATATCACTTTTTGCTTGTTAACAATCCTATATGCCAATATACTCCCAAAAACTGGGATCTTAATAGAAAGTTATCAGCAACAGGAGTTGGCACCCATTACGAATTTCAAATAAAATGTTTCAAACTATCCGGTTACAAAATGTCGTAAACTTACTTAAATAAAAAACCAGTAAAGAAAGTCTTAAAAACGGGCGGGGTCGACTTTATGATACCCTACACCACTTTGATAATTTAGTAGACCCCCATAAAAGAAAAACACTAAATAAAGTCTTAAAGTCGGGCGGGGCCGACTTTATGATACCCTACACCACTTTGCTGATTTAGTAGAGCTCCACATAACAATTAAAAGTTTTTATGGGAGAATTCAATCATACACTCCATGATTATAATTATAATTTAAAGTTCAAAGGACTAAATATGCCGAAGCATTTGTATCTTTTAAATTCGGACTTGTATTGACCATTTGGTGCACAATTAACTTTAAATCAGATAAAGATATATATGGGAGCTGTATTCAAATCTGAACCGATCTCGTTAAAAATTGGCAAAGATATTTCTAAGCTGTATTTGATATATTTCCCCGAATATCGTTACTACGGAGTGCATATTACGACTGTGGGCAACAAATACAATAAATCGGATGAACAATATATATGGGAGCTATAGCTATATCTGAACCGATCTTCACCAAATTTGACATAATAGCTTCTAGACTCAATTCGGTCGTAAGTGCCAAATTTCATCCCATTTGGACAGATATTACACGTTTGGTGCACAATAAAAGGTAAATCGGACGAAGTTATATATGGGAGCTATATCCAAAACTGAACCGATCTTGATAAAATGTAGCAAAGGTATTTCTGAGCTGTATTTGATATATTTCCCCAAATATTGTTGTTACAGAGTGCATATTACGGCTGCGGAAGACAAAACTAACATATCGGATGAACGATATATATGGGAGCTATAGCTATATCTGAACCGACCTTCACCAAATTTGACATACTAGACTCAATTCGGTCGAAAGTGAAAAATTTCATCCAATTTGGGCAAATATTAGACGTTTGGTGCACAATCAAAGGTAAATCGGACGAAGTTACATATGGGAGCTATATCCAAATCTGAACCGATCTCGATAAACTTTAGCAAATGTATTTCTGAGCTGTATTTGATATATTTCCCCAAATATTGTTGTTACAGAGTGCATATTACGGCTGCGGAGGACAAAAATAACAAATCGGATATACAATATATATGGGAGCTATAGCTATACCTGAACCGATTTCGATCAAATTTGGTTTCATTTCAGGTCCAATCTGATCGTACGTGCAAAATTCCATACTATTCGGACTGGCAAATCGGACGAAGATATATATGGGAGCAATATCTAAACTTTGACCGATTATTGAATTTCAATAGTGTTCGTCCTTGGGCCAAACAAATGATTTGTGCAAAATTTCATCTGGATAGGGCAATAAATGCGAACTGTACCTTGTTTACAAAAATACATGGACAGACGGACGGACATGCATAAATCGACTCAGAATGTGATTCTATGCAGATCACCAAAAGGAACTATGGGTCTATCTCGTTTTCTTTTGCCTGTTACACAAAGACATAATACCGTGACCACCTTGTGGTGTAGGGTATAAACGTTAAGTTCGGTCAGTTTAAATTTACAACTTTACAATTAGCTAAAAAAATATTTTTGTATAAAAGTATTCCAGGTAATTTAACGATATTCCGATATAATTAAACATATTCCACAAATAAAGTGGCTGGAGGCGTTATTAGGGCGCAATACCAAAACGGGAACCTATTTAGACAATTTTATACTTCAAAGATTTGTATCTATTGCGAATCTTAAATAACAAATTGGAAACTATTCCGTGGGTAAATATGACAAAGATTATAAAAATACCGGTACCTTTAAATGGATACAGATGATAAATGTGCACAAATTTTACACAAATATACATGACATTTACCTCGGCGAAAAGAGATCTGATACGACGTAGTACTCCTCGCTTCGCCTTGTCGCTCTCGGGGTGTTCGACAAATTGTAGGTTAAAATTCTCAGCGCACCTCTTTGGATCAGTCACCGTTACGTCATTAAAAGTGACTGAGGACCTATCATTGACTTAACTAAGTTACATGACATTTGCCTCGGCGGGAAGAGATCTGATAGGACGTAGTACTCTTCGCTTCGCCCTGTCGCTTTCGGGGTGGTCGACAAATAGTAGGTTAAAATACTCAGCGCACCTCTTGAGATCAGTCACCGTTACGTCATTAAAAGTGACTGAGGTCCTATTATCCTTTTTCTAGGGTTCGAGAGCGACTTAGCCGTTACCCACAGCTTTCTCATACCGGTTCCAATGTTGCAAAACTTTAGATTGTCTAGCCACTTTTTTTTCTTATTCTTCTGTACCAACTGGTTGACTTCCTTTATCAAATCACGCTCATTTACTAATCCCGCTTTTTATACTCTCCACCAAACTATGGAGGGTATATTAACTTTGTCATTCCGTTTGTAATTCCTCGAAATATTCATAGTAGACCCCACAAAGTATATATATTCTGGATCAGCGTAAAATTCTAAGACGATCTAGCGATGTCCGTCTGTCTATCTATCTGTCTGTTGTAATCACGCTAACTTTCGAACGAATTGAGATAGAAGGCTAAAATGCATAGTTCACCAGTAGGCAGGTTAAGTTCGTAAATGGGCCACGTCGGTACATGTTTTTATATAGCCCCCATACCACGGTACATCTCGATATTTGGTATTTTCATGATTTTAGCGACATTATTTACAGGAATTATTGGTAATGGGTACTACAGCCTATGACAAACATTTGTGTATGCAAGTCCACCAGAATCGTTTCAAATTTCGAATTTGAAATTAGTAATGAGTACTCCAACCTATACCAAAAATTTTCGTATGCAGGTCCACGTCTTCGTATAGGCCGCATAAGAAGGTACCTCCCGATATTCGGTATTTTCATGATTTTAGCGACATTATTTACCGGAATTATTTCAAATTTCATATTTGAAGTTTGCAATGGGTACTACAGCATATGATAAACAATTTTATATGCAGGTCCACCTCTTCGTAGAGTCCCTATATAAAGGTTTTCATTTAAGTGGTAGTTTTCGATTTTTTTTTTGAATTTTTTTTCAATTCCAAATTTTTTCCATTACCTTCCAAATGGCGGAGGGTATTAAAACTTCGGCCCGGCAGAACTTAGCTGCTCTTTTACTTGTTTATTTTCATATTTAGGGTTTACACGAACATGGTTTTTCACACATTTTTCAATGACATTTCAATAACTCTCATTTTACAGATTGTCATGTAACTTTTTTAATGAAAAACATAACACATCTTGATTGCAAACAAAAAAGGACAATGTTCGATTTTCGACTGTCTCGATGACCCTTCAATTGTATTTCACAAACATAGTCAGAGTTATGTCTTCTTAGTGCCAGTAACTATATTCATTAGTGAATATTCTCTTCATGTAGGGTACATTTATATTAACGATATGATAATTATATGTCTCGTAATGCATGTTTACATTTTAGCGGATGAAAGTAAAAGTATAAACCTGCTTAACGTCAAACGTGTCCAAAGGAATTTACAGTCATTTAGCCGCAGTCAAAAATGTATTTCATCAATCATTTGATTAACACTTTATATGATGGCGTATTACTCTGTTGTTTTTATACCCTACACCACAAGGTGGTCAGGGTATTATGTCTTTGTGCATTTGTTTGTAACAGGCAAAAGGAAACGAGATAGACCCATAGTTCCTTTTGATGATCTGCATAGAATCACTCTGTCCATGTATTCTTGTGAATACAAGATTTGTTTGGCCCAAAGACGAATCCTATTGAAATTGGATATAATCGGTAAAAATTTAGATATAGCTCCCATATATATCTTCGTCCGATTTGCTTTTTATTGTGCACCAAACGTGTAATATCAGCCCGAATAGTATGGAATTTTTCACATACAACCAAATTAGGCCTAAAAATAAGTATGCCAAATTTGATAAAAATTGGTTCAGATATAACTATAGCTCCAATATATATTGTTCATCCGATTTGTTATTTTTGTCCTCCGCAGCCGTTATATGCTCTTTGCAACAACAATATTTGGGGAAATATATTAAATACAGCTCAGAAATACCTTTGCTAAATTTTATCGAGATCGGTTCGGATTTGAATATATCTCCCATACATAACTTCGTCCGATTTACCTTTTATTGTGCAACAAACGTCTAATATTTGCTCAAATAGGATGAAATTTGGCACTCATGTCCGAATTGAGTCTAGAAGATAGTATGTCAAATTGTGTGAAGATCGGTTCAGACATAGCTATAGCTCCCATATATTTTGTTCATCCGATTTGTTATATCTGTTACCCACAGCCGTAATATGCACTCCGTAACAACGATATTCAGGGAAATATATGAACTACAGCTCAGAAATATCCTTGCCAAATTTTATCAAGATTGGTTTAGATTTGGATATAGCTCCCATATATATCAAATGGGCAATACAATTCTGAATTTTAAAAATACAAATATAGGGTATCATAAAGTCGGCCCGCCCGATTTTAAGACTTTCTTTACTCATATAGGGTACATTTATATTAACGATGTGATATTTTTATGTCGTCTCGTACTGCATGTATATATTTCAGCAGATGAAAGTAAAAGTATGAACCTGTTTATGAAAAAATTTTAAAAAATGTATCCACTTTCAGACGACGTCAGAAATTTATTTCATCAATCATTTGATTAACACGTTATATGATAGCTTATTACTCGGTTGTGTTTGTTGTTAGGTTTAAAACGTTGAACTAATGAACTTTACGAGAAATGATTTCAATATCATTTCAAGTTTTTTAAAACTGACCTGCGATAATGTACTTTTACAAAAAATACTTGTAATACAAGTTTTCTATTGAAATCCAACAAATTTTGGTTATTTGATTTCCCAATATAATTCTTATTTTTTTTGTTTTCGATTCTAAGCTTAAATTACATCGAACGAGGGAATTACGCAACTTCCTAACCCTTAATAGCCAAAAGAATAACTACTTATTTGTGGTCAAGAAATAATTACATATTTCTGGTTCTCTTGAAAATAATGGATTATCCAATTAGTAATGGTTTTTGCAGGGCCCTAATGTAAGAAATATCTTTAAAACCTACAAAGTGAAGCTATGCCTGCCAAAATGTCGTTTATTTAATAAATATTTTTATATATAAAAGCTTTCACTGCTCAATGACATTCTTTCTGTCCATGATAGTGATAAATTTTAAAATACAAAAATATATTAATTCTGAAATACTTAAATTGCACCAACAAATTTTATTTGGCACTAAATTAATTTAACGTGTATTTTAGCAGGTTCAATGATACCACTTCTTTTAATTTATTATTCAGGTTTCTATTGGATTTGTAGACAAATTTGTTATTGACGTTATCGTCGTTTTGAAATTAAAACATTTGCCTATTTGCTTGCAAGTAGCATTGGAGAATAGAACAAAACCAGTTTCAGATATATTTGAGGACGTACTCCTGTATAGACAATATACTGTCATAGAAGATAATACCAATTACGAACCATGCATTCTAATTCCGTGGAGAATTGGAACATTTTCGCTGCCAATGACCAGCGTTTGCAAATATCAGATCCCAATTCTTAGGGAACGACTCCATACCAGACCTTAATCAGACCATGGTAAATGATATAAGACAATTAAGAAAATTCATAAAGGCGACTGTTAGGGGGAGAAAATTAAATAAGACCGCTCGATGTCGTTTCGTTGAATGTTCTAAGGGAACTAACTTTATTTTTTATCATATCTTTAAACTATCACTAAAACTACAAATACCAATACACTTATTTATTAGAGTACATAACAAATACTTCAACAGCCATTAGGATGCATGCTGTACCTAGACACTCTAACCTTAAAGTAAATTCCCACAATGCAGTCATAAATGCTAGGGGTAATAAATGCACCCCACGTACACACAGCATGGCGGGTAATAAAACCTTTATCCTTAAGACAACTAGTTGGGCGAGACATTTCCTTATCATCAATACAATATTTATGACTGACCCCAAACAGACTACACATGTAACAAAATCATTTAAGTATTCTAGGAAGAAGACAACCGTGGCTGTTTTCTGGTGTACGTTCAGCCTATCTACAAACTGTACATGGCTCCCGGCCTTGGAAGATTGTAATTTTCCAACAACTTATAATAAGAGATTGTATCTTGTAAATATGCAATGCAGTACTTGACCAATTATTTTAGTTGTCAATATATTAATTTTACACAATTCAAAGCACATAACATGGAGAGCAACTACATCATATTAAAAAATATACCCATGACAATGAAAGTTTTAATATGAAAATGACTTTATCAAATTCTTAAGTTCTAACATTTATTTAATTTTAGCGATCTTCTTTATTCCTTATCTTACAACCGTTACTATACATTATCATTTTTGGAAGATTGATTATTTGACTAATATATGTTAATAGTATCTGTTACACTTTAGTTCCCGATATATATTTCTTTTAGTTATTCAGAATAATATACAGATATAAACATAACTATCTTCTAATTACATTCATCAAACTTTTATATACAACTACCCTATCTAATTTGAGGAAGGGCGATAGACACCGGCAGGTAACGGCTGGATAGATGATACAACCTTCGGATAACCAGTACAGCGCATGATGATACCCGCGATGAAAAGGCACGTTGTAAAGTTGAGACTGTAGTGCATTAGGTGATGCGTATCGAGATGAAACAGGAAAACCCAGAAACCGTTTAACTTGCGGAATGTCAGGTAATTTGTAGACTTCGATTTTATTCTTCAAAGATAGATGGGTGAGAGATGGCAGGGATGCGGAAATGTTGAATTGCGGAAAAACGTAGTTGACTTCACTGCGGTAATTCTCGTGCGCCCACAACTTCATCTCTTCAGTCTCTAACGTACAACCCGGCTGCATTCTTAGTAATCCTTGATTTCGAATTCTAGTATTTTGTCGCTTACCACCACATTTGACTTCTGTGACGGTACCGCTCGTAACTGAGAATACCCACATATTGGGTGTTCGAAGTTGCTTCCAGAAGTTGTGAAACTTTGTAATGGCGAAGTCACAACTCTCAGGCATTTGGTTCGGTTTTAAAAACACCTAACTTCACATTCAGTGGCTTCTCTTGTATTATAGATGGGATGCAATTGCTGGCATATGATCATTCTGTCCATTTTTGACATCTGGCAAAGTCGTCTTCTGTGAGGGCGTAAAATGTTGTTTTCTTTTCATCTATCAATAGGTAATTGCTGTGAGCCTTTAACTGAACAGACAACCCGTCCTGTACGACTGGATAGGACTGTATTGCATAAGCGGTAAATTGATCAGTGTTTATCAGAGGAAGGCGGATATTGAACAACATATATTCTTCAGTTGTTCTGGTCGACACATCAGCAATTTTTGCTAGCTCGATCGGAGACTCGGTTGGCAGGTGTAATCTTCTTCCAATAGATGATTTTATGACCTGGATCTGCTGCTTGAAGACTTTCACGGGAAGAATTTCATGAAGAAAGCTACCCCGAACATTAACCATTGCCTCAATAAGATCTCTTTGTACGATCTCCACATCTTGGATAGCAGACACGCTTCCGTCGCCTTCATAGCCACGCTCTCTCTCCTGTTGATCTCGTCGATTTTTTTACTCAGCTCTCCAAGAGATTCATCTAAATTTGCAATGTTGTAAACACGGCCTGATTCTGCTCCTTTATTATTCTGGTCGTAATGTCCTGGAGAGATGTCTGATTGTCTAACACTCTACCAAGGATTTTGGTATCTTCGACCATTGTAATTCTCTTGACCAGATCATCAGCATGCTCTTCGTCCATCAAGCCAAATAGCGAGCGAAATATGCTACCAACAAACGGCACCGCCGACCTCTAATTCTTTGAACTGGAGCTGACGACATTATAACGTCATGTTGATTCCTCATGCGGTCATGGGCTTCTTGCAACCGCTGAATGCACTTTAACTGCTTCATTTCGGGTATTCTCATCACATCCTCGTTGAATTTTTTTACTGCTTCGTCTAACGCCTTTATCCCAGACGTATACTCAGTCATTTTCACGTGCGCCACAATATTCCAAGATGATTTAGTCAGGCCGACAGCAACAACTTCCTCAAAAAACACGCCAGCCCTATCTTCAAAATTAGTTACCTCTACTTGACTCTTAACTGGGTTACATATTGTTAGCATAAATAAATATATAAGAATAGATCTTTTGCTTTGAATTTTCTACCCTTATCTTTAATTGATGTGGCCGATTCGACCGAGCCACCATTATTTTTCATTACGGGAATTGTTTTGACTGCTCCCGCTTTATCATGATCAATATCATTATCGTCGATAGGAAAAGGACAACATTGTGGACCGATCTTTTCGTTTCTCCATTGCTTGTCCTTACGTCTATCATACGGCACAATCCATCCGAACCCATTATAGTTCGGATGACCCTGCCGCGCCTCCAGGAAAGGGGTGGAAGGTTATCTTCCTTAATAGAACCAGGGTTCCAGGTTTTATATTTTCCCACTTGTCAGCCCACTTATACCTTCTTTGGAGCTCGCATAAGTATTCACCGGACCACCTCTTCCAAAACTCCTCTGTTCTAGCCTGCACGTCTTTCCAATGTCCCCGCATCCCTTGATAGCTTCTATTCGAATCTGCGTCAATGAACGTTGAAAGGTCTTCTCCTATCAGGAAATGGGCCGGCGTCAAAACATTGAAATCATTTGGGTCGTCTGACAATGGTATCAACGGACGAGAATTCAAAATGGACTCTATCTGTGCCATGAGCGTGCACATTTCTTCAAATGTCATGGTTCCAACTGCTACTCTATGTAAATGCCTTTTTAACCGACTTGACGCAGCTTTCCCACAGACCTCCTACATGCGGAGACCTAGCCGGAATATTAACCCACTCAATATCCCTTGATGTACAAAACCTGTCAATATCTTTCGTAAGGTTGCTACTCTTAAAACAACTTATACACTTCATGCAAACTGTTTGCAGCCCAACAAAATTTTGTTCCGTTGTCTGAATAAATTTTTAGTGGACAACCTCTTCTGGCGACAAACCTTTTCAATGCCCAATGAACGCTGCCGCTGTCAAATCGGATACTACCTCTAAGTGGACAGCTTTGTAGCAAAGCACACGAACACACATACATATCCTTTGTCCGTTCGCTTCCCTCTAATTTTGTGATGTATCGTCAGTGGTCCTAAAAAGTCGATCCCTGTGTTTAAAAAGGGTCGGGTTCTAATAACTCGATCCTCAGGCAAATTACCCATCAATTGATGTAAATTCCTAGGCTCTGCCCTAAAACATCTGTAGCATTTGCTCACCACTTTTTTAGCCAACTGCTTACCACGTAGAGCCAAAACTGTTGCCTAAATATGGCTAGTACCCTTGAGGTCCGATATGAAGCTTCTCCTGATGTAATTCTTCCATCATTAATTCCACTATCTTATTTTTGTATGGCAGCAATATGGGGTGTTTGGCTTCAAAAGACAAATTGCTATTTCGTAGTCTTCCACCTACCCTTAATATTCCTGCTTCATCTACAAATGGACACAATGTCCTTATCTTTGAAGATTTGGCTATTTTATCTTCTTTATTTAAGCAAGATATTTCGTGGGAAAAGCAGTCCTTCTGAATATCCTTCAATATTAATTGAAGCGCCTCTTTTCTATATACCACATACGACTTCGCGGAACCCTTTCTTGTTGTGTTGATAAACTTCAACACCCAGGCCATCACATTTCTTAAAAACGAAAATTTATTTCGGTGATTTACCATTTCCCACACAGGTGTTTTTTTTATCCCACGTTAACTTTAGCCGCCTTTTTAATTTCCGGTATATCTATTAAAGGTTCCGGTTCCCTCGCCATGAGTGAGTTTTCCCTTAAGAAGTCTGGGCCTTCAAACCAAAGTGAATTTCCAATTATTTCTTTTGGAAATACGCCTCTCGATAATAAGTCTGCAGGATTCTTTCCGACGATACATGTCTCCAATTTTCTACCATACTTTTGGTTTGAATTTCATTCACTCTATTGGAGACAAATATCTGCAGCCTACCTGGATCAGCTTAATCCAGCTTAGAAACTATTGCTGAATCGGTGCAATAGTAAACTCCGTCAACTTCCATTCTTAATGCTTCCTTAACCTTTGTCATTAGGTCTACCAGTAATACTGAAGCACATAGTTCCAATCTTGGTAGCGTACTATTTTATTGGTGCTACCCTCGACTTGGAAGCTACCAACGCACCGAAATTTTCCCTTCTCTGTCTATAGATCTCAATAGACCACAGCACCATATGCTCTCATAGAAGCATCAGAAAACCCTACCAGTTCTACTCTTTCTGGATCCTGGCAGATTATGTGGCGCTTAACCTTTACTTTCTCGAGTTCTAGTAACTCCTTCCGAATTTCGTCCAGGTGGTACATATAATCTGTGGGAACTTCATCATCCCAATCTATTTTCTGCTTCCACAAATCTTGAAGCAAAATCTTCGCAGTCACTATGACTGGACCAACGAGCCCTAAAGGATCAAATAACTTCGCGATCTCACCCAATATGGATCGTTTCGTAATTCTTGTATCCTCTGTGGCCTTGTACTTGAGAGAAAATACATCACTTTCTGGAGACCATCTGACTCCTAGTGTCTTCACCGATGGTTCTCCATTTTCAATATCGAGTATCTCTTCGATATTATTTTTTTCTACTCCTTCTAAAATTGCATCATTATTTGCACCCCATTTTCTTAGTGGCATGCCAAACTCATCCAATATTCTTGCGATATTTTTTCTCATTTGTATGACATGATGAAGACTATCTCCACCAGTCATGAGATCATCCATGTAGAAATCACTTCTTATCACCAGTGACTCTAAAGGATGCGACATTTCCTTTATATCTGCTATTCTTTGCAGACATTTTACCGCTAAATATGGAGCAGATGCAGTTCCGTAGGTAACTGTATTTAATGAATATGTTTTAATTTCATGATTCGCATTAAACCTCCAGTATATTAATTGGAATTTCTTGTCTGCATCTGCAACCCATATTTGTCGATACATTTTTTCTATATCGGCAGAAAACACATACTTGTGCTTCCTAAATCTGAGCAGAATACTAAACAGCTCGTCTTGTATTCTTGGCCCAGTATGGAGCACGCCATTTAACGAAGACCCTTTTGACGACTTACACGATGCGTCAAACACTACCCTCAATTTTGTTGTTGAGCTCTCTGGTCTGAGGACGCAATGATGATGTAAATAATAACCACCTTCTACATCACGTAGATTCCTCACCAGGCTCATATGTCCCAACTCTAAATACTGTCTAAGGAATTCATGGTATTGCATCTTAAGCTCACTATTTTTATTCAGCTTCCTCTCCAATGCCATGAACCTTCTCCTTGCCACTATTTTTGAATCGCCTAACATGTCTGTGCCTTGCGTGAATGGCAGTCGAACTTCAAATTTGCCATCTGGAGTTCTTTTGACGCCATTATCAAACAATTCCTCACATCTTTTTTCTTCTGATGTAAGTTTTACCATTTTGGGGATCTCCTCAATCTCCCAAAACTTTCGCAATTCCTCGTCGCATGACGTCTGAATTGTTGCTACGACCTTAATATCCTTGGTAGATGTGTCGATAACCGCCGGACCACTAACTAACCATCCTAATTTTGTATTTTTTAGGATACTAGTCCCAGATTTAATCTTACCATCCACCAGTACGTCATAAAATATTTCTGCCCCCAACAACATATCTATTCCATTTGGTATGTTGTAATTGGGGTCTGCTAGAGTCATTCCCTGCGGAAAGTTCTCTTCCACAACTTTAGTTTCTGGCACGTTTGACAATATGGTTGGTATTACCAACACTTCCATATTGATATTAGATTTTGAAGTTCTTGACTTCATTTGTATATCTACCTTTTCTTGGCATAGGCATTTATTCCTGGATAAACCTTCAATTTCAATTTGAGATCTTGTTTCCAGTTAATCCTATTTGTCTTTTAACGTTTTCCGTCATCAGACAGACTTGAGAGCCACTGTCTAATAATGCTCTACAAGTTCTCCATTTATTTTCTTTGTCCTTTATCAAGACAGTAGCCGTTGCTAACAATACGCATGTATTCTCCTTATGCCTATTGTTAACGACCGCACTTTTAGAGCAAACTTTCTCCTTATGTAACAAGGAGTTGTGTTCGCCTTGACAACTTCTACAATTTATAGAACTAGTGCATATTTTTTTGTAATGCCCACTAGCTAGGCATCGAGAACAAATGTTGTTTTCTACAACAATGTTCCACTTTTTATCCACGGGAAGGACGCGAAATTTGGAACATTTGTTTAGCACATGCGCCACTGGGCACCCAAGAGGACATTTGTCCTTTGGTCCGTATTGCCCTTTCGTCTTTCTGTCAAAACGCCCCTCTTTCACATTTTGTGAAAGCGTTTTTGACATATCCCCCCCTATATATGTTGAGTCTACGATTTTTGCTTACCGTAATACCCAGTGAATTGTTGACTCGCTTCTAATGAGTACTGCATTTGTTTCAGAACTTCATTAGATCGTCAACTTTTGGAAGCTGTTTCTGTGCTCCTACGACTGCTCAAACTGGATCCTTAATTGTTCATCCAGTTTTCTCTGCAGTAAATAGCACACGAATCCTTGATACATTCTTCTGCATCAAGTCGTGTTGCTTCTAACGCCTGTAACTTTCCCCTACCATGTCTACAATTTTTCACACTGTGTGAATTGTATGCCACGTAAGGAGCATCTATGATGGATCTGAAATATATCGAAGTAGCAGCTCTTTTGTTAGAGTATGATCCTTCAATATATTCCATGCCGTTTCAAAATATTCTTCTGTAGCGGGCAATTTAGATATTTTTCTACGTGCCTCGCCACTTACTTTCGCCTTTAACATACACATTTTTTGTGTTTTCGTTATTGGCTGATCGAGTACAAGCTGCTCGAATAATTCCCTGAACGATTCCCCATTCTTCCATTTTTCCATAAATACCGGAATTTCAATCGTTGGAAGCTTAAATGGAAGAGACATTGTTTTTTTTTCTTTCCTAGGAATTGCCATGAACCTGTCTTTTAAATTAAAAAAGAGTTCGGTTAACTCGTCGTCACCCAAACTCATTAAAATATTTAAAATAACCGCTTCGGCCTTGTTAAAATTTCACGAATTTCTTCTCGTGGAATCTCATTTTCCAAGGCCTCATTCAAAATACCATCTAAATCACCTAAGGTGTACTGAAAATGTGACACCAGACGGGAATTAGAATTTATTTCTTTTTCCGGCGATGCCTTTTTTTCTGCATCGTTTTCTTTATTCTCCATGCCCTTACTCGAATTTGACGGCATTAGAGATAAACGCTTCGTATCAGAATTAGCAGGAAGAGCACTTGCGCCAGGAAATTGGTTCAACGTTAATGTGGAACCTCTTAAATCCTAAATTCTTCTAACTTCCACTAATTTCCCGATATTGTATCGCAAATTTTTCAATCACATCCTTTACTTGAGTAACGAACGAACTTGTAAAGTAATCGTTTCTTACTCAATACATGGGATGGTGAGTGGAGTCCCTTGTCATTTGCCTCAAACTCGGCACTAATTCCAAGAAAGATTTACAAATTTCGTCCACTCGCTGTCCTACACTTTCTCCCCATATAGTTTTTTTTAACAAAACCTGCAACTCATTATACAATAGTGTCAAGTCACGGCCTAAAACTTGTTGTCTGTCTATTGTCTTTAAACTCTCCATTTTTCAGCGAGTGAACTAAGCTTTCTTGGATCGCTTCCTACAATAATAAGACAATTAACAAACAAAAATTGGACTTAACCGACTTTAATCTGCTACTTTTTTTGTGTTTATTATTATTTTTTTGTTTATTATTATTTTTTTTTGTTTATTATTATTTTTTATTATTTTTTTTTTATTATTATTATTTTTTTTTTTTTTTCGATTACTGCACTGCACTTTTTTTTCGATAATTTTTAACTTCACTACTGCACTGCACTTTTTTTTACTATTTCCGGCGCGTGTTTAATCTAGGGGTCACCAATTTGTTAGGGGGAGAAAATTAAATAAGACCGCTCGATGTCGTTTCGTTGAATGTTCTAAGGGAACTAACTTTATTTTTTATCATATCTTTAAACTATCACTAAAACTACAAATACCAATACACTTATTTATTAGAGTACATAACAAATACTTCAACAGCCATTAGGATGCATGCTGTACCTAGACACTCTACCTTAAAGTAATTCCCACAATGCAGTCATAAATGC